>NW_024342039.1:0-2175 GCF_902729225.1 Pteropus medius | reverse complement strand
GGGATGTATTTTGCAGTTATTGTTGACCAGGCAATGCACATAAGGAAGTTGTAACTGACTGGGCTTGCACCTCAAAACCTGAGAATGATTGCCAGCGTCTTGGAAAACAAATCTCAGAGATAATAGAAAAGCCCTCTTTCATGAAAGGCAGCATCACCAATGTTCTTGACAGAGGAAAAACAACACTGTGTGGAAATCACAGATATCAATGGCTCAGAGTGAACTGACAGCAGCTGTTTTAAAAAATATCTGAATACAAAATATCAGTATTACTATATCAATTTAACTTGCAACAGTAATCATTTCTTCAACAAGAGAAAGTATATTTTATTTCATCCTATATATGACTACCACTTGCAAATTGAAAATGCAGGAAAATTTTTTCTTATTGACAAATAAACAGAAGATTACAGTAGAGACTGAGTTGAATTGTCCTAAGAAGTATGGTTTACTGACTTGGTTGAAAGGATACATTTTTATGAAACATTATACATCTCATTATATTAATGAAAATTTTAAAACCAAGAAATTACATTCATAACTAAAACATTAAAAATTAAGAATGACTGTCTTTTGATTCAGCAATCATTTTTCTGAGTATATATCTGAAAAAATTGAAATGAGAATCTCAAAGAGATACCTATACCCCATGTTCACTGCAGCATTATTCACAATAACCAAGATATGGAAACAACCCAAGTGTCTATCAACAGATGAATGGGTAAATAAGAGGGTATATCAACATATACAATGGAATATTATTCAACCTTAAAAAAGGAAATTCTGACATTTGCTGCAACATGGATGAACCTAGAGGACATTATGCTAAGTGAAATAAGCCAGCCACAGAAGTACAAATAATGCATGATCCCGTGTATATGAGGCATCTAAAATAGACTCACAAAAGCAGAGAATAGAATGTTGTTTACCAGGAAGAGAGGAAAATAGGGAATTGTTGCTCAGTAGATATGAAGTTTCAGTATGCAAGATAAGCAAGTTCTAGAGATCTGCTATACAACATAATATCTATAATTAACAATACAATATTGTGCACTTTAAAATATGTTAAGAGGATAGAGCTTATGTTAAGTGTTCTCACCACAAAAACAAACAGAACCCACAAAAGAACATAAAGTTTTTGGAAGTGACTGATATGTTTAGCATCTTGATTATGGTAATAGTATAATGGGTAAATGTATATGTCCATACTCATCAAGATGTATATGTTAAATGTGTGCAATTTTTATATCAAGTATATCTCGGTAAAGCTTTGTAAAAAATGACTGTCTTTGTAGAACTGAGAAAAACATCCCAACAACAAGCTTAAACTGAATAACACACTTTGGCCTGACACATAGTAGGCACTCAATAAATTCTTGTTTCTAGGCATATATAATCACTGCTATCAAATTAAAATAGAGGCAAAAATATTTTTATATGTGTAAGACTAATCTGGTGAAGACAATTCAACTACAATGATTTCAAGTAATGTAAGATGTCTAAAAACAAAAACAACATCCATTTCTTAGTTTCAAAGAATACATATTAAGTTTGTATCAAGCAAAGTGTGCTTGCTCTTGATTAATGGTTTCTTTTATTTGAAATAAATACACTTAATTCCAAATTAACAGGATTTTATAATTAGTACTATCTCATTATGTTAACAATATTTTTAAAACCAAGAAAGAATGGTCAGAGCCAAGGCTTGGTCTCACCTTGGCTGCCAAGGAACTCGCACACATACAGAGGCGTCCATAGCTCACCTTGTTGCGGCATTCCTTAAGCAGGCCCTCTACAAACTTCCAGTTGGTTTGGGCAATCACTGATGGGGAGAGGTTGGACAGTTTGGGCTGGCGGATGGTGCTGCCCATATTCCTGGCTTCCTGGATGTACTTCTATAACAACAGAAAAATCAAACTCTTTGTACCCATGCACACAAACTTCAGGCGGTGTACTGATGGGTGCCTGAAGAGGGCACTATCACCTGGTACTTTCTTACTGCTTTCCTAGGTTCAAATAAAGTTGAGGGCAGAAAGTTTAAAATGTAGCTCTGTAACAAAGGGAAAAACTGAGATAATATGATGAATTGTTTTCTCAGATGTAAGCACTCAATCAGTACTGTAATTACCTTTGCTTTAATGATACAAGCGGTAACACGCATGCACGCGCGCGCGC
>NW_024342038.1:0-447 GCF_902729225.1 Pteropus medius | reverse complement strand
GGAGTGACAAGAATTATAGGTTTTTAAAGATCGCCAAGGGATTTTAGAGATCATTTCCATCCTTTCATGTTACAGATGAGGATGGATGGCTTCGCTGATTAATTGTTCTCTAAACGGTAATTGTGTTTCAATTTTCTTTTCTAACTCAAATGCTAATGTCAATAATTAAAAAATGTCAAAGATTGTTTAACCCACATAACAGATTGTTATGCCACCAATGATTTACTGATAGACATGCCACCAATGATTTACTGATAGACAATATTTCTAGGCATATGTCATGTAGACTATTGGAAAATCGTTGCTTATAGATCAAATAGTAATCGCTACTGAAAGCTTCTCTTTGCTCTTCATGTGTAACTTTTTGTGGAAGTGATTCAGATGAGTCGCTCATTATTTACTGTACAACATACTTTCTGTACGAACTTAAAAAAAATCATGCCCCTG
>NW_024342037.1:0-615 GCF_902729225.1 Pteropus medius | reverse complement strand
CCCCAATGCACAATTACCCTGGTAAAAGGCCATAGATCCTTTTGGGGAAGGCTAGGAGAAAGATCAACAATATACGATTTGGGCAGAGTACTGGAGTTCTTCCTCAAGAGAACCCAACCTCCCCTTCATTCAAAATGTTCTAGGTCTGTAAACTGCCTCAAGTCTGGGAATTGATTGAGGTACTATGACTCTCTTTCTTTTTATGATTTCAACAAAAGGTCAGACTTTTGTTCACTTGACCTAGAACTTTTCTGCTTATTCATATCAAGTGAGAATTTAGTAGGCTTCCCATCTATTTAACTTCTGAAAACACCATGATCAACTAGCCAATTAGACTATTTCTGCTTTGACTCCACTGTCCGTTATGGTAACCATGCCTACTTTACCTTTGGTGGTCAAGTGCCACCACTTGGCCCCTGCCACTCTGGGATACAATTACTCCCATCACATTTAGGTTTCTCAATTCAGTGACTGCAGTCCTCACTGGAAGGACCTACAGAGAAGAGTGATCATAGATGCTGAAGCTCTCCTCAGAAATTTATTTCTCATAGTCATAGTGAAAGGTATGTTTTCTGGACTCTCCCAGGGTGAGTGAGTAGGTATTAAATGAAAAGT
>NW_024342036.1:0-470 GCF_902729225.1 Pteropus medius | reverse complement strand
GTCCGAACCTGCATGCGCTCCTCCCGCCGGGTCTCCCGGACTTCGGTGACGAGACCCTCCATCCACGGCAGCCTCGGGTCCCTTCCAGGCACACAGTAGGACTCGGGCAGTGAGATGGGGTTGTGGGGTGTTTGACGTCTGCTGGAAGTCACGAGAGCAGACGTGTGAATGCGCAGACACCCCCGTGCGTGCACGCACACGCCGTCGCTTCTGCGGTGTCCACCATTATCCTCGGCCCCCCTGGCTGGGCGGCTGCCTCGTCCGCCATCACCAGGGGGCCTCGTTTCCGTCATCACGGTGCTGATTTTTATACGAAAAGCGAGAGATGCAAAATCCCAATCGTCCGATTTGGGCCAGCTTTTTTTTTTTCCCTCCAAAAAGGATCACATCCAAATTCTGCCGAACAACAATCTCAAATAGCCAAGGCACCCAAAACAAAACAAGCCGACAAGAAAACCCCCACTTCGGCC
>NW_024342035.1:0-398 GCF_902729225.1 Pteropus medius | reverse complement strand
TTCCATGCACGGCCGTACCTTTCCCCTCATCCTCCCCAACCGCCGCACAAACGTGGCACTGTTCCCCACTGAGTATCACCCGTATCACCTCCAATGTTTTGCTGCTACGAACGATGCTACAAGAACATCTTTGTGCTTATATCTCTGTGTCCTTATGGGTAGGATGACACAGTGATCTCTGAGGCTCTATGTGGCTGTCCCCATTACCTCTTTCCTGCACTCTCACCAAAATGGCACCCCCCATCCCCGCAATGCCTGTGCATTGCCTGTCCCCTCTGCTTGGGACACGCTCCTCCCAGGTATTTCGTGGCTCACTCCCTCTCCTCCTTCAAAGCTTTGTTCAGAAGCTTCTAAATTAGGCACATTTCAATCACCCTGTGTAAAACTGCAATCCCCCC
>NW_024342034.1:0-466 GCF_902729225.1 Pteropus medius | reverse complement strand
AGAGATTAGACAACAGTGACTAGTAATAAAACAGAACAATGATAATATATATATATATATATATATATATATATACTGTAATGAAAGTTCTGTGAATGTGGTCTCTCTCTCCCTTAAAATATTTTATTGCTGTGTACTCACCCTTTTTCTTCTTGTGATGGTGCGAGATGATACAATGCCCACATGATGATATGAAGTGTAAGGTGAATGACACAAGCACTGTGAGGTAACATTGGGCTACTATAGGGTTATTTTAACACAAACACTGTGATAACTGAAATAGTTGATTTGATAATAAAGATGGCTGCTAAGTGACTGACTAATACTACTGAAGAAAAGACAGAAATTTGAGGCAAAAAAAAAGTGTGAGGAGACTATCTAAAACATTTTATATCTAAATAAAGATTTCTAAAGATTTGGACATCCTGGAAAGAGACTTTGCTATTAGGAGTCATGTCTAGAAATT
>NW_024342033.1:0-1092 GCF_902729225.1 Pteropus medius | reverse complement strand
AGCCTCTACCACTAGCATCCTTAACTGCTAGTTTATAGATCTTTACTGTAGCCGTTCCTTCAACTATCTGAGCTCCAACCAGGTGTCAGACCCTAGTCTAGGAGCTTGAGCAGATCCATAAACAAAACAGTAAACAGGTGAGGGCATGACGAGAGTCCCCTAAATGCAAGTTTCTTCATTTTATCATGAAAACTGAGGCTCAGTGATAATTAGGAGTTTTCCCCTGAGGTCGGACTTGATGGTGTGGCTAGGACTTGAACCAGGTTAGACTCCTAGGGGACTGCGACATACTGTGGTGTGTAAGGGCACTGGGTGGAGGGGAGGGAGATGGGGTGAATTTAACCCATGTTTTTCGTATGGGCTAGGGGCAGCCCACTCCAGTACTATGTTCTCACTGTCTCCAGGTTGCCCCATTCCCTTTAACAAAAGCCCCCTTCACTGGGACAACTGTGGTTCCCCAGATCAGCAAGCAGTCATCACTAGTAGGACCCAGGAGAGTTTGAATCCTTTTATTGAGATGTAACCCTGACAAGCTATATACTCCCAACTTTCGTCATGAGAGAGAAAAGTCTGTCGAACTTGAATCCATAAGAAACCCACTTATGTCCAAGGTCTCTATAATAATTTTAACAATAACTTCCAATGTTATTGTCAGATCCGAAAGGCTGCTAGCAAGCGGTTTTACATTCCCGCCAACCCCCTTACTCTTCGTGATCCCAAACTAAGGATCTGTCACTGTTCAATCCCATTTCTACGGTTCATTATGGGTGTTAGAGTTAACTTTAATCAACTCTATGAATGTGCATTCTTGACTAGGTGCTAGGGTTACAACAATGAACACCATCACCATCAACGACGAGAACACACCATTGACCCTGACTTCATGGAAACAGAGCTGGGAAAAGCCCAGTTGCTAAGGAGTCCCTGAGCAGACTAGCCTCCTTAGAGGCCAGGTCTGAAAGCAGGAGTGTATGTGACCAGCCTATTCTACCCTCCCTCGTCCCTTTTTACAGAAAGAAAAATGAGGTCCAGGAGAGAGAGGAGGAAGCTTACCCAATGTCAGAGTTGACAGTTGATCTCAACTGTCAAACC
>NW_024342032.1:0-575 GCF_902729225.1 Pteropus medius | reverse complement strand
TTTCCTTCGAAAATCCACCATATACATATATATGCATATAGATGAATATATATGTATATGGTAGCTTTGGCGAAAAGCTCTCTGGTGACGTCCATTTTGAGCCAGAATCGCAGACTTTCGAGAAAAGGCTCACTTGAGGCAAAAGCACAGCCCTCCCTGGGCCTTGGGGCTCTGTGGGCCATGCTCGGTCATCTGCGGGTACTCGGGTGGCGAAGTTGGAGGAGCACTCACTGACTCTTTGAACTCCTAGAGGTACAAACTACGTCTCATTCGTCTCTGCATCCTCTTGCAGGGTTCAGGGCCGCCCACAGACAGCGTACCCAGGGATGCTTTGGCCCCTCCGTCCATGGAGGCCGTCGCCCGCTGAAAAGAGTTCAGTTGGGAGACACTGCAGACAGCTGTGGGTCTGAATTCGGCCTCCGTGCCTAAGGAGGTTTGCGATCAGCTCTTTGAGCCTTTCATTTCTTCATTTTGAATGCGTCCACGGGGACCATTACTACCATCCCAGGCAGAAAGGTGAGGGAGAGGGAGGTGTCTGCTTCCGTCCTGAAGTCTGATATCCACTGCGGAAAGCG
>NW_024342031.1:0-2174 GCF_902729225.1 Pteropus medius | reverse complement strand
TTTGCCGCAAGTGAGCCTTTTCTCGGAAGTCTGCGATTCTGGCTCAAAATGGACGTCACCAGAGAGCTTTTTGCCAAAGCTACCATATACATATATATGCATATATATCTATATGCATATATATGTATATGGTGGATTTTCGAAGGAAACCTGTGTGGACCCTGGTCTACCAGAGAAGACAGGCCGCTCCCACCACCTCCACCTCCCCGGAGTGTGGACACCGGGCGTTCCAGAGCCACAATTCAGCATGATCTCTTTTCATCCCTGAGGCCCCGGGGCTCCTTCCTAAGGCCTCTGCTCCTTCCTGCTTTCCGCATTGGAAATCAGACTTCAGGACGGAAGCAGACACCTCCCTCTCCCTCACTTTTCGGCCTGGGATGGTCGTAATGGTCCCTGTGGACGCATTCAAAATGAAGAAATGAAAGGCTCGAGGAGGTGATCGCAAAGCTCATAAGACTCGGAGGCCGAAATCAGACCCACAGCTGTCTGCAGTGTCCCCCCACTGACCTCTTTCCAGCGGGTGACGGCCTCCAGGGACGGAGGGGCCAAAGCCTCCCTGGGTCCGCTGTCTGTGGGTGGCCTGGAGCTCTGCACGAGGATACAGAGAGGAATGAGACGCCGTTTGTACCTCTAGGGGCTCAAAGTGTCAGTGAGTGCTTTTGCAACTTCTGTACCCCAGTACCCGCAGACGACCGAGCACCGCCCTCAGAGCCCCGAGGCGCCGGGAGGGCCGTGAATTTGCCGCAAGTGAGCCGTATCTCGAAAGTCTGCAGTTCCGGCTCAAAATGGACTTCATTAGAGAGCTTTTTGCCAGATCTACCATATACATATATATGCATATATATGTTCATCTATATGCATATATATGTATATGGTGGATTTTCGAAGGAAACCTGTGTGGACCCTGGTCTACCAGAGAAGACAGGCCGCTCCCAGCACCTCCACCTCCCTGGAGTGTGGACACTGGGCGATACAGAGCCACAATTCAGCATGATCTCTTTTCATCCCAGAGGCCCCGGGGCTCCTTCCTAAGGCCTCTGCTCCTTCCTGCTTTCCGCATTGGAAATCAGACTTCAGGACGGAAGCAGACACCTCCCTCTCCCTCACCTTTCTGCCTGGGATGGTCGTAATGGTCCCCGTGGAGGCATTCAAATGAAGAAATGTAAGGCTCGAAGAGGTGATCGCAAAGCTCATAAGGCACGGAGGCGGAAATCAGACCCACAGCTGTCTGCAGTGTCCACCACTACCTCTTTCCAGCGGGTGACGGCCTCCAGGGACGGAGGGGCCAAAGCCTCCCTGGGTCCGCTGTCTGTGGGTGGCCGGGAGCTCTGCACGAGGATACAGAGAGGAATGAGACGCCGTTTGTACCTCTAGGGGCTCAAAGTGTCAGTGAGTGCTTCTGCAACTTCTGTACCCCAGTACCCGCAGACGACCGAGCACCGCCCTCAGAGCCTCGAGGCGCCGGGAGGGCCGTGAATTAGCCGCAAGTGAGCCGTATCTCGAAAGTCTGCACCCGCTCAAAATGGACGTCACTAGAGAAAGTTTTGTTGAGATTCAATATATACATATATATGCATATATATTCATCTATATGCATATATATGTATATGGTGATTTTGAAGGAAACCTGTGTGGACCCGGTTCACCAGAGAAGACAGGCCGCCCCAGTGTCTCCACCTCCCCGGAGTGTGGACACTGGGCGATACAGAGCCACAATTCAGCATGATCTCTTTTCATCCCAGAGGCCCCGGGGCTCCTTCCTAAGGCCTCTGCTCCTTCCTGCTTTCCCATTGGAAATCAGACTTCAGGACGGAAGCAGACACCTCCCTCTCCCTCACTTTTCGGCCTGGGATGGTCGTAATGGTCCCCGTGGACGCATTCAAAATGAAGAAATGAAAGGCTCGAAGAGGTGATCGCAAAGCTCATAAGGCCCGGAGGCCGAAATCAGACCCACAGTTGTCTGCAGTGTCCCCCAACTGACCTCTTTCCAGCGGGTGACGGCCTCCAGGGACGGAGGGGCCAAAGCCTCCCTGGGTCCGCTGTCTGTGGGTGGCCTGAGCTCTGCACGAGGATACAGAGAGGAATGAGACGCCGTTTGTACCTCTAGGGGCTCAAAGTGTCAGTGAGTGCTTCTGCAACTTCTGTACCCCAGTACCCGCAGACGACCGAGCACC
>NW_024342030.1:0-396 GCF_902729225.1 Pteropus medius | reverse complement strand
AAACCCCACTAACAAATTAGAAATTACAATAACCATAAAAGCAATGAAAATTGCGCTACTGAGTAATCAGCCTACCAAAATTAATAAGGCCTTTTTGAGGCAAATAATAAACTTTCTCTGAAAAGCTTAAAGCAGGACTTCAGTAAGTCCTAGAGGTACACCACGTCCGTAGGTGGCTAGTCCCACATCGAAAGATGGCAATGCTCCTCAAACGAAAATATCAATTTGGTGACGTCTAGTCAAATTTACGACAAATTGTTATTTATTTATTTTTTTATGCCAGAGGACAAGTTCATCCTAAACCCTGAATGCAAAGTAAATGACAGAAAAAGCCCGGGCGATATTAAGAAATAACAATAAGGGGGGGGGAGCTGTCCTGTGATCATTAATATTGAC
>NW_024342029.1:0-3258 GCF_902729225.1 Pteropus medius | reverse complement strand
TCGTTGAGTCTGTACCGTTTTAATATAAATATTGTTGCTTTCACATGTACTTTAATAAAAGAAGGGTATTTTGGAAAATTTGGAATCTCCCTGGCTAAAATCGTTCTTTCTTCCTCGAGGCCAAATATATTATTGCTTTGGTGTTGATTAATAAGACAGTTTTATCGTCATTTTCGTAAATTCAGCCTCCATCTAGCAAACGCTTAAACTTCCCATGCTATGAAGAGGATTTTTGAAAAAACGAACAGGAAGTCACTAGCTTCGACATCGCTAGTGTGGAACTATCGGTCATCGTCAGGGCGATAACGGGAACTGCGGCCGGACGCTCCAGAAACAGGGCGCGCGCAGAGCGGCCCAGAGGTGCGGCCGCTCGCTCTCTCCGCTGCCGGGGACCCGTGTGTCCGCTGGGGCAGAGGCCGGGCCGGGTCTCCTCCACCAGAGAGGCACTCTCGGGGCGGCGGCCCGTGACCGTGCGGTGCGGGTGCTCGGGACAGCAAGCTCATGGCCGAGCACAGGACGCTGACGGCCAGCGCCACTGTGGGGCCGGTCCGTCAGGGAGCGGGGCTCGTCCGTGAGGGGGCAGCGGGGTCCACCCAGGGGAGGCGGAAGGACGAGGTGGCAGCCTCCTCTTCCGCTCCGCATCTTGAGTTTCACTCCGATGAGTCATCTGCACGAAATTTCCGGCTTTCCTGCTGGTTGGCTTAACTAGAGCAGGACTCAAAGCCAGTCCCGAGGCGAAACCATACGACTGGTTAAAACTGCGACTTCAGATTTTTTCGGTTTCAAGTCTTCTCTGCTGCATCTCTGTACGCAGTTCGTCACCTAGGATCCTCTGACGATCATGTCATCATTAACTTCTTCCCCAGGATGATTACGTCGTGGAACCGATGTAGCGCTTACCGAGAATCAAGCGCATCTTCTCGCTCAGCTCTGACGCGGGTGTCCCCAGCGCTCGGGGCCGCGGTCATGCCCTGTTCAGTGTCTGTCCTTCATTCATAAGTAACATCGGCTCCTTTGGGTTTCAGAATTTACAAACTTCGATCTCTACAGCACTCGGGTTTTCTAGATTTTCTAAGGTGTCGCCGAGGCTGTAACACTGAAGTTAGTGGAATGTGACGTGGCCAGTGGCTCTTGCAGCCGTCACTCGAAAGCTGTCGCACGGGGCTGGCTGACGTGGACGTGCTAAGGGCTGGGCTTTAGGATCAGCACGGCGATCACGGGCGACACGGGACGGGCCAGTGGGACAGCTCCACCCGGGGCCACGGCGTTGGCTGGGATGGCGTCTTAGGGTGCGTGATGCAGAGACGTTCTGCCAGTTTTACGTCCACGTTAAACCCACGGATTAGGACGCTGACGTCAAGGTGGAAGCAGGACTCAGGGCCCAAGGGAGGTGAGGGACCGAGGCATTACTCTGGCCTGACCAGCGCCTGTAGTGATGTCCCCAGTGTCAGCCCGGCCAGCACGCATGTGCCGCCGGAGACCTTGCTCAGCGCTGCACACTCCACGCTCACAGGGTAGAGCTCGCTGTCTTCCTCACACCTTGGCATTCAAGGGGTGCCGGGGAACAGCCTGGGCACCACCGGCAGATGGGGGACCTGATTCCCAGGGGAGACCAGGAGCAACGATGCAGGGCCGCAGGGGGAGCCACGGAGAGCTTCCCATGGTGCCGTCGCACTGGGAAATCCAGTAGCGTGGGACTCACTGTCACGCAGAGCGTGCAGAGGGAACGTACGACCCCACAGGGGGCTGGCTGCCTGGTCTAGGAGGCTGAAGCTTTGGGTGACCAGGAGACGTTCCCCATTTCTCACTTTCCTCCGGCTTTTAGTCCGTTGTCCTGAGTTTAAGATCCTCTCCCCCTGTGCGCTGGCCAGGGGGCTCACGGTCACGGCCGTCCCAGGCTCCGCGGGGTTCACACCCACACGCGTCATCCTGGCAGAGAGTGAGCATCTGGGTGGGCCCGTGATGAACGCCGAGTTTGGGGGGAGACCGCTCGCCTCGCGTCCCCACATGGAGCTCTGGATAGGGCGCCCGCATCGGTCACGTGCGCACCAGCCTTTGCTCCTGTGCCGTGTGCTGTCTGTCACCTGTTCCCCAGGTGTGTGCCCCGAGCTCCTGCTTGACAGGGATCTTGGTTTGTCTGATCTCATGCTGCTCTGTCAGAAAGTCAGAGTTTCGTGAAAGCCCCGCCCTTGCGAAGCAGCGCGTGGAGCCGTCACAAGTAACGACGCGTGGCCGTGAGGGGACGGCTTACTCAGATGCGCGATGCCACCGAGTAACGGGGCTCGCGTGGGACGGCGTCGAAAGGGAAGAACGTGAAACTTGGTGGTTTCTCTTTCCTGGGGTGTGAGCAATTAGGTGTTAACTCTTTAGAATAAAGTGGTTTGTTTTAAAGACACAAGCGTGAGACTTTAGAGCCTGGGAAGAGGCAGTCGTGAAATCAAGCCAGATCGGAAAGGGGAACGGCGGGGGGCGGCGGGGGGCGGCGGGGGCCGCGGCCCTGCTCCTTACTGAGCCCCGTGGCCCTCACCGCGCGCATTCCCGTGGGCCTCGGCAGAAGCTCCAGTTGGTGACAACCTCAGGGCTGTCACCTCAGGGCGTGCCAGCTCTGACCTGCTAAGTTTCTGTTCCACGATCTGCCTCAGTTGACATTGTGTTTTTGTGAACAAATGGTTGTGGTTGCAGTCATTTAAAAAAAGTGACCTTCATTTGGGAGTTTTAAGTGATTTGCCCGTCATCCTTATAACATTAGAGTCATCTGAATTAACGAGATATCTACCTTCACGTTTTCCTTTTAATAATTACATCTTTTGTTTCTGGTTGATGAACAGCCGTTGACGTTGTTTGTAAGGCTGGCGGTTCTGATTCGTTTCCCTGGAAAACGCTCTCTCTTAACTCTGAAGAATCACTGTGCGGCACAGAGTCCTTGGTTGGACGTGTTTCTTCTGCCTTTTGACCACACTGCGTCCTTCCTGTCCTGCAAGGTTGCTGCTCACAGCCTCCCCGCTGCTCTGAGGGGTCCCCGCTGCTCTGAGGGGTCCCCTCCGCGTCACAGGCCGCTTTCCTCCGCGGCTTTAAAGAGTCCCTCCTGGTCTTTAGCTTTTGCCATGTAATTATCGCGTGTCTTGGCGTGGGTCTCTCTGGATTCTTCTTCGGGATTCCTCTGTGTTTCGGATTCCTGGATGTGGCCGTTTCTTTCCCCATGTTTTTTAGCGAAGTTTTCAGCCATTACTTAATTAAATACGACTTCCACTCCCCCCC
>NW_024342028.1:0-1456 GCF_902729225.1 Pteropus medius | reverse complement strand
ACCTGCCCAGTCTCAGGCCCAGAGAACAGAACTGAGCTGCTTCTACCATGGCCTGGACCCCTCTCCTCCTTGGCCTCCTTGCTCACTGCACAGGTGCTGCATGCAGGCTCACACCCAACCTCTGCCTTAGGGCTCAGGATAGGCCAGGCCCAGTCTTTGATCTCAGCAGGGAGCTGCCACTGGGACAGGATGCTAATGACTCTGCTACAGGATGAGGGCCTGGGCGGGGCTGAAATACCCCACTGTGCTAGCTGGCTCTGTGTGAGCCCTGAAGGGCTGCACCTGCCAGAGCATGCAGGGCTTCTCATTGTAGAAGCTCCACCCTACAGTCGGCGCCAAGGGCTGTTGGGGTTAGGATAGACAGAGACATTAGGGCATCTTGTGGGCTCAATGAAACTCGGGAGCTCATCCAGGCCAGGCAGAATGTGTCACCTGGAGATGAGACTCAGCTCTGGAAGCCCACCTCTCCTTTTCTCTCTTGCAGGCTCCGTGGCATCCTATGAGCTGACTCAGCCACCCTCACTGTCCGTGACTCCGGGACAGACAGCAAGGATCACCTGTGAAGGAAACAATATTGGTAATAAAAACACGTACTGGTACCAGCAGAAGCCAGGCCAGGCCCCTGTGCAGGTCATCTATGAGGATAGCAAGCGGCCCTCTGGGATCCCGGACCGATTCTCAGGCTCCAACTCGGGGAACACAGCCACCCTGACCATCAGCGGGGCCCGGGCCGAGGATGAGGCTGACTATTACTGTCAGGTGTGGGACAGTGGTAATGCTCACAGTGACACAAGCAGATGGGGAAGTGAGACACAAACCCCCTTCCCGGTCTGTGTCACACTATCCTCAGGTCCCTCAAGAACTGCAGAGAAAGCCGTGAACAGGTCTGGCCCAGGTCCCTCCATCTGAGATTCCAGTCTACCCCTTCCCTCTCCGCCCTCAGCCATCTCTGCTGAGGGTGGACCAGGAGTAGATTCAGGGCTGGCGGGACAAGGCTGTCCTGGTGTTGTCAGGGTCTGGGTGTGAATTGGGCACAGAGGGCCTGGTTGAAGAAGAATCAGAGAAAGACATTTGTCCAGTGGTCAACATCCTGATCTTTCCGTATGTTGGTCAGGACCCTCCTTCACTCAACTGATCAGAATCACACCCCACAATTGCCCAGCTCAGTTGAGCTCCCGAGGCCCCAGGCTCTCACGACGGCCTGAGACTCTGAGTGGAGCAGAACACTGTGCTGTCCACGCAGATCCCTCTTGTGAGCTCACTGCCCACGCGCCTTGCCGACGACCCTGGCGGCTCTCAGCGGTGCCCTTGTTGGGAAGTGCTGTAGGTTCAGACAATGGTCCCCCAGGTTCATGCTCTTCTCAGAGAGGTCAGTGTAGTGACCACCAGGGGTCAAGTTGTCAAGGCCCTGGCTCAATTAAGGTGACCAAACCTGCCAGCCTGAGAGCTCTCTGGA
>NW_024342027.1:0-350 GCF_902729225.1 Pteropus medius | reverse complement strand
GGAAATCGGTGGTCGCCTCCTAGACTTCCATCAGACGTAGTTCTGGTCAAATTCCTAGAACATTCGTAAAGGCATCACCTAGAACACCATGCCTATAGAGAGAAGCCTGAGCCGTTGAAGTGTTTCTCCTGGAAGTGTTGCCTCCAGTGTTATGGAGCACAGTGATCTATCCTGAGGATTAGGCACACTTTGGAACCTCGCTTTACTGCTCCCAAGCTTTCGGTGCTTCCACTGATACAGCTCAGGGAGAAGATCCTAAATTTCCCGAGGAACTTCCCATCACGTTGACACTTGCATTCTTGAACCGGCCGTGGGACGAATACAGGTCAAGGTAGAAGGACAGACATTTC
>NW_024342026.1:0-1059 GCF_902729225.1 Pteropus medius | reverse complement strand
CCCGACACTGGGAGAGAGCCGAGAGATGAGGTCAGCCTCACGCCCAGGCTCTGGGGGTGAGGAAGCAGTGCCTGAGAGAAAGCGGAGGGTTACCTGAATATGGCTTGGCTCAGGAGACACCTTGGGGTGCTCCCAAAGCTGCTTTTACAATCTTCTTCCCAGGGGCTCCCTCCAGGAGCTGAGGGTGGTCAAGGAAATGGGCATAGCACTCTCCGAACAAAAGCGCTGTTATCACGTTTCACTTTCACACAGCATTCTAGGCCACAATGCCCTTTAGGGGGTGGGGGGTTGGCAGTGACCTAAATTAGGCAAACATGGCTGAGCTGGGTGACTCGGGAACCTGGATTCATTGGATTAGTCAGCTGCTTAGCTGGGGACCAGGCAGGCTTGAGGTACCATGAGGGACATCCTGCCTTTGGAGTTCAACCAAAATGAGGGCAGGGTAGGGTGGTGACAAAGTCCACCTTGCAGGTGATTGACCATGGGCTCCAGATCCCCATCTATAAGATGGGGTGAATCTATCTCCCATCTGGGGCTACCACCTTTATGCAACATGAGGGCAAATACAGAGTTACTCTGTAGCAGTGAAAAGAAATGAACTAGATCTGTAAGAACCAACAGAAGCAGATCTCAAACACAGGAGCATACAACACAGAGCAGAAAAGTCAAGTTGTAAGCACACAGAAATATACACCAAGCAATGAATGCTACATAGTGTTTAAGATGTTATGTGTATGTATAAAACTATTTAAAATCTAAATGGCAAGATCCACACCAAATTTATTATAAAGGGTACCTGGAAGCAGGTGATGAACTAGCAGTGACTGTCAAGGTAATTATAACTTCTCCAATAATGTTTTATTCCTTTTACTTACGAAAGCAAAGCAAAGAGGACAAAATATTAACCATGGTCAATTCTGGGTGGTAGAAATGTGGGCTTTTTATATGAGTCTTTATTGCTTTGTTTGTTTGTTGGCTCATCTGAAAGTCACCTTGATGACTATATGTAGACAAACATGAATCTTACTGATCATGTATGTCTCCTAAATTGTGTGTCTT
>NW_024342025.1:0-1097 GCF_902729225.1 Pteropus medius | reverse complement strand
TGCAGACTTGAAGAAAAGTCTTCAGCCTGCTTGCAGAGCACTGGACAGGTCTTTGAGCAGCCTGACAAGGGCAAGAGGACAGAAGACCTCAGCACGAGAGAGAATAAGGATGCAGAGGGTTGACAGAAAGATAAACCTGTTGCCTCCTCAAGCCAGACGCCGCCAGAGGGCGCTGGGCGAGCCCCCTGTGCAGGCAAGTGGCCCTCCGGGAAGAGCTGCCGAGTTTGCATCCCACCCCCTCGAGGGTATAAGAGTTCGGGGTCTGGACATAGCCCGCTGCCCGCCTCCTGGACCCACCCCAACCCCCAGCCGTCTCCACTTCTGAAAACCTTAAGCTCGCTGGAAAAAGTTGCCGTTTCAATGCTTACTCGAAATACGAGGTAATTTAAGCTAATTTGTGCACGCTGTCTGGATTCCCAGATCTGCTCGCAGGAACACGGCAGTGAACCGCAAATGAGAGATCAAATTGACCCTAATTGGATCGTCTTCCACGTGACTTTGGAAAGCCCTCGAGCTGTGTGCAGTGCAGCTCGGATGGGGCAGGGGGAGGGTGCGAGCGGGAATTGATGTCAGCGCCCTCCCCATTCTTGCGGGCTTTCCAATTTCCGCGTGCTTCGTGACGGACAGACATAATTGCAATCGTCTAAAACGTTCCTGGTCCCATTTTCGTCTTTCTTCGTAGGGCCGGTAACTTTACATCACGTGGAAAGTAACTGTCGGCACACGGGTCAATCAGCTCTTCGGGGATGTTTCAGACGTTTCCTGCACCACTCGCTTTCCAAAAGAAATCGAATCCCAAAGCCAAGAGCGTCCCTTCAATTCCCATGGCTGGGATCGATCACTCGTTGCCAGAAACTAGCAGACAATTCCGAGAGATTTTCTGGGCGGAACGAAAGACGATTCTATTCATCGCAGAGAATCGAATTTGGCCAAATGTTCCCTTACGGGTTATTCTTTCTCTTAATGTTCCTAAGTTTCTGAAAACTTGCAGAACGATTATATTTGCGAAAGGAGTTTTGGAGTGTTAATATTTCCAATGACATCGGATCGATAGTGTCGATGGCACGCGGTGTCTTCGGGAGAGAACAGCCCACGTC
>NW_024342024.1:0-1775 GCF_902729225.1 Pteropus medius | reverse complement strand
GAGGAAGGAGCCCCGGGGCCTCTGGGATGAGAAAAGATCATGCTGAATTGTGGCTCTGGAACGCCCGGTGTCCACACTGAGGGGAGGTGGAGGTGCTAGGAGCGGCCTGTCTTCTGTGGTAGACCAGGGGTCCACGCAGGTTTCCTTCGAAAATCCACCATATACATATATATGCATATAGATATATGCATATATATGTATATGGTAGCTTTGGCGAAAAGCTCTCTGGTGACGTCCATTTGGAGCCAGAATCGCAGACTTCCGAGAAAAGGCTCACTTGCGGTAAATGCACAGCCCTCCCGGGGCCTTGGGGCTCTGTGGGCGATGCTCGGTCATCTGCGGGTACTGGGGTAGCGAAGTTGGAGGAGCACTCACTGACACTTTGAGCTCCTAGAGGTACAAACTACGTCTCATTCGTCTCTGCATCCTCTTGCAGGTTCAGGCCCACAGACAGCGTGTGTACCTGGGGATGTTGGCCCCCTTCCACATGGCGGCCGTCACCCGCTGGAAAGAGTTCAGTTGGGAGACACTGCAGACAGCTGTGGGTCTGAATTCGGCCTCCGTGCCTTAGGAGCTTTGCGATCAGCTCTTTGAGTCTTTCATTTCTTCCTTTTGAATGTGTCCTCGGGGACCATTACGACCATCCCAGGCAGAAAGGTGAGGGAGAGGGAGGTGTCTGCTTCCGTCCTGAAGTCTGATTTCCACTGCGGAAAGCGGGAAGGAGCCGAGGCCTTAGGAAGGAGCCCCGGGGCCTCTGGGATGAAAAGAGATCATGCTGAATTGTGGCTCGGAACGCCCGGTGTCCACACTGCGGGGAGGTGGAGGTGCTAGGAGCGGCCTGCCTGCTGTGGTAGACCAGGGGTCCACGCAGGTTTCCTTCCAAAATCCACCATATACATATATATGCATATAGATGAACATATATATGCATATATATGTATATGGTAGCTTTGGCAAAAAGCTCTCTGGTGACGTCCATTTCGCGCCAGAATCGCAGACTTCCGAGAAAAGGCTCACTGGCGGCAAATGCACAGCCCTCCCGGGGCCTTGGGGCTCTGTGGGCGATGCTCGGTCATCTGCGGGTACTGGGGTAGCGAAGTTGGAGGAGCACTCACTGACACTTTGAGCTCCTAGAGGTACAAACTACGTGTTATTCGTCTCTGCATCCTCTTGCAGGGTTCAGGGCAGCCCACAGACAGCGTACCCGGGGATGCTTTGGCCCCTCCGTCCATGGCGGCCGTCACCCGCTGGAAAGAGTTCAGTTGGGAGACACTGCAGA
This sequence comes from Pteropus medius, assembly GCF_902729225.1. Taxonomy (NCBI): domain Eukaryota; kingdom Metazoa; phylum Chordata; class Mammalia; order Chiroptera; family Pteropodidae; genus Pteropus; species Pteropus medius. Next base: position 496 of record NW_024342024.1, on the reverse strand, counting down.
CAGTTGTGGGTCTGAATTCGGCCTCCGTGCCTTAGGAGCTTTGCGATCAGCTCTTTGAGCCTTTCATTTCTTCATTTTGAATGCGTCCCCGGGGACCATTACGACCATCCCAGGCAGAAAGGTCAGGGAGAGGGAGGTTTCTGCTTCCGTCCTGAAGTCTGATTTCCACTGCGGAAAGCGGGAAGGAGCCGTGCCTGAGGAAGGAGACCCGGGGCCTCCGGGATGAAAAGAGATCATGCTGAATTGTGTCTCTGGAACGCCCGGTGTCCACACTGCGGGGAGGTGGAGGTGCTAGGAGCGGCCTGTCTTCTGTGGTAGACCAGGGGTCCACGCAGGTTTCCTTCGAAAATCCACCATATACATATATATGCATATAGATGAATATATATATGCATATATATGTATATGGTAGCTTTGGCGAAAAGCTCTCCGGTGACGTCCATTTTGAACCAGAATCGCAGACTTCCGAGAAAAGGCTCACTTGCGGCAAATGCAA
>NW_024342023.1:0-12639 GCF_902729225.1 Pteropus medius | reverse complement strand
ATTCAATGCTGAGTGAGTTGTGGAGGTCAAGGGCGGGGGATGCTTCAGCACAGCACAGGAGGAGGGCCTCTGTGTGAGAAAGGAATGGCTTACATGCATTGGGACTCATCGGTCCAGTAATGCATAAGGATAATGGGAGACATGACTGTCACTTTGAGAAAAGAAGAGTTTCAAATGCAGAAATGAGGAAAACTGTTACAAACTCTGAGCTGTTATACTGGAACTGGAGGCCTCCGTGTGAACTCTTGGTTTTCAGTCTACGTACATGTGTATAGATGTAGATGTACATGCTTACACGTGCGTGTGTTGGAGTGCGTGCATGTCATATTCTAGCAGATTTGGTTACAACAACATTCCAGTAGCTATAAGCACACCTAGCCCCCGGATCCTGTCTTTTAAATACCACTCTCCACTAAATGATTCATTCCATGACTCGGGGAGGGCAAGGATACAAGAATCTGGCTCAATTTGTGGTGTGAATAATAAGGGTCAGTTCAAAAATGATGGGGAGATGTCAGAAGGACACAGAAGATAGCTTGAGGGGCTCCCACTTGACGATTTCATTTTATTGTTTTCAGTTTTGAGATATTCTTGACATGTAACAGAGTTACGTTTAAGATATACAGCCTGATGATTTGATACACGTATGTATTGTGAAGTGATTACCACAATAATGTTAGGGAACATCTCCAACCCTTCACATAATTACCATTTTGCATGTGTGTGGATAACTTCTAAGACCTACTCTCTTAACAACTTTCAATATGCAAAACAGGGTTGCTCATTATAGTCACCATGCTGTACATTAGATCCCCATAACTTCATCTTATATCTGGAAGTTTGTACGCCTTGGCCAACATTTCCCCCAGCCCTTGACAACCACCATTCGAATCTCTATTTCTAGACTGGCTTCTTTTGTTTCCACATATGTGAGAACATAGAGTTTTCACCTTTCCCTGTCTGACTTATTTCGGTCAGCATAATGCCCTCAAGGTCCAAGCATGGAGTCTCCAAAGGCGCGATTTCCTTTTTATGCTCGAGTAACAGATGTGCATGTGTGTATGTGCGTTAACACATTTTCTTTATCCATTCATCCCTCGACGCACACTTAGGTTGTTTCCATGTCTCGGCTCTAGCAGCATAGCAAATCTTATAATCGGTGTTTTATTCTTCTTTCTCAACATAATTTGGCTCTTCTAGTTTCTTTTCCTTTCCGCATAAATTTCTAATCACATAGACTATATCTACAAAAACTCCTGCTGAGGTTTTTGAATGGAATTGTATAAAATCAATTCATCCATTTGGAATTCATCAGCCCGTGAACACAGTATCTTTCTCCGTTTCTTTAGGTCTTTTATTTCTTTTCCCAGTTTTTTTTTTTCTTTTTGAGCTTTCAGCACATAGGTCCTGCATATGTTTTGAGAGGTTTTCTTGGGAATCTATTGTAAAAGGTTAGTGCACGTGGCTTTTTAAAAAATTTGTTTGCTTGTTTTGTAATTGTTCATTGCTGGTACATGGATAGAAATGTGCTCGATATGTTGCGTTGGAATTGCATGTGGCAACATTGCTGAATGCACTTATTAGTCCTAAGAGTTTTAAAGGTACATTTCATGGGATTTTTCTGTGAGGATAACCGCATCATCTGTGAATTGGAGCCGTTTCATTTCCTCTTTCTCAATCTGCAAGCCATTTATTTGTTTTTCTTGCCTTATTGGAGTGACTTAGACTTCCAGTAAAATATCTCATGTTGGGGGCAAGAGCTGATATCCTTGGCTCATTCCTGATCTTAAGCGGAAAGTGTTTAGTTTTTCTCCATTAAGTAGGATGGCAGGCATGGGCATATTTGTAGATGCTCTGTATCAGGTTAAGAAAATTCCCTTCAAACTGGATTTTGGGTGGTGAACACACGATAGAATATACAGATGTCAAATGATAACGTACATCTGAAAATTATATAATTGTATTAACCAATGTTACCCCCAATAAACTTAATTTAAAAAAAAGAAAGAAAGAAAATTCCTTTCTACTCCTGAATGTTTTTATCATGAATGGATGTTGAATTTTGTCAATTTCTTTTCTGTATCAGTTGACCTGATCATTTGGTTCTTTTTCTTTGGTTCGCTGATATGGCGGATTGATTGATTTTTCAGTACTTCACCAGCTTTGTTGCATTTCTGCGATAAATCCCACTTGGTCACAGTGTATGAGTTTTTACATGTTATTGAATTTGATGTGCTAATACTTTCTTTGTCTGATTTTGTTATCAGGTTATAAGCTTCTGATAAAGAGATTCAGGAAGTGCTACCTCTCTTCTATTTCCTGAAGGGACTGTGTAGAATTACTGTTATCTTCGCAACAGCTTTGTGGGTTTTTCCAGGGAAATCATTAGGACCTGGAACTTTCTTTTCCGAAAGTTTTTCAATGACAAATTTGATGTTTTAATAGATACACATCCATTCAGATTCTCTGTTTATTTGGAGGTTAGCTTTTATAGTTTAAGTCTTTCAAGCAGTTGTTCCATTTTACTGAAGTGGCCAAAATGCAGGTGTGTAGAATTATTCATAGATTCCTTTTTATTTCCATGGAGTCTGTAACATTTTATTCCTGATGTTGGTAAGTATAGTCTGTTCTTTACATATATATATATATATATATATATATATTGGTCTTACATTACATATATATATATATATATATATATATATATATATATATATATATATATATATATATATTGGTCATTCTGGATAGAAGGTTGTGAACTTTGTTGTCCCTTTCAAAGATCCAGCTTTTGATTTCATTGATTGTCTGCATTCCGTTCTCTTATTTCTGCTGCCAACTTGATTTCCCGTATGCTGCTTGCTTTGAGTTTATTTTGCTATTCTTTTTCTAGTTTCCTAAGGAGGAAGCTTCTGTTATTGATTTGGGTCCTTTATTTCCTTTTGATACAAACATTTGAGGCTCTACGTTTACTGCTTAGTGCTGTTTTAGTTACATCCTGCACATTTTGATATGTCATATTTTCATTTTCATACACTTCAAACTATTTCTTTATTTCCCCTGAGTATTGTCATTTGCCCCATGGATTATTTGAAAGTGTGTGGTTTCATTTCCTTCTGGTCGGAGATTTTCCTCTTAACATTTTCTTATATACTGGTGGTTTTTCTTCTTTGGTCAGACAACATTCTTTGTATGATTTCAACTTTTTAACATTTGGTCGGATTTATTTTATGACCCCAGATTCGGTCTACCTTGGTGAAACTTCCATATGCTGTTGTGATGTGGCCGGTTCTGTACTTGTCCTCTCTCACCACTGCTATTCAACATAGTATTAAGAGTCCTAGCTAGAGCATCGGGAACAAAGAAGTCAAATTGTCACCTTCTGCAGACGACATGATTCTTTATATAGAAAACCCTCAAGACTCCAGCAAAAAAAAAAAATAGAAACAATAAACAAATACGGTAAAGTTGTAGGATACACAATCAGTGTACAAAAACCCATTGCATTCCTATATATCAAGAATGAAATCTCAGAAAAAGAAATTGAAAAAAAATATATATATATATATATATATATTTTTTTTTTTGCAGTTACAACAAAAGGAATAAAATACCTGGGAGGAAACTTAACATAGGATGTGAGGGACCTATACCCTGAAAACCCCAAGACATCATTAAAATAAATTGAAGAAGACACAAAGAAATGTTCTTTGTGTTCGTGGATCAGAAGAATCAACATAGTTAACGTAGGCCCACTACTCAAAGCAATATACAGACATAATGAAATCCCCCTCAAAATCCCAAAGGCACTTTTTAAAGAAATAGAACCAACGAAGTCATCAGATTTGTATGGCACCACAAAAGACCCTGCATAGGCAAAGCAATCTTGAGAAAAAGAACAAAGCCGGAGGTATCACACTGCCTGACTTCAAATTATACTGTAAAGCGACCATAATTAAAACAGCATGATATTGGCAGAAAAGCAGACACACAGACCAATGGAACAGAATTGAGAGCCTGGAAATAATCCCAAATATATGCGGGCGAATAATTTTCGACAAAGGAGCTGAAAACATACAATGGAGAAATGAAAACCTCTTGAGTGAATGGTGCTGGGAAAATTTAAAAACCACATGCCAAAGAATGAAATTAGACTGCCGTCTGTCACCATGTACCAAAATTAACTCAGAGGGTATCGAAGAGCTGAACGTAAGGCCTGAAACAATAAATTGCAAAGAGGAAAATATAGGTGCCACACTTAGGGACTTCAGTCTTACAGAGGATTTTGTGAATTTGACCTCAAAGCAAGGGAAGTCAAAGCAAAAATAAATGCATGGGTGTATATCAAACTGAAAAGCTTCTGCACAGCACAGGAGACCATCAACCAAACAAAGAGGCAGCCATCCGAATGGGAGAATAAATTTGCAAACAGCACCTCCGATAAGGGGCTGATGCCCAAAATATATAAGGAACTCCTCCGACTCAACAACAACAACAAAAACAAACAAACAAACAAACAATCCAAATAAAAAGTGGGCAGAGGACCTGAACAGACACTTCTCCCAAGAAGACATTCGGACACCCTATGGACATATGAAAAGATGCTCAGCTTCACTTGCTATTAGGGAAATGCACATTACAACCACAACGAAATCCCACCTCACACCTGTTAAAATGACATCAACAGGACAAGTAATAACAAGTGCTGGAGAGGTTGGGGGAGGTTGGGGCGGGCAGGAAAGGAACCCTCATGCACTGCTGGCGGGAATGTAAATTTTTACAGATTCCTGGGTTCTGACTCATGTAGATGACTCATCTGGCCACCACTGGAGCAGGTGAAGGGTCTCGTTTGCCTTGAAGCCAGGCTTTTCCCTCCATTGTGAGGTTGCAGAAGTAACAACGGTGTGGTACCTTCTCTGATGCACAAACCTGGGAACTTCAGGCCAGTTGACTGCCATGCTGTCTGCTGCCCTACAGAGGCTCTCAGATCATCGTTTCCACAAAGTATCCTGATTCCAGTCTTGTCAGGCTTGCATTTAAAAGATTTCTGTTGAAATCAAATTTCTATTTACCGTGCAGTTCCATACTTTCAAGTCAATTTGTGTCACATGTTACCTATTAATTGTAAATATTTCGCAGTGGCTGTTGGCTCTTACCCTTGATTGAATAAATGCACAACACAGTGAGTTTTCCACCACGCCTCCAGACCTGCAGCTCCACCACTGACTGCTGGGCAACACTGAGCAAATTCCTTAGTATCTCTGTGCCTCAGTTTCTCCATTAGCAAAATGGAAATATTATTAGTAAATTTAGCTATTTCCGTTTGGAACACTGACTGTGTTAAGACAGGGACAGTTTTCTGGATGGCGCCTGGCATACGGTGAGTTCCCCATCAATTCTAGCTACTGTTAATATTGTTGCTGTTCCCACATTTCCCGGAGCATGTTCCAGAGAGACAGTGTCAAGAGGACCTTCAACTCACTGGATGGGCTTTGCACTATCTGTTCAGCTCTTCAGGGACTCAAGACCTGAGCTTAGGGGGTGTGGGGGAGGGCCGGTTTGTATTAGCGTAATGAGGATTCCACTTTCCTTATAGGTTTACTGGGAAGCCTGAATGCGGTGCCTGGGTTTCATCCTCAGGCTCTCGATGGAGACTCTGAGTGGAATCTTCTCTAGGAAATTAGAACCCTAATGACCTGTTCATATGATTTGTATAATGCTTGGAAACGTAACGGGTCCCTGGATCATGCTAGAACATGAGTATATAAATGAAAAAATAAACCTTTTTAAGACTGAAATTTAAAGGCCGAAGAACCTCCTTGTACGGATTCTCTTACTGCCATTGTTTCTATCATGTCCATTTCGCCTACCATAAATTAACACGTAAATCTGGTATAAAGACATGAAACTGTTAATAGTAAAATTTTTACTGGAATCTTTTCATTCTTGTTTCGTTCTTACATTGTCCATTTTATTGTGTCGATATTTCTCCATGTCATGTTCATTATTTATCTAACGAAAGCCTTCCGTATTAATATTTTCTGAGCTAAATCATGAGGAGATGGTAAGCAGTGTTTCCGATGGAGAGTCTGAGAAAGAGGCAGTTGTTTTGTGGAGTGGAAGGGGCTGTGAATGTAGCGGGAGAGAGGCAGTGGGGAGCCAAAGTGAGAGATAATGGGTTAAGGATAGCAGAAGTAGCGTATATGATGGAGAATAAAGCCCACACCCTGGTGGCTTACTTATCCCTTCCTCATGGCTACTAGTCAAGTGGAGTCCCTGGCAGCAGGTGAGGTAAGCATTTTAATGTTATCATCCCTTTTTACAGATGAGGAAACTGAGGCGGAGTTTAACAGATGAAGTCATTTGTCCAAAGTAACCAAGCCAGCAAGGGCAGAGTCAGATTTGTACCCACGCCAGAGAGGAACAGGAAGAGACGTGGGATCCGACTCTAAACTCTAGAACGCACCTCAGTGTCAGGTGTTCTCTGGATCAAAAGGCAGATGAACATGTGCAGCAGTATTCATCAGATTATATCAAACGTGTGTACGGATGGAACATGAGGTGTCCTAAGTGTAAGAAATACTGTGGAGGTGACGAGTCAGCATACACGCATCACAAAGAACGGTTTCTGGTCCATCGCAAAGTCTGTACATGTGTTTGCTACTCTCGATGTCAGTACCAACAATCTCATCATCATTATCATTATGGAATGTAATCGATGGTATAAATTAAGCACACAGAGCAGCAGATACACTATTATAAAAGGATTACCTCCTCCCTCCCATCTCATAATTTTAGAAATGCACAGAAAAGATGCCCAGAAGGCAGGCAGCACATATTAGGTCATTTTCTCTAAGTGGGGACCTCTAGGTGATTTTTAAATAACACTTTAGGCACTGTTTTATGTGCTGTATCTTCATTATTACACAGTCGAGTGCTTCTATTATAATTTTTAAAAAGGTTTTTGGGAAGTTTCATTGTCGTGGCATCTTGATGCCTCGGGGTAAAAAGTTGTTTTGATATCCTTGCCAGGTGAAAATCTAATCAGTGCATGTAAAGCAGAAGACAGATCTGCGTTACAGTAGAGAGGAGCTGTGGGGGAAGCAGAGAGGTCGGGATGGAAGGTTAGCTGTGTCTGCGAGTGTCGTGAAAATGCCACAGATGGATGACACAGGCCCAAACCAAACCAAACAGCAACTTGCAGATCCCCAATAGAGACCTCATTCTATGGAGAGGAGTATCTATATTAAGACTTCTTAGGCCTTCCCTATCTTTCGGCTCCCGTGGTGCAGTGGGGCAGCATGTGGATGTTGTAAGAGGCAGTAACGCTTTGTGCTACGCTGCAGACACAGGAAAAGGTGGAAGCATTAGACAGATGTGTGGGAAGTAAGAGGAACGGAACTCAGCAAGGATTTAGACTTAAGGGGAAGGCGAGGAAGATGTAAATGGTTAAGACCGTTTCTCCATTTGGTAATGAGCAGGCTGGTGCCTTCTGTTGGCATGCGGAATACCGGAAGAGGGCCAGGTCTGTGACCGGTTCTGAAATAAGACCTTTATTTTTATGAGCTCATGGTCAAAATGGAATACAAACATCAAAACTTAAATACTTACCTTATCAGATACTTTCCCTTTAAAGAAAAAAAAAGTCAGAGGTACTGAGATCGAATTTACATTTCAAGTATACAGTTTGCAGAGTTTTGACAACTGTACACAATCCTTTAACTGCCACCACGATAAAAATATGGAAACTTTCCATCAATTGATCATGTTTCCTTGTGCCATTTGCCATCAGGATCCTTCTTCCACTCCCATACCCTGGGAACCACAGATGTACTTCTGTGCCTATAGTTGTGTTTTTTCCAGAATACTCTTTACATAAAATCATATAATGTGTAGCCTTTTGGGTCCAGCTTCTTTAATTTAGCATACTTGAGATGCATTCATGCTGTTATGTGCATCGGTTGTTTGTTTTAGTACTGTGCAGTACTCCTTTGTGTGGGTGTACCTGTTTATTTTCCTTTCATCCAAATTCCAGGGGTTGATCACTTGGGGATGTTTCTAGGTTTGGCGATTATGAATAAAAGTGGTATGTTGGAGTACAAGTCTTTCTTTGGACATATGTTTTCATTTCTCATGGAAAAAATTTTCTAGGAGTGGAAAGAATTTTCTAGGAGTGGAATTGCTGGGTCGTGTGGTAAATGTACGTATAACATTAAAAGTGAGTGCTTGATGATAGGATACCCATTCCTGCTTTCTCGTGCTTGTTGGTTTGATGTTCTCCCATACTTTTACTGTCAGTCCATCTGTATCTTTTGAATCTAGACTGTGTCTCCCGTAGACAACATACAGTTACATCTTGTTTTTTTTTTTTAATCTCGTCTGTCAATGTCTGCCTTTTGATTGTCTTGTTTAATATATTCACATATAGTGTTCTTATCAAACAAGGTAGACTTACATCTGCCATTATGCTTTATTTTTCTGTCTCATGTCTTTTTGTTCTTTGGGTTCCCCATTACAACTTTCTTTTGCATTAAATGGGTATTTTCTAATGTACCATTTTAATTTCTTTTACCATTTTTCGCTATATTCTTTTAGTTACAGTAGTCCCACGTATCCATAGGGGATACATTCCGAGATTCCCAGTGGATGCCCATAACCATGGATTGCACCAAACCGTACATGTACTATGTGTATACCTATACATACACGCACTTTAAGGCTTCTGTTTGGCATATGTGGATTGTTAGCATCACTGCTCTTGTGATTTGGGGCTGTTATTAAGTAAAATAATGGTTCCTTGAACACAAGCACCACAGAACCTCAACAGTTAATCTTATAATGCACATGTTTACCAAGTGACTAACAGGTGGGTAGTGGATACGGTGGATGAAGGGATGATTCATGTAGTGAGCATTGTGGGATAGCAAGAGAGTTCATCAAACTATTCAGAATGGTGCGCAACTTAAAACTTATGAATTGTTTCTGCTATTTATTATCTGGAATTTTTTCACCAAAGGTTTGCATTTTTAACTACTGATTTGATATCTGTAAAAAATATTGATCTATGCACTCACCTGGGTAAGTGTTATTAGTGTATGGTTATTGAGTAACCAATCAATTTCTTCTAAGTCGTTACATTTTTAATTAATTTATTAATCTATTTTTTATTAAAAATTACTGTGGCAACATTAATAAAATCAAATGAGTTTCAAGTGTCCAATTCAACAATATGTCATTCATATATTAATTGCACTGTGTGTTCACCGCCAAAAGATGTCCTTCCATCACAAAACATTTGACCCCTTTTACCCATTTCTACCACCCATCTTCCCCCGCTTCTCTCTGGTAACCACTAATCTACTGTCCATGTCCATGAGTCTCTGTCACTTTCAGTTTTATATCCCACATATGAGTGAAATCATATGGTTCAACGTTTTCTGTGTGACTTATTTTGCTTAGCATGATTATCTCAAGTTCCATCTGTACATGTAGAGTTGAATGTAGTATTGCCATATTGCCCCTTTCATATCTGCTGTGTCTATAATAAAATCACCCTTTTCATTCCAGTTTCAGGTAACTTGCGCTCTTGCGCGCTCTCTCTCTCTCTCTCTCTCTCGATTTGCTTGAGGTTTATCCATATTATTGATCATTCCAAAGAACCAATTTTGGTCTAATTAAGTTTCTCTATTTTGGGAGGGGGTTAGAAATTTCATTGATTTCTGTACTTATTTTTAGTAAAATAAAATTTTCTCTATAATTCCTCAGAATTTTGGTTTTCATACTCTTGAGCAACCGTTTGACTGTCTGAAAGCCAGTGAGAATGAAGGTGGAAATTTAAAAGGGTGTGTCACCATGGTACAAATGCTTGGAATTTATTAAAGTTCTCCTTTTTGAACGTACAGTAATGTTTACGAGAAGAACACATGTTCGTCACACATTGATTGTTCTTACAGTTAGGCTTGAAAATTGTTCGTAAAAAGTCAGTAGGCATTAAACGTGGTTGACTGTGGCCCATGACATATGGATGCAATAATGGGCCTTATTCGTAAAAGCCTCATCGGGCACCATCAGTATTCAGAGCTCTAGAGATGTATTGTCTCATTTAACAGGCAGAACAGTCCTAGGACATAGGGCTCATTACTACCCCCATTTTACAGATAGGAAACAGGGACCGAAAAATCAAGTAAGATGAATAATCCTAGATTTTCCTTCTTCCTTTATCACCATTCTTTGCAATCTGGGTTCCTCTGGCTGCACACGTCCCTGGCTGCCGCCTGGAGCTTTGAGAACCTTCATCTTCACCTTGTGTCTGGACCCAAGGGCTGCCTTGGAGCTAGGTCTCCATGGATCCACTCCAGAAACATAGCTCAGCATTGATTTCTGAATCTTCCCCGATGATGTCTAAAGAGCCTTCCCAGGAAGTTGCAGCAGCCACTCATCCTTCCTTCTTACAACTGCTAATGCTGAGCCTCAGTGACCTGAACCCCAGCCCTGGCACCAGCTACCCAGCCCATCCAAAGGGACTGCTCCAACAGAGGCACAGAGATGGGAAAACCCTGCAAGAGAGGCAGTGGGAAAAGTCAGTGGCCCCTCAGAGGAAGAAAGCCTTTCTGGAACACATGAGAGGGAGACGCCTCGATCACGTGATACCTTATCAGGTTCAAAGGGAAACCAGAATCACTTCCTCGGGTGACGGACATCAGAATAGATTCAGATGGGAATGCCGATACTGCCAGAGCGATAGGCCGAATGTTTGTGGGATGCCTGCGGAGAGGAACGGGGCCCCACATCCTTCCTCCTGGGAAACCTCGTACAGGGCCTCAGTGGCTCGACCCTCAGCCTGGGCACCAATGAGCCCAGCCTTCTACAAGAAGGGGAGCTCCAGCAGCATGATGCAGAGGAGAAGTTCCAACTAGAAAGGCATCAGGAAAGCGAAAGAATGTTTCAGAGGCTCTTCAAACAATGGTTAAAAGAAAACTGACACTCTCACCCCACCTGACGGAGATCCGAACGGCTTCAACGTGGATGCTGGTCTTGCCAGATCCTGGGTGTGGATTCCTTTTGGGGACCAAACAGTAAGCAATAGTTGGAGAAGTAACTCGATGAGTTTATGACCAAAAGTCCTATCAGCATGAGCTTAGATCTGATCCCAGAGAGATCTTCATCTTTCCTGCCTGGAATTGGATCGCTGTGGGGCATTCTAAGGCCAGGGATACTGCACCCCAGGGGTCCTTAGCTCCTATATTACGTCTCCTGTGATGCATTTTGTCACTTTCACGCCCTGGATCTCTGTCTTTCCTCTCAACACTGTGGTCAGTAAGATATAAAGTGTCTGCAGCGTGAATGCCTTGGTGAGGTCCATGGGCTTTTGTGTGCCATTTTACCGACTGCCTCTAAGAAGCAGCGCTAGGTCTGCTGGAATGCACGGCTGCTAATCTGAGATCCCGTTTCAAGAATCTGAGGCTAAAGAAAGTGTGCAAAGGGCATGTGAAATTGAAACGTGATGGTTCACCGTTGTGTTCTTCGTGTAAGCCGTTATGAATTTGAGCTAAATGCCGATAAATGTTTCCCTGCTCCATAACATTGAGTACTAGTTTCCCTTGAAGGAGTTACTGATGGGTTACCTCGTCGTGGATACCAAATAAATATACGTGTTAGAGGCAACTAACTTAGAATTCAGTTTTGTTCGACCATTTTGGTTTGTTCTTTGTCAGATCTGAGCAGCAGATCCGAGTTTATCAAGAGGAGCATATTTGGAACAGGGCGTGGGGGAGGGCTCCAGAGAACATGGGCAAGTCACTTTGGGTGGCCTCGCCATAGGACCGGCATGCAGATGATCCAGGTGGGGGAAATGGAAGCGAGTCCTGCTATCCAGGGAGGGTTGGGGGCAGAGTCCTTGTCCACCATAGGAGGTTCTGAAGGATGGGATGGTGCTGGCTCCCCTGGCATAGGGCTTCAGGGGTCAGTCCTTGTTGTATGGTGTCCCCGGATTGCTGAACGTGCTCAGCGGTTACGTGCCTCCTGCATGAGAACGAGAACATCATTGAGTTATTTGGAATCGGGATTTGAACATAATGCCTTTTCATTTCAGGAGACAAGAAGGATTAAATCTTCGGCCCCCCATTCTCTCCCCGCCTGCTCCCCGCAGAATCCCATGAAGCATACAGGAAGTGACCATGCAGTTTGTCTGAAGGGAAAATAAATTCTGTGTTCTGCCAGTGCGCCCTCTGGTGGTCCGCAGACGTGAATTGCTGCAAATATATACGAGCGTCCTGCAGGCCGAAGTGGCTTGAGAATGGGTACGTTTATTCGATTCTGAACTCGTGATCCCATCAGAGAGCATGGGAGCTCCACAGCTTTCTAGACTGGTCGCCCAGCCCAGGGAAAAAGGTCAGCAGAGAAGGGCTTCTGCATCTTGAAACACAAAGGTCTTACTTCAGTCCAGTCATTTGGCGTGTGTTGAGCAGGACAAACAGGACATTTCACTTACACTAATTGTATACTAGGAGTCAGACAATATTCTATATATTTTTAGCCCAAAGAGAATGCTAGCGAAGCCTACGCTTTCCAGAAGCTGAGATTGAAAATAATCAAGAGACAGGGTAGGAGAAGCAGAGGGCTGTGCTCTTCCAGGGCAGG
>NW_024342022.1:0-496 GCF_902729225.1 Pteropus medius | reverse complement strand
ACAGTTACAGTTCTGTCAGTCCAAAAAATCCCCCAATTGTCCTAATATTGACATGGGACATAACCTGTAAAATTCTGCATCTTTTTAGCGGGAAATGATACGGGACAACTCTTGCAGAGTTCCTAGATTTTTGTTTTCTTTTTTTTTTTTAGTAAACTTAAATATGTTTTCGTCCCTCCTTTCCTCTCCCCCAAATACAGATAATGACACTGAAACTGGTAACTCACCTCCTCTGGCTTTTGATAAGGATCATCGGACCACCATGAGGCAATGGCCCTAACAAAGCAGTGTCCTTAGGATCTGAGAAGGGAGGCTACTTCAGGCCAAAGGTGTTTTATTCTTTCAGAAACATATTAACCCAGCCTGTGCTCCTTTATTAACTTCTTTGGTAAATCAATAGTAGAAAGTAATACATAGATGATTTAGATAACAACATTGTATCTTCTTTTCCTTGTCAAGCGACTTCAGCAGAAACTCAAGATCCCTGGCATGAGTG
>NW_024342021.1:0-565 GCF_902729225.1 Pteropus medius | reverse complement strand
ATAGCTCATGCTTGATCTAAATCAGAAATCAGCCATTGAAAATACACATATATTTTGTGTAAATATATGAGGGAGACATATTATATATGTGTGTGTGTGTGTATATATATATATACACACACACACACATTTATGAAACATGTATAAGTAATAAAACAAACTAGGTACTTCCTACCTAGTTCAAGAAATCACGTAGCACTGGTACCTTTGAAGCCCACTCTTTCTCCATTGACCTTTTTAAATCATTAACTTTCTTTACCTCAGTTTTACCATAAATGTAGAGATATATAAATTATATTACTTTGTTTTAAGACCCTAAAATCAGGTTTGCTCCTGCAATCTAGTTTTAGCTTATTTTTTTCCCCTGAAATGTTATTAAATTACAATTCCATTGATAAGGTTTTAAAACCTAGGAAATATAGTAAACTGGGCCTTTTATGAACTCAGAGAACCATATATTTAAAATTTTAAGTGGGTGGGGGAGGGAAGAATGTAATATTTATGTAAGCAAGCTTTATATGAAAGCAAGTATTTGTAGAGGAGGAAAAAACATTTTTCTCTCTAC
>NW_024342020.1:0-846 GCF_902729225.1 Pteropus medius | reverse complement strand
TGGTCTCTCCTCTGTTCTGCTCTACAGGAGATTCGGGGCGAAGGGCCAGAGCTTTGGAGTCAGGATGCCTGGGTGTACAGCATGGCACTGCCACCACCAGCTAAGAGCCATCTCGCTCTCAAGGGCCTTGGCCTCCAGTCTGTAAAATGGGGATAATACACCACCTCATCAGATTGTGCTAGATCATAGGGTTAAAACTCCACCAGGGTTGAGAGGTCCTCATAATAAATAAAACACCTACTGTGTGCCAGGCGCCGTTCCAGCCTCTCAGATTATATTACCTTCGATCTTCATAGTAACACCACTAGATGGGTTATATTACGCACATTTTCCAGATGAAAACCAAGGCCCAGAGAGGGCGAATGGCTTTCACCAGCCATACGGGTAGACTTCTGACTTGAATCCTGGCCTCCTGGGAATAGGTCCTGACCCTTTCTCCTATACATGATGCCCCTGCTGTATAGAAATGTTGACGATTTTGTGAGAAGGTTGCCTTTTTAGCTGGTACAGCTCACAAAAGAATACTCTCCTAGCATCTGTGATGCTCCTGCAGCAAGGCACTACTTGGCCTCTTCTGGAGTTTATTCAACAGGTTAAGGGGCAGTTGGGGTACAGATATTCATGAAAACTCTAAGCAGGCCTGGGTGACACCTTGGGGCCTAGATGGAAGCCCTGCCTCTCTGTGACCAATGTGCAAACTGACGTTATGGAGCTAATCGACTGCCATGGAGGAGTGAGCAAGCCCAGGGGGAGGGGAGGCCTGGTTCTCGACTGCCAGGATCATGCAAATGGACAAGCCAACCCTGAAGGGCCCCCAAAGATCTTACGTGGGTTTTTATTTCCTTT
>NW_024342019.1:0-730 GCF_902729225.1 Pteropus medius | reverse complement strand
AAAGCCCCCCCCAAAAAAAAAAATAGGGTAGCTGAATGGGTATGATAAAAAGATTCATATGTGTGCTGTCTACAAGAGACCCACTTCAAATCAAAAAATATACACAGACTAAAAGTCAAGGGATGGAAAACGATATTTCATTCAAATGAAAATTTTTAAAAAAGCTGGGGTAGCCTTACATATGTCAGACAAAATGAACTATAAAACAAAGACTATAACAAGAGTCAAAGAAGGGCATTACATAATGATAAAGGCATCAATCCAACAAGAAAATATAACTTTAGTAAACATTTATGCACGCAAGATATGAGCACCTAAATATATAAGGCAACTATTGACTGACATAAAGGGAGAAATTGATAGTGATATACTTCATAGCAGGAGACTTTAACACCTTACTGACACCAAAGGACAGATCTTCTAGACAGAAATTCAACAAGGAAATATCAGCCTTATATGACACACTAGACCAACTGGATTTGATATTTTCAAAGCATTTCATGCCAAAGCAGCATAATATACATTCTTCTCAAGTGCACATGGAACGTGTTTCAGGATAGACCATATGTTAGGCCACAAAAGAAGTTTCAAGTAATTTAAGAAGATTAAAATAATAGCAAGCCTTTTCTTTGACCACAATGATATGAATCTAGAAATCAATTACAAGAAAAGAAATGAAAAATACACAAACACATGGAGGTTAAATAACATGCAACTAAACAATGAATGG
>NW_024342018.1:0-301 GCF_902729225.1 Pteropus medius | reverse complement strand
TAAAAAAAAAAAAAGCAAAGAAAAAAATTTTTACCTTTAAAGCATTCTGTTTAGGGCCAATTCTAGACGATGTACTCTACTACAAAGGGTAAACCAAAAGAGAAGCAACTGTGGGATCTAGAAAAGAAGATTCAAGATAGCAGCAAATGCAAGTCCACAGGACACTCCAGCAGATGTGGAGAAGAGTCCAGTCAGATCAGCACTGAGGAAGCTTCTGTCCCCATCAGTACAGAAGTTCATTTTACAATATGAAAACAACTCATATGGTTGCAAATGTGTGACCATCCGAATATCAGCCATG
>NW_024342017.1:0-319 GCF_902729225.1 Pteropus medius | reverse complement strand
TCAATGTCCATATATAAAGTTTCATTGGGCAAACAGGAGGAGAATGGCCTAAATAGCTAGAGGCACAATGAACTCTAAACACTTGGATAACTAATTAGAAACTATTAGAGGCAGACTTGGTACTAGTCTGTACAAACATTCCCTACAAGCCAGTGCAGTATCAGATCATTCAGGTGTATAATTCTCTTCTTCCTTGTTATAGCTTATCTTTGGTGAAAGAGGAACACAAATCCTGGTACATTTTAATAACTTCATTTGTTTCTAGGAGAAAGGTTGAATGTATACACACACACACACACACACACACACACACAATTTC
>NW_024342016.1:0-32737 GCF_902729225.1 Pteropus medius | reverse complement strand
TCTCCCTTCTTTGGGATTGTCACACAAGCAGTGACTGCTCTAGTCATCGTACGGGGCGCCCAGATGCCCGGGCACCAGGAGGACCCATCCTTATTTCCCTCTGTATCCAGCCGCCATCTGCCCTTGGCAGTGGTGAGCATGGGGAAGTGGCTCTGAACTCCTTGCCAGCAGGCATCCCACACGGGCGAGCTCCTGGGACGATATGGCTTGTGCACGCCAAGCTTGACTCCCAGCCACCTGTGCAACCTTGGGATTCACCTGGTCCTTATTT
Organism: Pteropus medius; assembly: GCF_902729225.1. Taxonomy (NCBI): domain Eukaryota; kingdom Metazoa; phylum Chordata; class Mammalia; order Chiroptera; family Pteropodidae; genus Pteropus; species Pteropus medius. The sequence goes on along the minus strand of NW_024342016.1, from coordinate 32,466 downwards.
TCTTCCTGCTTCAGCTGACTTGTCAATGGAAGAAACAGCCCAAACTTGTAGAGAATTTTTATGAATTTTTCGAGCCAAGCTGATAACATGGCAGGAGCAAGATCGTAAATGCTCTGAGAATGACCCCGTTGCAGTTTCTTTTATGCATTTGAAATTAAGGAAGGAAGATAAAGAAGATTACGTGAGGGTGGGAGAATCTGATCCCAAGGCTGGGATCGGATTACAAGCTTTTGTGCTTTCTTAAGGGTGGTTATACCTGGCATTTAAATGGTGTGTTAACCTAGATGCACTAGAGCAATGGACAGGGCCGGCTTGAAACTTTTCAATAAAGAAGTTACAGGCCTGGGGCGTGACTCCCCACTATGACCTGCCCAGCTAGGAATTTATGATCCGATCACCTTATGAGGTTACTTTCCATAGAACCAATGTTGGTGACAAGCCTAATTTAAATGAGATAATGTACGTCATGGGCCCGGTCTCAGCAGGCCCTCACAGCAGAATTGAAACAAAATTGAAAACAATTTGAACGTTCAAGAGTCATCACAAAGGTGCCATGTCTGAGGGCTCAGTTCTCTGCACTATATTTATGAACCCATTTGACCCTCACAACTGTATGAGGGAGGCACTGTTATCAGCCCAGGTTACAGATGAGGAAACTAAAGCACAGAGAGGCTGAGTCACTTGCTAAAGTCACAGCATTACCGAGGTTTAAGCTCGGAGATAAAGACATTTGTCCCGACTGTAGATCCAGCTCCCCCTGAAGATGTGGCTGGCAGGGGTTTGCTTTGATCTCTGTGCTTGAGGCCGGTAGTATCCTTTGGTTCATGGGCTCAGTCAGTGCCAGATAATAAAGCTGGGGATAGGCTTAGATGGGCGGCACCTAGGACCCAGACCACCCGAGGCTGAAGACCCCCTCTCTTTCTCCCTGTAGAGCCTTCGCCTGCCTCCTGCCCTCCTCAGCCATGGTCTGGAAGAAACTGGGCTTCAGCAACTTCTCCAGCTGCCCCAACGGCTCCCGCCAGTGGATATGGGACTTGTTTGGTGAATGTGCCCAGGATGGCTGGGACGAGGCCAGCGTGGGCCTGGGCTTGGTGTCCATTCTCTGCTTTGCCGCATCCACCTTCCCGTGAGTAGTGCCAAGGTGGCAGGGGTGGGGCAGTGGCCCCAGGGAGTGCAGGAGGAGGAGCTGCCTGTCTGGCCATGGGCCTCTCCAGACTCAAGACCAGGTGTGCTCCTCCCTGACCCTACCCACTGACTTCCAACCTGCCTGGGAGGGCCTTGCCCAGGCCTGGCCTTGTGCTGGGCAATGCTGACATGCACTAATAATCACACTTGCTACTATTTGTTGAGTGCCCACTATGTACCTGGCTCAGTTCTAAGCACTTGACATGTTTTTACATCATTTAATCCTCATAGCAACCCAGTGAAATAGGTACAGTTACTATCTCTATTTTATGAGGAAACAGAAACCCAGAGAGGTTAAGTAACTTCCTTTAGGTTGCACAGCTAGTAAGAGAGGAGGCGGGGTTGCGGGGAGGAGGCTGGGATGCACCAAACAGGGCCTGTGTCCTATGAAAGTCTGGTAATAGCCGAGCAGTGACTGCAAAATAACGTGGCCACTACTGTGATTGGAGAACCAATATACAGGACATAACAGCATGGCGCTCAGGGCCGTGGGCTCTGGATCCAGACGGGCGAGTTCTCCACGCAGTTGCGACCTGGGTAAGCAACTTCACTGCTCTGCACCTCAGTTTCCTCATCTGTAAAATGGGAATATTGTTCCCTGCCTCACAGGGTTGCTCTGAGGTTGGCCTGAGGGAGTGTATGTAAAGCCCCCAGCAGAGAGCCTTTACACAATGTATGCCCAATGCCATGGCTGCACAGAGCATCTGAGGGTCAAGGGGACAAGGAAAAGTGAGGTCAAAGAGGTCATCGAGGGCCCTGTAAGGTCAGGCCATTCTGCACTGTTAGGATGTCTGCTCTGTATCCTGAGGGACAATGATAAGGGTTTCATCAGGGGCTTAACATTTTTCAAAAAGCTTTATTGAAAGATAATTCACGTACCATATAATTAGCCTATTTAAATGTCTAATTCATTGGTTTTAACATGTCCACAGAGTTTTGTAACCATCACCACAATCTGTTTTGGAACATTTTCATCACCATAGAGAGAAACCCAAAAGGAAATGAGTTATTTTCGCCCAAATCTCCAAGTCCCTGTCTGCTTTCTGTCTCTATAGATCAGCCTATGTAGACCTTTCTTATAAATGGAATCGTACACTATGTGACATTCTGTGACTGACTTCTTTCACTTAACATAGCGTCTTAAAAATTTGTCCATGTTACAGCAGGTATCAGTACTTTATTCCTTGTTACGTTCAAGTAATATTCCTGGGTATGTGCGCACCACGTGCTTATTCATTCATCCATCGATGGACATAACTTCTTTCTTGTTGCGCATCTAGGTTAACACACCTTTGAAATAGTTGTTGCTACTTCTTAGCTATTATGATTAAGACTGCTCTGTACATTCGTGTACAAATTTTTGTTGGGACATATGTTTTTACTCCTCTCGGGTATATACCTAAGGAGTGAAATTGCTGGGTCATATGGTAACTCTATGTTTAATTTCTTGAGGAAAATGCCAGACTGACTATTTTCCAAAGCGGTTCCACCATTTTATGGTCCCCCTAGCAGTGTATGAAAGTTCCAATTTCTCTGAATCGTCATCAACACTTGTTATTTTCTATCTTTTTTATTGTAGCCATCCTAATGAGTGTGAAGTGGTACCCCATTGTAGTTTTGATTTGTATTTTCCTGATGGCTAGTATTGTTAAGTACCTTTTCATGTGCTTATTGGTCAACTGTATATCTTCTTTGGTAAAAGGTCTATTCTGTTCCTTTGTCCATTTGTCATTGGATTATTTGTCTTTTTATTGTTGATGTGAGAGTTCTTTATATAGTCTTGTGTTGATGTAAGAATGTCCAAACCTATAAAGAATTTTTATAAGATTTTATTTGAGCCAAACCGCCGACACTTTCCAGGAAGCAAATCTCAAATGCTCCAGAGAATAACAGATATGCATTTTCTTTTATGCATTTAAACTTAAGGAGGGAACATAAGGAAGATGACAGGAAGGTGGGAGGCAGCAAGCCAGGGATTGAATTACAGGATATTTAACAAGACTGTGTGCTCCGTCGAGGGTGGTTACGCTTATTTCAAAGGTGTGTTAACCTAGATGCACGACAAAAAATGGACAGGGCTTTGCTTAAGGGGAAGATAAGCCTTTACTAAAGAAGTTAAAGGCCTGGGGCGTGACTCCCCACCATGCCCGGCCCAGTTAGCAATTTAGGATCAGATTACCCTGTGAGGTTAACTTTCCATAGAACTCCGTTTTTAAATTCACATCTAGATACAACACCTTCATGTGATTTGCAAATATTTCCTCCCATTCTGTGGGTTGTCTTTTCACTTTTTTGATGGTGTTCTTTAAAGCGCAAAAGTTCTAAATGTGATGATGTCCAATTTTATCTATTTTTCTTCTGTTCCTTGTGTTTTTGGTGTCATATCTGAGAACTCGTAGTCTAATCCAAGTAACAGATTTACCCTTATCATTTAAGAGTCTTATAGATTTATTTGATACTGATAAATCCGATATGTGGGTTTATTTCTACACTACCAAGCAATTAACTCAGTTCTGACACTGTCTACCTGGAAGCAGCATCAGACCCCACAGGTTAAGGACTCCGTCCTCCGAGACTTTCCCTTCTCTCACTACAGACACCAGTCACAAGTCCAGGTTGTCACCTAGGCTTCTGACCAAGCAGCTATAGATTGGAGGTTTTAACAACCCCCTCCTAGGGGTTGATGAATTTACTAGAGCAGCTCACAGAATTCAGAGAAACATTTTACTTACTAGAGTAGCAGTTTATTATAAAAGGATTTAACTCAGGAACAGCCAGGCGAAAGAGATGCACAGGGCAAGGTACGGGGGAAGGCGGAAGGGGCGTCCATGCTCTCAGGCTGTGGGTATGAATCCTGGCTCCGAGACTACCCAGCTGTGTGACCCGCCTCGCTCAGCCCCCAGTGAGGAGGTTCATCAAAATAGACTTGACCTCATAGGGGGCTGTGAGGACTGGATGAGTTAATACACACGAAGGGCCCAGAACTGTGCCTAAATCATCATTGCCACTGTCGTCATCGGGCACACGCCAAGACGGCCGGAGGTCCAAAGAGAGGGTCTCAGTACCAAGGACCTTTGGGGAAAAAACCAGGGTGCTGAAAGCCACTGGCTTTTGTAGTGGAGAGCTCTAGGAGCCACGGCCCCATGCTCCTTTATTGCTCTTTGAAGAGATAACAGTCTGCGGTTCGGCCCATTACCATTATCTTACTTATTGTCTTCTGCTCCTGGAGATAGGGCAGCCTTGGGTCTGCTACCGCCACCACCATCCTTTTTTCCAACTCCCTGCCCGCTCCATAGAAGAAAGAATCTAGGGTCCCTCTGAAGTGGTTCTCAGGGCCTGACATGAAACTTCAGGACCGTGTAAAAACCCCAGGTCTCCACTGGGAGACCCCAGGGTGCTGTGGAGGAGAATGTGAGCAATGCCCACGAGGACCCTGCCTGTGGGGAGGATGGGCTCCCAGGCGACCTCCCTGGCGTCTGCTGCTCCTGCGTCACTGCCCCGCGGTTGTCTCGTCTGGCAGCCTCCTGGATGTCAAGGCGACATCACGGCCCTTGGCCCCTGAGCGTGTGTTTCCCTCTCTGCCACAGACAGTACATCAAGGCCTGCAAGACGGGCAACATGGACCAGGCGCTGTCCGTGTGGTTCCTCCTGGGCTGGATCGGCGGGGACTCCTGCAACCTCATCGGCTCCTTCCTTGCTGACCAGCTGCCCCTGCAGGTGGGCCGGCTCTGGGCAGGGTGGGCTCTTCGGACAGCCATGGCAGAGGCTTGGGGGCAGCCAGCAGGACAGGCCTGGGCTCCAGAATCCTGATCTGTTGTTCCATCTTATGAGAGCCCTGTGTCCTGCCATATAGTGTGACAATGAGCTGGTCACTGCCCTTTCCTGGGCCTTAGTTTCCCCATCTGCAAAACGATCACAGCAAACCAGAGGATACTGGGGTCTTTTGCCTCTGAGGTGCGATGATCCTGACTGAGCTTCCGGGGACTGGAGGAGGAAAGATTTCCCTTGGGAAGCCCAGGTGCCATCATTCTCCCGTGGGCGGGTGGATGGAGCTGGGATTCACTATCAAGAATTTGTTGTCTTCCCAAGGGGTCTCTAAAGTCTTAACTGCTCCTCTGTCAGGCCACACCGGAGCCCACACTTAACCTCTGAGTCCCATTTTGTCCTGACAGGTGGAGGTAGCCACCATTTGCTCCATCTGCCTGGGCCAGATGGTTCTTCCAGGTAGGAACTGTGATCTCCTCTTTGCAGATAAGGAAACAGAAGCTCAGAGAGGTGAAATGACTTGCTCAGGGTCATCCATCTGGGACGTGAATTTTAGGATCAGTTGGTCAATTTCTGGAGGAAAAAAAAGCAGCTGGGATTTTGATAAAGATTACATTGAATCTTGAGATCAGTCTGGGAGATTTTTTTCATTTTAAGCAACTCGGTTTTGGGGTGGTTTGTTGTGTAATGATAACTGAAACACCATCGTGCTTGGAGGAAGCACCCATTTTATCATGGATGAAGACAAAGAAGGGTGACTTTTCTGCAGAGAATAGTTTTGTCTGCAGTGTCTCTCTCTAGACAGCAAATGAGACTTTTCTTAGAACAGAGTCTTTGATGGTTTTGTCTGGATTTCCAAATTAAGCACCTGTCATCATTTCAAGATGAGCAGGCTCCAAGTGCTGACTTCTGTTGTGGCTTGACCTACCCCCACACCCCAACCTCAGGGCTCAAGTGACTTTTCTGCACTGCGACTGGTTAAACAGCAACCACTGGACCTGGGATTTATTTTCTTCTCCAGCCCTGGGTGCCTCTTAGTTGGAGCAGTGATTTGCTGAGGGAAATGGGGACCCTGGCTGCCCATGGTACCCCAACTCCTAACAGCAGGAGGCCCTGGGCTAAGGCCAAGAAACTTATGAGTGACAAGTCAGGAGACTTTAGCTAAAACAAATGTAAAGCAATTGGGAAAACTGAGAGTTAAAAATGTTCCACAGCATCCTTGGAGCCTTTATTCTTCTTGGTATTGCCTCTAATGGTAGGTGTCTGCCCAAATTTCTCCATGTCTCAGTATTTCGCGATGTAATTCTAAATGAGAGAAAATCTCCTTCAGGGTGTTTGGCTCTCTTTTTCTATTCCGTGTAAGAGTGAGGGCCACCAGCTCTGCTGCTGGGAGGTCAGTTGAGAGCAGTGAGCAGGAGACCCACTCACTACCTCTGTCCTTTTAACTCCAGCTCATGGTTCTGCACCGTTGGCAGTAAGGCCCCCAGACAGGATGGAAACAAGTTGCAAGCAGTCGAGGAGACAAGTTTATGGGTTCACTCTGGGCCTGGGCTGTAGCCAGGTCAAGTGCCTGCTTTATTGACAGGAAATGCCTGAGTAGGGCTCAGCCCACGCCTTTACACATTCTGAAGGCAACTGTGAGCAAGGCGGGCACCAAGAAAAGTAATGCATGGATCCAGACCATCAAGAAAGACAACGCTAAATCGGCTTAAGGCAAAGACTGGCCAGGGCGAGAGAACAGAAAGGGCGATGGGAAAGAAAGAAACCTTTGGCAGTCTGAGCCATATGGAAGCCTAGCGGAAGTAGTTGGGACATTCGTGTGCAACCAGATGCCAGGCTTGATCAAAGGCCTGCACGACGGCCGGCTCCAGGGGCCCTTCCTCAGCCGCTGTCAAGTTCTGTTCCAGCTGCTCCAGGTTGGACATGCCTAGGATAACCGCATCCCCGTGGGCTCCCTGGAAGGGGAGATGGCCAGACGTCAACACAGTTCTACACCACAGTGGCTCCAGGCATGCATACGCCCCCTCCCAGCCTCACCTCTGCCAAGACATGGCATGAGACTGTTTATTTATGCCCTATATTGTTCTAGGAAATACTTAGGGTGCCTTCAACAATTGTAACTATGTGACTCCAAATCCTGTCTTCTTTCCATCTGCTGTCACACTGCTCATCCTCGGACAGACTTGAGTTCACAGCCAGTTCTGCCATGCAGTACCTCTATAAACTGGCTGTTATTTAACCTTTCTGAGACTCAATCTTCTCTATTTTCAGTGTGGTTATAGGAACAAATAATTATGTAAAGGACTTAGCTCTCATTTACTGAGAACCTACTATGTACGTGCCAGACACTATGCAACTGTATATGGCTGAAGCAGGAGAAAAATGTTAGCCAGGAAGTCAGGGAACACCAGAGAGAAAAGGAGACCCCCACTCCCACCAGGAATGAGACTAACGGGGTCTGATAAATTTTCTACCCCCTTCATAGCTATGTGAGCCCCCGTTTCCTCATTCGTAGAACTGGGAAAATGGCACATCAGCCTAAGTCATAATTAAATCCATGTTTATAAAGCCCTCATCACAGAGTCTGACACTTAAGACAACTACTAGGAACAATGGTAGGACTGCCCATGAGAACTGGAACAGAGAGAAATTTTACAGGAAAAAACAATTTAGAAATTTGCGGAGCCTCTGGGGACAGCTGGGTTACCTGGAGCTGGGAGTGGTGGTACATCCAGCGAAGGGCAGCCGAGGTCATGCTGGGAGCACTGGTGCCATATGCAGCCTGTAGCGCCTTCTCCACCAGGGCAATGGCCTTGAAATGGTGCTCCTTCCAGAAGCTTTGCAGGTGGGAAGGGTGGCAAATGGGTCAGTACCATGGGGTCAGTACCACTGGGGCTGCAGATAACAAACTGACCAGGGCAACGGCACCTGCCTCAACCCCACAGTGCACAGGGGCCAGTATCCTCTCTGCCAGTGGGTCTCCTGCTTTACTGGGCAGCAGAACCACCCAGGATGCTGGCTTCTTCATCAGAGACCGCAACATCTTTATTCCTAAGAACTCAAAGCCTGCCCTCCCTTTACCAGTGGAGCAGAGGTAGCTAGTACAGGGCATAGGCCCCAGGCCTCCTGGGCCTCAATCCAGGGCTCTTTCGTTCCCTTTTGACAGGTAATGAGCATTTCTCAGAGAAGAGCTATCACTTGCAAGACCTGAAATAAGGTCCAAGGATCCTCAGTCTCTTACAGAAGTCCCAAGAAAACAAGAAGCCCCACAGAGGGCTAAGTAATCCTGCAGGAATCAAGAGATGCAGGTCCAGGCTGCAAGGGAAGACCTGGAGCCCCCAGGAAAGCATCCTAGAACTTCTCCACTTCACATAAAGAGGACCCCCTCACTCTGCCCACCTGATGCAGCCCATCCCCAGCTCACCGATTCCTGTAGAACTCAGCCCACTTATTTCCAAAAAAGCGGCCCACAGGTTGCTTCTTGTCTTTGTCCTCATATTTGTACTTGCCAGTCAGCAGGCCCCCTGTGGGAAGACTGCAATTGGATCCCCTGGCCCACACTGTTCCCAGAGCTTGCTCTGGACTGGGCGGGGGGTGGGGAGGGGGTGTGGAGGGTACCCAAGAGGGATGGAGGACACAGCCCAGCCTCTTGTCAAACCCCTCCCTGCTTCCCAGGGCCAGGGAGGCCCACTCCCTCCAGGGGTAGCCTGGCCCGCAGCAGCCCGTACCAGCCAAAGGGTTGTAGGCGTAGAACCTCAGTCCAAAGTGCCTGAGGCAGGGGAACAGCTCCGTTTCCACCTGCCTGGTGGTGGCGTTGTACATACCCTGTGGACAGAAGGGCTGGCTGGAGCGGGGTGCATGTATCAAGGGAAGGGACCCCAGCCTTCTTTTAAAATCATCAGTCAAAACCTGCCCAGGACTTCAGCAGTTATTTCCAAAATCACTAGTGGTGGCAGGGGATGGGGAGACAGTGCTGGGCCCAAAGAAAGGAAACAGACTAGTGATATTGTGCCGCAAATATCTGTGGGCTGGACACTGGGTTTCCAAACACGAGCGAGTCCAGCAAGGTCTCTGCCTCCAAGAGATGTTAGGGTTGAGTCAAAACAGAGAGGAGACAGATAATCACAGTCAAGGTGGGTTCTACGATCATAGCAGGAGCTCACAGATACTCGCTGAATGCATGAAGATGAGGTCTGGAGACTGGAGGCCCCACTGGGGCATCAGGAAAGGCTTCCAGAAGAAGAGCCATCAGAACAGGGGGAGGACTGTTCCAGGCTGACACGCAGAGCAAGGAAGTGGGAAGGACGGGACCAAAGTGCACACACAAGCAGAAGGAGAACCAAGGTCAGAGTGAGCAGGCGCCTGCTGGTTGGCCTGAGGAATCTGCAAGTCATCCTGAGGGCACCTGGGAGCCATCTGAGGGCTGTGAGCAGGAGAGTGGCTGCTATGGAGGGGGGTTGGGGGCCGTCAGAGGAGCCAAGAGAAGCCAGAATCAGCAAAACCCTGGAGACTGAGGCCTCTGCAGCCCTGCCCGCACCTGGTAGACTGTGGGCAGGATCCAGCCGTTGTTCTGGCAGAGGGTACAGATCTTGGCCACCTCCCAGGCCGCATAGTTGGAGAGGCCAAACTCCACAAACTTGCCCTGCAGGGAAGAGGCAGCAGTCAGAACCCAACACAGCCCCAGGAGACCAGGAAGAGGAGAGCTGGGTGGGGACCCTGGGAGTGGGGTCTGTCTTAGCTGTCTGCTCTGGGACAGCCCTGGAGTCTGCACTCTCCTGAGAAGTGACGGGCCAAGAAGAGCAGCCACCCTCACCTCCTGGTACAGCTGATGGCAGGCGCGCAGCGTCTCTTCCACAGGAGTGCCGTGGTCAGGCAAGTGAAGGTAGAAGAGGTCCACCCGGGGGCACTGCAATCGTTTCAGTGATAGCTCCAACTGGGACCGGAGACTGTCAAGCTTCAGTGAATTCCCATCCAAGGGATTGGCCTTGGTGGCAATTTTCACTTTTGGGGGAGAATATAACAATTAAGAGACTTATTATAACCACTTACTAGCCATGTGACCCTGACTAAATTATTTAAGTTTTGTCATCTGTAAAATAGGGATGATAATAATGGAACTGTTCCTATAAGGAGATCATGAGGATGAAATAATGTCTTAAATGTAAGTTCTCAATGTTCACTGCTGTCATAATAATTATTATTAGTCACCAAACTGCTGGCTGTGCCAAGCCTTGCACCAGAGGCTAAGTACACAGAGATAAACTAAACACATTTGATCGCTGCCCTCAACCTCAGTCTAGAAGGTGAAGTTACAACACAGTACTTGAAGCACAGGAAAGCACCAGAGCTAAAAGAGCCCAGAGGAGAGATGTGTGGCCAACCCAGGAATTCCAGGGAATGCTTCCTACAGGATGACAACCCCCCTACCCCTAGCTGATTCTCTAAGAATGAGTCCCAGTCAACAAGGAAAGGTAGGAAGCACATTCCAGAGGGTGAGAACTAGGGCAAAGTCAAAGGCAAGACAATAGAATATGTGAAAAGCCATACCTGCAATTCTGAGTTATAATATCATAAACTCCAGGTAGGAGCAGTGGGACAAGGGACAAGAAAAGGGTCACAGACCTAGTCTCAAAGGGTTTTTTTCTCAAATACCGTCAAACACTTCAGTCGGTGTGTGTTCTGCACTCTGGCTGCAGTACAGAGAAAGACCTCAAGGGGGCAGGCCTGGAAATAGTCAGATAAGTAAAGAGGCTGCTGTGAGAACTGAGGAAGAAGACGCATCTCCCTGAACAGGGGCTCTGGCAAAGATCATTTTGAGAAACAGGTAGAAGGTAAAATGAGCAGAAGGGAATTACAGTTTGTCCTCCCCTTCTAGACTCACAGAACCGTGCACTCTCACTCACAGAAGAGACACAATCCTCATGAGAACGAGATAATGTTCTGACATGCAAGCAGCCTGAAGTGCTTTAAGAATGGTGGTTGTCTGGGTTGATGAGTGGATGGATTCTGCCCTTTTCATGCTTAGCAAAGGCAACTCAGCAGTTCAGAGCGGAGTCATCAGACCACCTGGATAGGACAGGACAAGTCCCACAGCTTCTCAACCAGATTTTCCCCATTCCCCTGCATACTTAGTGTGGACTTCACTCCACGTCCAACCTGAGGACTTTGGCTCAGTGCGAGCCTGGCCTCAAAGAAAGCAGGGAAGGGTTGGAGGAGAAAAAACAATTCAGAAGCAAAATCTTCCTTATCAAAAAGAAGGAGTCAAGTGAACTAGGAAGTGTAGGTTTGAGATACATGTTCTCATTCTATTCCTCCGGATCCACCAAGCTATGAATCGGAGGAGGACCCCAGAGGTAGGAAGAGCCTCAGAGTGGAAATCAAGAAGCAAAGTGTGGTAGTGATAATAGTAATAACATTTACTGGGTCCCGCTATGTGCCAGGCACCCCCCTGATCACTTCTAATGGCATCAGCTAATGAAGGACAGTCCCACCACACTCACACATCCTCCATTTAAGCCACGCTAGCCTACTGGCCATACTTCCACATGCCAGGCACTTCACATTTCCAAGCCCAGTCTTGGTACAGCTGTGTCCTCAGCTTCTAATGACCCCTTCTTTAAGGCCGAATTCCATTGTTCTCTGAGCCTTTCCCATTGCCTCTTCTTGTCCCTGTCGTCCCCTCACCTCAAAGTGGTTCCCCTTCTGGGTTTCTCTGCCATCATTGGCTTCAATCTTCCCCACCACACTGAGCTCCCTGGAGATAGGTCCGAGTCACTTTCCCTCCAAAAACCTCACAACAAAGCCTGACAACAAAGCCTCTCTCACACCTCCCCACTCCTCACTCTATCATCCCTGCTCCCCAAGCCCGGACTCTGGCGTCCATCGAACACAGCAGTCTAGGGACGGATGAAAGACCAAAATTATAACCACTTACTAGGGAGGCTGCTCAGGGAGCGCACGGGCAGTGAGAGCAATGGGGAGACGGGCAGAGGCAGAGCGCCTGGGACCCGGTAACGTGCTGGCTGGGCTGGAGGCGGGGACAGCACAGTTCTGGAGAACTGTGCCTCAGAGAGGCGCACCAAAAAAGCAACGGGGGTAGAAAGCGAAGGGCTAGACCAAGATCCGCGTAAGACGCGGGGGTTCCCGAGTTGCAGCCCCCAGAGGAATAAGGGGAGGGTAAAGCAGTCAGGACAAAGCACTGTCCTGCTGTCGGGGCTAGGTGTGCTCCGGGCCTAAGGAGCTGGGGGTTCAGAGAGCTGCGGGGCGGCCAGTGGAGGTCGGCGCCCCGAGAGGGGACGAAGCTGTCGGCGCATCACGGCTGGGACCGGGTCAGCACTGCACGGTGCAGGGGGAAGTCAGGGGCCGGGGCGCGGGAGCCAGGCGTTACCTTTGCAGTCGCCGCCGCCCAGCCCTAGCCCCAGGCCGCCCAGGATGCTCTCGGACTGGCCGTCGCTGTATATGAAGGCCGTGTCCAGCTCGGTGTGGCCGCGCTCCAGGAAGGCTCGCACGGCCTTGGCGCTGGCGGGTGCGTCCATGCGGCGTCCCATTTCCATGGCGCCTAGTACGGTGGCTGGCCGGGCTTGAGCGCCCGAGACAACCCGCGGCGGCAGGGACATGGCGACGGCGGTGTGAACCTGCGGCGGCCCGGAACGTCGTGCACAGCGGGCGGCGGCGCGGCACACAGTGCGAGTCGCGGCGCGCAGCATGAGGTCGGCGCCTGCGCACTGGGGCGCCTGGGCCCCGCCCACCGTGGCGGGGAGGAGCCTGGGAGGCGGCCGGGGAGCTTAGACCAGGAACGCCGAGTACCCCAAGTTTGCTCGGCTGGCTCGCACCGCCCCCAGGGATAGTCGGACGGGAGCGCGGCGCAAGAGGCGGAGCCATGCGGCTGGGGGGCGGGACGGCGCCTCGGGTCAGCTGACCCAGGCAGTGGCGACAGAACGCAGAAGCCGGGCGGGCTGGCAGATCTGGACGTGGTGAGCTGGTTTGAGGCTGGGGGCAAACCCGAAGGCTGCGGGTCAGGACTCTGGGGCTTCTCTGCAACATCTTTTCTACACTCTCCTCCAGCTCCTGGACTGTCCTGGGGCTCCCGTTCCCTACTTGGGGCGTGAGATCCTGGTTGATGATCTGGGCCGGGATTGAGTGGGCCTCGGGAGCCCATGTCCTCATCCTTAGGGGCGACGAGTATGGCCTCATCGGCCGCGTCTGGCCATGGATTGGGGTCTGGGCCCCATTTTCACCTCCAGGTTTCGGCTGATAGGCCCCATCGCCTCCGACAGCTTTGTTTTTCCCAGGGCGGGCCAGGGTAGGGGGCCTCTCAGCGACTGAGCGCTGACCCTAGCAGCTGCCCTGTCATTATCCCCGCCAAACAGGCGGCCCGCGCTGGGCTGAGTCACGAGTTGACCTGGAGGCCTGGAGTGGGTGGTGTTCACAAGCCAAGATGCTCTTCCTCTCTACGAACTCCCCAGGTCTCCAGCAAGTCCAGATTGCACCCTCCCCACCCCATGCCTGGGACAGGCTTTGAAGTGTATACATGGGAAGGCTGGGTTTGGAAGTGTGAAGACTGGCTCGGGTCTAGTCCATTCAGAACTTACTGAAGGCCGCTGTGTGTCAGGGACCCTGGGAAGTGGGGAGCGATACAGCCAGAACAGAATAATGGTCATCTCTGGATATTACCACTGAGCGAGTGTTTAATCTTTGCCAGGCTCCATTCTCATCCCTTGGCCTGGATTATCTCATTTAACTGTGCAGTTAGCCTAGGAGGTGGACGCTTGCATTATTCCTCCATTGCACAGATTAGAACTCTGAGGCTCAGTCACTTGTCCAAGAGTTCTGTACTTGTAGGCATCAGACAGGTCAGTGCTGGAGCGCTTTCTCTTCAACCCTGGGCCATGGAGCTCACAACTAGATCTTTTTTTTTTCCTCTTCCTTCCTCCATTTAACCTCTCTCTCAACATTTTCTGAACTTTTACTGTGTGGCTGGTGTGTCTAGACTCAAAATAAGTTTACAACTAGGATGAAGGCGAGAAGCAGGCTTTTAGGAGCAATGGTCGCTGAGGAGCGTGATGAGCATTCTTCAGGTTTGTGGATGAGGGGAAGGGAAGAGGTGACAGATGTTGTCCAGCCAGCCTTTGCAAGGCTTCTTTGAGAAGGCAACTTAGAACCGGATCTTAGTATCTCTATCAGGGCCTCCAGGGGCAGAAGGACAGTCCCAGGGGAAGAGACAGCATGTTCAGAAAGAAGCCTGGATGCCTGAAAACGACTGTAAAAGACCTGGGCAAGGGATAGGAGACGAGGTGGGGAGGACAGTTCTTAGAGTACTTTGGGGCTTCGCCTCAAAGAATGTGGACTCGATCTGGTAGAGGAAGGTGGTCACTTTACCTGCTTCTCTCTGATTCAGCTTACGATTGGGAGAGGGGCTAGAGTGTGGCAGGAGATGCCTTCTCCAGCACCGCCTTTGTCAAAATGGGGCCGCGTGCACCAGAATCAGCTGGGGGAGCATCTTAAACCCAAGGTTTCACACCTCTGACCCAGATACACTGATCCTAAATTTGGAACATGTGCCCTCCATGATTCGAAGGCACCTCTGCTATGGCCCTTGTCAAACCTACAAACCAGGTCAAGCTCTGTTGCACCCCTGGACATCCATTCGCCCAGTGCTGTTTGACCAGCAGGCGGGCCCATTCCCAGAAGCCAGGCCTGGGGCCCAGGTTGGCTCCCTACTTGGGTCAGAACCTGTGGGTGACAGGTCCTATGCCCAGCAGCCCCATCTGTTCAGGGCCGAGGTGTATCCCAGAGTGTTCTGAGCCCCAAGCTGTACTACAGTCTTGTGCGTGGACAGGGAACCACCCACTCAGTGCCCTGGGCCTGTGAGCCAAGACACCCCTCTTCCTCACTGGAAATGTGTCCACCTCATTTCCTCCCTAACCTGAAAAGAGGGAGTGAATGAGTAGCCTCAGGGTGGCTGAGATACTGGTCTCTCATTCACAAAACAGTCACTACCTTGCTTTGTCAGGCACTGGGCTTAGAGATTTATGTGCATTTCATCTGCACGACAACCCAAGGAGTGAGGGTCATGATCCTTATTTTATGACAAGCTCAGACAGGTTACTCACTCGTCCAAAGACACTCAACCTTGTTTGTAAAATGGGGACAGTATTCCTCACCTCACAGGGAAGTGACAAGGATGGCAATGTACTAGTATGTGATGAACTGCACTGGCGTGTTCGGATTCTATAAGAGGAGGGTAGGGGAGACGGTCCAATTGGGGGGTGGGTTGGGAACAAAAGAACTTGCTTTGAAATTCCTTTGCATTGCAAAGATACAGTTCTTACCTGACTATATGTTACCTGGGGCAGCCTTCGTAGGCACTGGTGGCAGAAAATCAGGTAAATAGTTGCAACATCGGCTGTGCTAAAGGTCATTATGGTGGGTCACCAGGATACAGGAAGAGGCTTTTAGCCACCTTTGCTGGGTCCTGGAGATGCTGCAGCGAACCGGGCAGACAGTGATCTGGGGCACCCTTGCCCCCAGCTCCAGGGCCTCCGCCACTGCTAATGGCAGTAGGGCTGAGGGCCTAGCGCTCTCTGAGAAAAGAAGTTAGCTCGCTCCTTTTCCTTCCCTAACACTCCCAGGTGTTGTGACCTCAGCAGTTGCAAGGGTCCAATCAGGGTGACTTAGTCCGTTAGGGCTGCTATAACAGAACACCTTAGACTGGGTGGCTTATAAATAGCACAGGTTTATTTCTCATAGTTCTGGAGGCTGGAAAATCCAAAATCAAGGTGCTTACAGTTCCAGTGTCTGGTGAGGGTCCGCGTCACATCCATAGATGGCTGTCTTCTCTCTGTGCCCCTCCATGGCAGAGAGAGAGAGAGAGGGGTGGCAAGCACTCTCAGATCCCTTCTTACAAGGGCACTAAACCCATTCGTAAGGGCTCTGCCCTCCTGACCTGAACACTTTCCAAAGGCTCCACCTCTTCATACTATCATATTGGGGGTTAGGTTGCAACATATGAATTTGGGAAAGACAAACATTTGATCTATGGCACTGGGCATTGCTTTATGGGGATCCTAGGCCTTCTGACGAGGATAGAAACTGCAGGCGGCTGGAGAGAGCGTCAGTCCGGGTCGGGAAAACCCCTCTGAGCATGTGAGAAAAGGGGAAGCCTGCCTTCTGGCTGCGTGAGGAGCTGGGCAGCAATGCCAGACCGCAGAGGGTTCTGCCACACCCAGAGACAGAGGCGCCTGCAGTTGCGTGGCATGGTGGCTATGAGCAGAGGTTTGGATCCTGGTCCTGGCTTTGGCTCCTGGCTCTGCCACTTCCTGACTGGGTGGCCCTGGCAAGTCATTTCCCTGGTTCTTCAGATATCTCAGTAGCTCCAACTTCATAGAGTTGATATGAAGACAAAATGCATAAATGAATGCAGGTTACTTAGCACAGAGCTGGCAAAGAGCTCAGTAGTCAGGGGCTCTGATGGTTCTCGCCTTGTAGAGATGACGCCAGCAGGCTCCACTTGTTCTCCCTTCTTTGGGATTGTCACACAAGCAGTGACTGCTCTAGTCATCGTACGGGGCGCCCAGATGCCCGGGCACCAGGAGGACCCATCCTTATTTCCCTCTGTAATCAGCCGCCATCTGCCCTTGGCAGTGGTGAGCATGGGGAAGTGGCTCTGAACTCCTTGCCAGCAGGCATCCCACACGGGCGAGCTCCTGGGACGATATGGCTTGTGCACGCCAAGCTTGACTCCCAGCCACCTGTGCAACCTTGGGATTCACCTGGTCCTTATTTTCTTCCTGCTTCAGCTGACTTGTCAATGGAAGAAACAGCCCAAACTTGTAGAGAATTTTTATGAATTTTTCGAGCCAAGCTGATAACATGGCAGGAGCAAGATCGTAAATGCTCTGAGAATGACCCCGTTGCAGTTTCTTTTATGCATTTGAAATTAAGGAAGGAAGATAAAGAAGATTACGTGAGGGTGGGAGAATCTGATCCCAAGGCTGGGATCGGATTACAAGCTTTTGTGCTTTCTTAAGGGTGGTTATACCTGGCATCTAAATGGTGTGTTAACCTAGATGCACTAGAGCAATGGACAGGGCCGGCTTGAAACTTTTCAGTAAAGAAGTTACAGGCCTGGGGCGTGACTCCCCACTATGACCTGCCCAGCTAGGAATTTATGATCCGATCACCTTATGAGGTTACTTTCCATAGAACCAATGTTGGTGACAAGCCTAATTTAAATGAGATAATGTACGTCATGGGCCCGGTCTCAGCAGGCCCTCACAGCAGAATTGAAACAAAATTGAAAACAATTTGAACGTTCAAGAGTCATCACAAAGGTGCCATGTCTGAGGGCTCAGTTCTCTGCACTATATTTATGAACCCATTTGACCCTCACAACTGTATGAGGGAGGCACTGTTATCACCCCAGGTTACAGATGAGGAAACTAAAGCACAGAGAGGCTGAGTCACTTGCTAAAGTCACAGCATTACCGAGGTTTAAGCTCGGAGATAAAGACATTTGTCCCGACTGTAGATCCAGCTCCCCCTGAAGATGTGGCTGGCAGGGGTTTGCTTTGATCTCTGTGCTTGAGGCCGGTAGTATCCTTTGGTTCATGGGCTCAGTCAGTGCCAGATAATAAAGCTGGGGATAGGCTTAGATGGGCGGCACCTAGGACCCAGACCACCCGAGGCTGAAGACCCCCTCTCTTTCTCCCTGTAGAGCCTTCGCCTGCCTCCTGCCCTCCTCAGCCATGGTCTGGAAGAAACTGGGCTTCAGCAACTTCTCCAGCTGCCCCAACGGCTCCCGCCAGTGGATATGGGACTTGTTTGGTGAATGTGCCCAGGATGGCTGGGACGAGGCCAGCGTGGGCCTGGGCTTGGTGTCCATTCTCTGCTTTGCCGCATCCACCTTCCCGTGAGTAGTGCCAAGGTGGCAGGGGTGGGGCAGTGGCCCCAGGGAGTGCAGGAGGAGGAGCTGCCTGTCTGGCCATGGGCCTCTCCAGACTCAAGACCAGGTGTGCTCCTCCCTGACCCTACCCACTGACTTCCAACCTGCCTGGGAGGGCCTTGCCCAGGCCTGGCCTTGTGCTGGGCAATGCTGACATGCACTAATAATCACACTTGCTACTATTTGTTGAGTGCCCACTATGTACCTGGCTCAGTTCTAAGCACTTGACATGTTTTTACATCATTTAATCCTCATAGCAACCCAGTGAAATAGGTACAGTTACTATCTCTATTTTATGAGGAAACAGAAACCCAGAGAGGTTAAGTAACTTCCTTTAGGTTGCACAGCTAGTAAGAGAGGAGGCGGGGTTGCGGGGAGGAGGCTGGGATGCACCAAACAGGGCCTGTGTCCTATGAAAGTCTGGTAATAGCCGAGCAGTGACTGCAAAATAACGTGGCCACTACTGTGATTGGAGAACCAATATACAGGACATAACAGCATGGCGCTCAGGGCCGTGGGCTCTGGATCCAGACAGGGCGAGTTCTCCACGCAGTTGCGACCTGGGTAAGCAACTTCACTGCTCTGCACCTCAGTTTCCTCATCTGTAAAATGGGAATATTGTTCCCTGCCTCACAGGGTTGCTCTGAGGTTGGCCTGAGGGAGTGTATGTAAAGCCCCCAGCAGAGAGCCTTTACACAATGTATGCCCAATGCCATGGCTGCACAGAGCATCTGAGGGTCAAGGGGACAAGGAAAAGTGAGGTCAAAGAGGTCATCGAGGGCCCTGTAAGGTCAGGCCATTCTGCACTGTTAGGATGTCTGCTCTGTATCCTGAGGGACAATGATAAGGGTTTCATCAGGGGCTTAACATTTTTCAAAAAGCTTTATTGAAAGATAATTCACGTACCATATAATTAGCCTATTTAAATGTCTAATTCATTGGTTTTAACATGTCCACAGAGTTTTGTAACCATCACCACAATCTGTCTTGGAACATTTTCATCACCTTAAAGAGAAACCCAAAAGGAAATGAGTTATTTTCGCCCAAATCTCCAAGTCCCTGTCTGCTTTCTGTCTCTATAGATCAGCCTATGTAGACCTTTCTTATAAATGGAATCGTACACTATGTGACATTCTGTGACTGACTTCTTTCACTTAACATAGCGTCTTAAAAATTTGTCCATGTTACAGCAGGTATCAGTACTTTATTCCTTGTTATGTTCAAGTAATATTCCTGGGTATGTGCGCACCACGTGCTTATTCATTCATCCATCGATGGACATAACTTCTTTCTTGTTGCGCATCTAGGTTAACACACCTTTGAAATAGTTGTTGCTACTTCTTAGCTATTATGATTAAGACTGCTCTGTACATTCGTGTACAAATTTTTGTTGGGACATATGTTTTTACTCCTCTCGGGTATATACCTAAGGAGTGAAATTGCTGGGTCATATGGTAACTCTATGTTTAATTTCTTGAGGAAAATGCCAGACTGACTATTTTCCAAAGCGGTTCCACCATTTTATGGTCCCCCTAGCAGTGTATGAAAGTTCCAATTTCTCTGAATCGTCATCAACACTTGTTATTTTCTATCTTTTTTATTGTAGCCATCCTAATGAGTGTGAAGTGGTACCCCATTGTAGTTTTGATTTGTATTTTCCTGATGGCTAGTATTGTTAAGTACCTTTTCATGTGCTTATTGGTCAACTGTATATCTTCTTTGGTAAAAGGTCTATTCTGTTCCTTTGTCCATTTGTCATTGGATTATTTGTCTTTTTATTGTTGATGTGAGAGTTCTTTATATAGTCTTGTGTTGATGTAAGAATGTCCAAACCTATAAAGAATTTTTATAAGATTTTATTTGAGCCAAACCGCCGACACTTTCCAGGAAGCAAATCTCAAATGCTCCAGAGAATAACAGATATGCATTTTCTTTTATGCATTTAAACTTAAGGAGGGAACATAAGGAAGATGACAGGAAGGTGGGAGGCAGCAAGCCAGGGATTGAATTACAGGATATTTAACAAGACTGTGTGCTCCGTCGAGGGTGGTTACGCTTATTTCAAAGGTGTGTTAACCTAGATGCACGACAAAAAATGGACAGGGCTTTGCTTAAGGGGAAGATAAGCCTTTACTAAAGAAGTTAAAGGCCTGGGGCGTGACTCCCCACCATGCCCGGCCCAGTTAGCAATTTAGGATCAGATTACCCTGTGAGGTTAACTTTCCATAGAACTCCGTTTTTAAATTCACATCTAGATACAACACCTTCATGTGATTTGCAAATATTTCCTCCCATTCTGTGGGTTGTCTTTTCACTTTTTTGATGGTGTTCTTTAAAGCGCAAAAGTTCTAAATGTGATGATGTCCAATTTTATCTATTTTTCTTCTGTTCCTTGTGTTTTTGGTGTCATATCTGAGAACTCGTAGTCTAATCCAAGTAACAGATTTACCCTTATCATTTAAGAGTCTTATAGATTTATTTGATACTGATAAATCCGATATGTGGGTTTATTTCTACACTACCAAGCAATTAACTCAGTTCTGACACTGTCTACCTGGAAGCAGCATCAGACCCCACAGGTTAAGGACTCCGTCCTCCGAGACTTTCCCTTCTCTCACTACAGACACCAGTCACAAGTCCAGGTTGTCACCTAGGCTTCTGACCAAGCAGCTATAGATTGGAGGTTTTAACAACCCCCTCCTAGGGGTTGATGAATTTACTAGAGCAGCTCACAGAATTCAGAGAAACATTTTACTTACTAGAGTAGCAGTTTATTATAAAAGGATTTAACTCAGGAACAGCCAGGCGAAAGAGATGCACAGGGCAAGGTACGGGGGAAGGGGGAAGGGGCGTCCATGCTCTCAGGCTGTGGGTATGAATCCTGGCTCCGAGACTACCCAGCTGTGTGACCCGCCTCGCTCAGCCCCCAGTGAGGAGGTTCATCAAAATAGACTTGACCTCATAGGGGGCTGTGAGGACTGGATGAGTTAATACACACGAAGGGCCCAGAACTGTGCCTAAATCATCATTGCCACTGTCGTCATCGGGCACACGCCAAGACGGCCGGAGGTCCAAAGAGAGGGTCTCAGTACCAAGGACCTTTGGGGAAAAAACCAGGGTGCTGAAAGCCACTGGCTTTTGTAGTGGAGAGCTCTAGGAGCCACGGCCCCATGCTCCTTTATTGCTCTTTGAAGAGATAACAGTCTGCGGTTCGGCCCATTACCATTATCTTACTTATTGTCTTCTGCTCCTGGAGATAGGGCAGCCTTGGGTCTGCTACCGCCACCACCATCCTTTTTTCCAACTCCCTGCCCGCTCCATAGAAGAAAGAATCTAGGGTCCCTCTGAAGTGGTTCTCAGGGCCTGACATGAAACTTCAGGACCGTGTAAAAACCCCAGGTCTCCACTGGGAGACCCCAGGGTGCTGTGGAGGAGAATGTGAGCAATGCCCACGAGGACCCTGCCTGTGGGGAGGATGGGCTCCCAGGCGACCTCCCTGGCGTCTGCTGCTCCTGCGTCACTGCCCCGCGGTTGTCTCGTCTGGCAGCCTCCTGGATGTCAAGGCGACATCACGGCCCTTGGCCCCTGAGCGTGTGTTTCCCTCTCTGCCACAGACAGTACATCAAGGCCTGCAAGACGGGCAACATGGACCAGGCGCTGTCCGTGTGGTTCCTCCTGGGCTGGATCGGCGGGGACTCCTGCAACCTCATCGGCTCCTTCCTTGCTGACCAGCTGCCCCTGCAGGTGGGCCGGCTCTGGGCAGGGTGGGCTCTTCGGACAGCCATGGCAGAGGCTTGGGGGCAGCCAGCAGGACGGGCCTGGGCTCCAGAATCCTGATCTGTTGTTCCATCTTATGAGAGCCCTGTGTCCTGCCATATAGTGTGACAATGAGCTGGTCACCGCCCTTCCCTGGGCCTTAGTTTCCCCATCTGCAAAACGATCACAGCAAACCAGAGGATACTGGGGTCTTTTGCCTCTGAGGTGCGATGATCCTGACTGAGCTTCCGGGGACTGGAGGAGGAAAGATTTCCCTTGGGAAGCCCAGGTGCCATCATTCTCCCGTGGGCGGGTGGATGGAGCTGGGATTCACTATCAAGAATTTGTTGTCTTCCCAAGGGGTCTCTAAAGTCTTAACTGCTCCTCTGTCAGGCCACACCGGAGCCCACACTTAACCTCTGAGTCCCATTTTGTCCTGACAGGTGGAGGTAGCCACCATTTGCTCCATCTGCCTGGGCCAGGTGGTTCTTCCAGGTAGGAACTGTGATCTCCTCTTTGCAGATAAGGAAACAGAAGCTCAGAGAGGTGAAATGACTTGCTCAGGGTCATCCATCTGGGACGTGAGGGCGCTGCCACGGAGTGGAGATATGGTCCCCAGAGCCTGGGACTGCAGCTACCACCCCCGCGCCCCGTCTTTCTCTTGCAGACCTACACAGCGGTGTATTACGTCTTGGCAGACCTGGTGATGCTGTCGCTATACTTTCATTACAAGTTTAAGAAATGCCCCTCGCCACGTGAGTGTGGTGGTCCCTCCACGTCAGGGATGCTGTGGTAGCCAGGAGCTTGGGAGGAATCACGTGTCCCATTGGTGGGTGATAAACCTTAGAAAGGCTTCCTCGGGCCTTATCTGAAAGCCTGAGTCCTGATTAGCCAAGATAGTGGCCCAAGAGCGACGAGCATATCCGGGCAAACCACGGGGGTGCCCTTCTCTTAAGTTCTCATTCAGCAAACATGGCTTCAGCTCCTCCGTTGTCTCCGTTGTCCCTGGCCCTGGGCTTGGAGCTGGGAGACAAGCACAAGGCACACAGGCCAGTGCCCTTGAGGATTCAGAAGGGGCAATAACCAAGGTCAGATTGAAGGCTGTACGAGACATGGCCCAAGGCTCTGTTTTTGATAACCCCTCTCTGGACCCCACTGCCCTCATCATGTTACTTTTACACCCCCCGGGGGGAGGATACTGTCATTTCACCCATTCTACAGATGACGAATTAAAGCTCAGAGAGCTTAGGTCATGCACTCAAGGTCTCAGCCACCAAGGTGCAAAGCCATGACTCCAGCCCCCATCTGCTGTTACTCAGATACCTAACCTCAGCTTCCCTCCTGCCTCATGTCCAGTGTCTGCCACCATCAATTCCGTGCTCTTGTTCATCTTGGGACTGGCGTGTACCACCCCACTGCTGAGCAGAGCTGGCTCTGTGGCTGCTCCGAGGGAGGTCTTCCATGGACGGAAGCTCCTGTCTGTGGAGCCAGGCAATAAGGTACAGTGTGGGTACATGATGGTAGGGCTGGCTCATCCCAAGGGCTCTTCCCTGAATGACCACCTGGGCGGGGGTATTGCCCTCTGGGAGGGAGCTTGGGGATCTCAACCTGCACCTCCAGCCCCTACTAGGCACTGAGCACCCCCTTCTGCTTTCTCAGCCTTTCACTCGGCAGGAAATCATTGGTTTTGTCATCGGCTCCATCTCCAGCATCCTGTACCTATTCTCCCGGGTACCTCAGATCCGCACCAATGTGAGCATTGACCAGGGGTGGGTGGGGCCGGCCTGGCAGCTGGGGCCTCTGGGTTAAGGAGTAGCATGGTGTGGGAGTGTTTCTGCAGAATATCTGGGTTCTCACTCACTGCTGGCTCGGGCAACTTAATCCAATTCTCTAAGCCTCAGTTTCTGCCTCTAGAAAATCGGTATGTTGATGCCTGCCATCCAAGGGTCCATGTGACCTGTGTGTGTCTCAGGGAAGTAGGAGGTCAGGTGGGAGTGAGGGGCTGAGCTTAGAGGTCGGAGAAGAGAGGAGAAGATGGGGAATCGGGCATGGGGTTTTGCTGGGCAATGTGAGTCAGCATGGGGCTGGAAAGCAGGGCATCATGGGGCCAGTGGGCATGGTGCAGCCACGGTCTCCTGTGGACCAGGGTGAGGGGCCTGGGAGGGGTGGCTAGGGTGGGGATGAGGAGTTGGGGCTTAGAAGGGGCTGGTCCGTTTGTCAGGCCCATGTTAGACAGGAAGCACAGTGAAAAATCAGCTTAGGACTATACACACAGTGTGACATGGAAGATGGATATGTGGACAGTCACAATCTAGAGTGACTAGGGCCCTGTTCGAGGTCTCTGACCCCATCCATTTCACCTCCAGTTCCTGCGGAAGTCGACCCAAGGGATCTCCTACTCACTGTTCGCCTTGGTGATGCTAGGGAATACGCTGTACGGGCTGAGTGTGCTGCTCAAAAACCCTGAGGTGGGCCAGAGTGAGGGCAGCTACCTGCTGCACCACCTGCCCTGGCTCGTGGGCAGCCTGGGCGTGCTGCTGCTCGACACCATTGTATCCTTCAGGGTGGCAAGGCAGGTACAGTGGCCTCTGCCTGCTCACGGCTTCCTCCATCCATCCATCCATCCATCCATCCATCCATCCATCCATCCAGAGTCAAACCTCCTGCCTGCCATGCATCCCGCCAGGCACTGGATGCAGTAGTGAGCAAGAACGAGATGATTTTGCCTCAGAAAGCTTACAGCTCAGTGGGGAGGCAGACAGGACACACATAATTATAAGTAATTACTTCACTGCAGTGGTACCAAGTGCCACAGAGAAAAACTGCAAGAGTGTGTGACCAGGGGCCTATAAGGCGTAGCAGAAACCTCCATGGGTGCCATTTAAACTGTGCCCTGAAGGAGAAGAAGTTAGGCAAAGGCAAGGGAGGCATGGTCCAGGCTCAGCTTGTGCAGAGGCCTGTGCTGAGGAACAGGGAGAAAATCAGCTCATCCAGGCCAGGGGAATGAAGGCTAGAACTTGGAGACACATGTGCATTTGAGTCAGGAAAACTTGGGTTCAAATTCTGACTCTGTTCTTTGAAGCTGTGTGGCACAAGGCAAACTGTTTACCTCTCTGTGCTTCCATAGCTTCATCTGCGTGGTATAACAGTCACTGTCTCACCAAGATCATGGGGTGTCTGGAAACACTCTGCATATGACCCAGTACAGCGAGTACTCAGTAAAAGTTTACTAATGGTGGAACGGGGCCTTAGTTGGATCTCATTTGGGAGAAAATAAACATGGCCCTTGTTTTGACATTTGCTGAGTCCCAGCTGGATGCATTGAGAGAGACACTTTAAGCTCTAGTGCCCTGAAGTGGCCCCAGCCACCTGGTGAAACCCAGGATGGGGTAGGGTGGAAGGCCAGATCTTGGGGCTGGGGTTGGGGGTGGGGAGGGCTGCCTGGGGAAGGAAGACCCCAGTGCTGGACTTGGAAGATGGAGTTTGGCTAGGGGTTGAGGAACAGGCAGGCATTCAGAGTGGAAGGTGCAGCAGAGTGGAAGAGCAGAGGCTGGGAGGTCATGGCTGACCCTCCCCACCTGCCAGAGGGGCTGAGAGGGAGGGGGGATGGGAGCAGCCCTAGATGGAGCCTCAGGTCCCGGGGCAAGTCCAGCCCAATCTCTGCTCCGTTAGGCCTTGACGTTGGCCCCTCCAGATCTCCGCACAGTTCCTGGTCTATAGGAACGCCTCCATGTCCTCCGAGTGCCAGCCCCTCCTCCCAGGCTGACCGGGACCCAGGCCAAGCCCAGATGACCAAGACCTCCAGACGCCACACCAGGAGGGGAGGAGTGTGGGCAACGGTGCTGCGGACCCTGGACTCGGGCATGGAGGAAGCTGGGTTGGGGGGCCTAGAACTCCCAGCCCAGCTGCCTCCCCCCACGCCTTCAAAACCTGGGCCGACTCTTCCAGAAGCCCTGACTGACTCCTCCAGGAGCAAGACGGTCCCTAGGGCCAGCCTCCCCCTGCCTCGAGACTCACCCTCCTTCCAGGGTCTGAGGCAGCTGTCCCTGGGAATCTTGAGGGAGGGCCTGCAGCTGAGACCTTGCCCCTCAGAAAATAGTGCAGCTGTCCCTGGGCTCACCTACCTCATTCCGCTGCTTGCCCCCTGGAGAGGGACACAGCTGCAGCCCTACATAACAAGGACTGTCCTGTTAATTGCAGCCAGCCTAGTAAACGGTACCGCCCAGCAAGGCCTGTTCTGTTGCTCCTTCTCAAGGTGCTGGGGTCTGGGCCCCACCTCCCAGGGCCCAGGCGGGGGCCTAACGGGTTAGGCTGTGGGAGAGCCGAGCAGGAGGGGACCGAGTCTGCTGGCTAGTCTCGGGGGCGGGGGGCCCTGACTGCTTCAACCGGCTTCTCTGACACAGCAGTGAGAACGACGCTGCAACGGGGTCCCTTGGGAAGAAGCAGAATAGTGAAGGTTCAGGTCTTGGTTCTGTGTCTTAGCTCCTCTGTGCCTCAGTTACCTTATCTGTGAAATGAGATGACAGTATTACGACATCATGTCTTCATAAGATGGTGCGATTACTGAGGTTAGCCCCAAAGTGGGGCAAGCAGTAAGAGCTCAATAAAAGTTAGCTTGTTAATTTTTAGTTGGAGTAGAGGGACAAGCAGATCTCCCTGGGGATCAGGGAGATGTTCTCAGAGGATGTGACATAGCAGAAGTTCACCAGGGGGAAAGTGGGAGTGTCGCAGGCCACAGGAAGCAGAGCGGAGCAGGTGGGAAGGGAGGAGAAGAGGGCGGGGCTTGGCTCTGAGCTCTGGTTCTGGTTCCTGGGTCCAACCTGTTTGTCTCGCAGACCCTGTTCTGAGTCCATCCTGTTGGCCATGACCCTGTGGGTGCCTGAGGACCGAGGGGCCAGCTCCCTTCTGTGCTGGCCTGCTCTTGCCCGACACACCCCACTTCAGGTCCCCAGGTCCCAGGAGCTCTGGGGTGGGCTGGTGCCAGGTGGGACTGAGAGCTCATTGGGGAGCCTTTCTTTTTGAGTCCTCTTCCAGCCCCAGAAAAATCCAGGAGCCAGGCGACGGTGCCACAGCCTCTACCGCGAGGGGGCGCCATGGCCCGATTTGGTGCTACAGGTATGGGTGAAGCGCGGCCCTTCACGCTCCGCCCACGCCATGCTGGCTGTCTAGGAAGGGCGGGGCGTTGGGGGAACCGGCTCTCGACCTTGCCCTAAAGGAGGGGAGACGATTGCCAGGCCCAGGTCGGAAGGGGTGTGACCGGAAGGTACAAGTGCCTTGGGGATGAGGAGAGGAGGCGGCCAGGGAAGGCTGCACACAGAAGTGGCCCCGGAGCTAAATCCTGAAAGCAGGGGGCAGGGAGCGTGCGAGGGCCTGGAGGTGCGTGTCTGGGCTGCTCCTGAGGCGGGGCTGCTTAAGAAGCCGCGGAGGCCAGGTTGCCATAAAGACGGGGTTGTGGCGGCAGGACCAGTGCAACGGCTCACAGCAGGTGGCTGGGCTGGGTTGGGGTAAGAGAAGGAAAGAATGGAACAGGGGAAACCAGGGAGGGGCACCTCTGAGGTCCAGGTGGGCAGTGAGGGCCAGTCTCACTGAGCCCATTCCTGGGGCGTGCCTGTGAAGGTCTGTGTGAACCTGGTGTGCAGCTGACGTTTGTTGAGCACTTGCTGTGTGGGGGGCTGGGCTGTGCCCCGTCCCATTAGTTCCTCACAACCCCCTCGGGTAGACGCAATTATGGTGGCCATTTAACAGACGGAAAAACAAGCTTTGTGGAATTTTGCAACTTGCCCAGAGTCACTCCGCTAGGCTTGACAGCTGTGAACCACATCAGGTCCCGCACCTGGTGGGGGTTCGGGGCCCTCAGAGTACCTTCCCTTCTCCCTCCCTCCCTGGCTGGGGGTCCAGGGGCCCAGGAGCCCAGCTTAGCCTCGCCCTGGGGACTGGCCTAACCCTGCTGGGCTCAGGCTCTCCCCACTATCCTGAGAGGCAACTTCCACTAGCCTCTAGCCTGATCCAGGGGAAGATGTCCCTAGCTGGCTCTAGCCCAGGCCTGGTTCAGGTGCCCTTTGCCAGCCAGCTTCTGGCGCCACCCAGGGCTGTGACCTGGCTCGATGCTAGTTACCTGGGGCCAGGTGGCACCCCCCAGCCTGAAGACTTGGGGTGCAGTATGGCAGCATGAACCCTTGAACTAGAGCTGGATGGGGAAGAAAGATGAATTATCGCAGCCCCCTCCCTGGTAAGCCCTCATCCCATGAGGTGATGGCTTTTGCTCCTCGGCACCGCTCAGTTGGCTGAGAGCTATGGTTCCTTTCTCCTCAGGAAGCTCCAGTCTGATGGAGAACGTGGTTATGGTGGGTAAATGAGATAGGCTTGCAGGCTCGTGCCCCAGCACCTGGCACGTGGTAAGCGCCTGGTAAATAAATGACATCAGCTTGCCCAATACCTGCACTTCCCCAGGTTCGTCCCCAGAGTGGAAGGGCCAGTCTGTCGGGCTCTGCTGCACTGACTGGGCCTGCTTGCGGGCGGGAGGGGCTCCCGAGGTGAGAGGTTCCCAGGTGGATTTCCTTTCTCCCCATCTCGCACCTCTTTCTCCTTGCCAGCCGGCAAGGGGTGGTAGGATCCTCATTTCCAGGCGCGGCCTGAAGTGTGGGCTCACCAGAGTTCTGCATTTGGGTTTCAGGCCCAGGCTCAGCTGAAAAATTGGCACCGCACTTACCAGTTGCCATCGTCCAGAAGGGTTTCTCCCTCAGGACACTGGTGGCGAGCAGGAGGCTGGGCCCGTCACCCCCAAAGACCCCTACCTTAGCGGGTTATATTTTTACTGTTGAACGAGATGCCGTATATGAAAATGCCTTGCACCGCATACCTGGCCCCCGTGGTTCCCGAATCTCAGGGGTAGAGGCAGAACAGCTGGCCGACAGGCAGGTGGCCTTCCGCAACAAAACGGAAGGAATGGCTCAGCGCCCCGGCCCCAGGCCCTTCAAGTTCAGGGTTCCCCTTGGTTATTTAGCCAACCTGGGATTTCTGAAGCCACAGCTTGCAGTCCCCAACGCTGAGAAAAGGGAGAAAGCCACAACTCGCCTCTCTTCACTCCTCTTGTTGGACTTGGCTTTCATCAGAGCTTGATGGTGGGACCCCAGAGGTCCCTGGAAAACAGTTTGGTGCCGAGTCCTAACTGTCCCAGATGTCCCAGTGCTAACCTGATCAGGTTAGTGTCAGTCCTATGGCAGGGAGTGGAGATGATGGCTTTTTGCTTGGGATTAATTCAGCTGACAACTACTGACGAGTCCCCCAGCCCTGTGGCGGCCCTAGGACACAGCCACCCACTGGTAGCCCTGTGCCCAGCACGTGTGTTATTAATATGTGATTCCCCACCCCCACGAGGCAGTGAGGTCAGAGACCTCTATCTTGTTTACCATCATATCCCCAGTACACAGTAGGTGCTCATAAATGTTTGGTGACAAATTAATGAATGAAATGAATGCCTGAAACACTGTCCCTCAAAGCATCCTCAGTCAGTGAAGGAGACAGGCATGTAACCAGCAATCAGAACTACTGAATCTACACTTTAAATGGGTGAATTGCCACTAGACTCATCGTGATCACTTTGTATAATTAACTACTATCCTGTAGACCTAAAACGAATAAAATAACACTGAATGTCAACTCTAATTGAAAAATTAAAAGATAAATGGATAAATTGTCTGGCATGTGAATTATCTCTCAATAAAGCTATTTGAAAAAAGTGTAGGACTAGCTGTTATTAAAATTTGGGAAGTTATGGGTAATGAGAATATATTACATCTTATAATATTTCTACTCCTATGTAGTCATTACAAAGTAATCTGAATGCCTAATATGGTGAGGAACTGGTGGTCAGTTAGGTTTGAGAGAAATAAAGGATTTCATTCACTAGACCAGAGAGAGAGATACATAAACATACATGATGCAGTCCATTCATTCTACAGAGCATTTATTGAATGCTTATTCCAAATTGAGTTTCACCAAAAATGTAGCAACAGTGAGGAGAGTGTATGTCTACAAAGTAATATTTTGAAAGAAAATAAAATTCAAACGAAACCTTAATATCGTACATTTAAATATATTTCAGAAACTTAATTTCTTTGACTTTATATAAAATGTCTATATTGTCAACTATCTTTTTTAAAAAGCTAACTGAATAATCAGAGTACGAGTGATACAAATTATAACCAAACTTTTTATAAAACAAGATAAAAGAGCACCAACTACTTCTAAAGAACAATTTACTAGATCATCTGCTTCCTAAGGAGCCCAAAAGTGAATTGCAAAGTCAGTAACGAAACTCTTACTCAAAATATGTGTAGCGAAGCAGTTGTTTTGAAGTAACAACTTGACAAAATGTGATGGGAGTAATCTGGTTATAAAGGCTTTTTGAATTTGTTGAGAAAATAAGAGATTTTAACTTTAATTCTAGAACATGTAATTTATAATATTTAACTTATTGTTTGGAATGAGACACTCTAAATTTTGATAGATCTTGCCATAGAGGCTTAAAAACAGCTGATAAAAGATTCTCTTAGAATTCAAAAGTGGGTAGAAGGGGTTGGCCTGGCCTGTGGGGTAAACAGATGAAGCCATGTGTCCCCACCCCCTGCTTACTATTAGGTGGGAGGAGACATGTCTGTCTCCCTCCTTAGACTGTGGTGAGGGTTCAAGGCCAATGCTGCCCCAGGCCCAGTGATTGGCCTGAGTAGGTGCTCAACACAGGTGTCCTCTCCCCTCTGGCCTCTTTAGGGCCCACTAGTTACCAGAGCGGAAACGCACTTACCAAAGGATAGGTAGGCTGTGGGGGGTTCAGGGGACAGAAGGAAAAGGTGACCCATGGCATCTAGGACAGGCGCCCAGGCTTCTCCACGGATCTGGAAACAGAAAACCTCCCCAACGGTAATGAAACAGTTGTCTTAAGTGTCATTCTCTCGAGAGAGAACATCTTAATTGGCTTAACCTGGGTCATGCGAGGTGGGGGAGGGCAGGCCAAGACTACATTGCACAGAGGCCACATGGAGGGGGTAGCACCAGGAGGAGGGACCTTGAGGCCAAGTCCGTGCCTGCTCCACCTCACCAGCGGTGGAGGGCCCCAGGGGCCTGCCACGCAGCAGCTGCTTTATCAGTGGTGTGAATGAATGAGACGATTTGGAGGCAGGGATTCTTAAAATCTGAGGTCCCAGAAGGACCTCGGGAAGGACGCCAAGAACTGACTCATCAAGACCACAGCGAGGGGGCAGTGACAGGGAGACAGGGAATGCCCGCCCAGTTATCCACCTGAGCCCTCGTACCTGTGGAGATGAAGACCACCACCCACCGTGGAGGTGCCAGGTGAGTCCATGTAGAACCCAAACCCGAAGGCAGACTCCCACCACCCCGCCTGACCAAGGCTGCCTCTCCTTCTGTTAACCAGTACCAAAAAACAGCTGCAGGAAGCAATCTAGTGAGCCCATGTGCTTGTGTGTGCGCGTGCGTGCGTGCGTGCGTGTGCGTGTGTAGCGGGCAGGGCGGGGATGCTCTGCTGCTCCCAGATCCTGGGAGTCTGCCACCCGATGCTGTGGACTCAGATTTCTACCCAACCCTCCAGAGCTTTTTCGTCCCATTTCCTTTGCCTCCTTTCTCGCCTCAGGCCAGCCACCTCTCCAGCCTCGGCGGGAGGAGCTGCATGAGTGGCTGAGGTGGTCCCAGAGACCAGGCTACAAACACTCCTCTCTGCCACTTGCTTCCTGCTGCCCCTCACCTAACGAAGTTGGTACCAGAGACTATTGTTCCCAATCTCACCAGCCTGACTCGGCATCAAAAAATGAGCAGTGACGGCTCCCATGGAAGATTCTAGAAGGCAGCATTAAGAGTGGGCCCGGCATGTATCAGTTAATTGCTAGGTTTAAAGGTTTTGGTCATGTGATTGAACACTCAATCAAAATGAAGACCACTTATTCAGCACCTTCTCTGTGCCAGGCCCTCTGCTAACACAACCCCATGAGGTTGTCATCCCTATTGTCCACATAAGAAGTCTCTAAGTCTGTCCCACCGAGTCCCACAGCTGGGGAGTGTAGAGTGACAGCGAGAACCTCCATTCTCTCCAAATGTCCTCTTCTTCACCTGGCTCTGAGTGCAGTGGTTTGTTCCTATGGTACTTTGCACTCAATAAAGAGGTGCCTCATTTGGGAACTTTTCCATCAGACAAGCAAAGAGAACCTAAGACCAAGGAGCCACGCTCAGGGGTGCCAAGGATCCAGGCACCTCAACCTGGAAGGGCTAGTAGCCAGGGTGTGGGCCCTACTGGCCGGCCACACAGCCACCCAGGTGTCAGCCAGGAGAGCATGGACTCTGCAGCTCTGCGAGGCCCTCGGTTCCCTCACATGGCGAAGGGCCGTGGTGAAGGATGATGGCGTTAGGTGTGTGTGCAGACATACCTGCAGACAGTGGGTGTTTGCTAAGATGAACAGAAACCAGGGGAAAGGGTGAGGAGAAGCAGAGATGAAAGGCCTGGGGACCTCCCACCGCATCACACCTGGTTTGTTAAGTGGCCCCAGCGTTTCACGGCGCGTGGGGCTGGAGTCTGCATGGAGTAGGGGGCCAAGAGAAGCAGCTCTGGGGCTCTGCAAAGGCCCGTTCTTCTCACTCCATGAAAAGTCCCACACTTCCTCTGCCCGACACCCTGCCGAGGCCTGTTGTACGTCCCCACCTGGGATCAGCCCTGAGACCAAAGCCACACACGCTTGGAAAGTGAGGCAGGCAAGAAAAAACACAAGGCCAGTGCTAACTGCGTCCCAGTTTCTTTTTATTTTTTTTTT
>NW_024342015.1:0-376 GCF_902729225.1 Pteropus medius | reverse complement strand
ATGTGCGCATGTGTGCACATGTGAGTGTGCATGTGCGTGCATGTGTGTGCGTGTGCGTGCGTGTGTGCGTGTGTGCGTGTGCGTGCGTGTGTGCGTGTGTGTACATGCGCCTCGCGTGCTCCCACCTCGGCTCCGGCCTGGCGGGGCCCCTGTGGGCAGCGAGGCGCATCCCTGTCTGGCCAGGATGCCTCCGTTCCCACGCCCATCACAATGGCCACATCGCAGGGGCGTCCCCGGGGACGGAACCCAACCGTGGGCTATTGAGGACCTGAAAGCCATGGCCCCCGCCCCAGCCAGCAGAGGGCCCCGCCTGGGATACCCGATCCACCTCCACCCGCGCCTCAAGGGGGACTATGTCCACCCAGGTCCCCCCCCC
>NW_024342014.1:0-835 GCF_902729225.1 Pteropus medius | reverse complement strand
TTCTATAACTTATTATAGTACTTAGTACATTGATAAAGAGGAGTAAATGCCCAGCAAACAGCGATTTTCTGTTCAAACCTAAAGCAGATCATTTAACAAAAATCTCGATATAAATCCAAGAAACTTGTTTCGAATAACCACACTTTATTTGTATAACCAAAAGCTAGAGAATGAAATTATCAAGGCGTTTCATAAGTAAAGATGTGTCTAAGTTCTAAATATTGGCACAAATGATAGTAATTTCAATAAATTTACTTATAGACAGATCCTTCAGTAATAAAAATGAGAACATTTTGAAAAATGTTCCATTTTGAGAAAGCTATAAAATATATCAGTAGTAACTTTTCCCACACCAGAAGCATAATCTATGTAGCTTTATTCAAAATTAAGTTCTAGAACTATGGTACAGAACAAATCAAAGCAGGACCTAGATAATACCTCTTTCTAAACCAGTAGTCTCCAAAACCGGGGGCGAAGTGGGGGGAGGAATTTTGAACATGCCCCCAGAAATAAATATATAATTTATGTGACAAATATTATATGTGACAAAGTACATTATAAAACATTCTGAAGAAAAGATTAGCAACAAGTCAGAACAGTTCTCTAAACATTGTTTCTCTGGGAACATTTTGGGTTAAGATAAACGGGAAATGCCAGCCATTACCAAGCAACATTGTTTATTATTGGTGCGATGCATCAGGACCAGGAGGACTGCGAGTAAACTATAAAGTCATTTTATGTACAGTGTTTTCTTGCAACTGAGGGCATCCTTTGAGGTGTTACCAAGATAGTGGTTCCTGTGGAGTATAGGCCTGACCCAAGGCAAAGTAGTCCA
>NW_024342013.1:0-2162 GCF_902729225.1 Pteropus medius | reverse complement strand
CCTCAACTATGGGAATGCTTGTGTTCATACATATGCATCATTTAAATATGAACTAGTAAAATCTGAAATGATTCTGAAAGTAAAAATTCCTGTTTATAATACTATCTCTAAAAATTCTTATTTATAATACTATCTCTTTTAAGCACACCTAAGTTAATAAGTAGTCTGTCTTAAAGTACCCATCCAGGAAAAAATGGAAAAATTTAAATCTATCTTTAATTTATTTCTTCTTCTTCTGATACCTTAGAAGGGTTAGGCTGAATTACAAACTAATTAGCTGAGAAATCCAGGGATTGAATTTCTGTTTCACCACTTACCAGCTGTGTGTCCTTGACACATAACTAAATCTAATTAGATCTGTTTTCTCAATTGTAAAATGGAGGTTCATAACTCTGAATTGTTGAATAAAATGATGTGTTTAAAGAGGTTGGCACACTATAGGTATTAAATAATTTATATTAGAATCATTTCTTATGCTTCTTTAATTGGTCAATATTTAAATAAGTAACTGAATATAAACAACCAAAGACCAGTCTGAGGCCATATATAATATTAGGCATTATAGTATCATGGTGATATTGTTTTGGTTTTGGTAAGAAAGAACTTTTGTAATACTATGTGCTAGGGGAGTTCTAGAGCCGTTATTAAAAGAGGGCAGAACTTTAAATGGACCAAAAAGGAAGTGTAAGATTTGGGATGGAAGAACATAAGTAGATGATTGCGGAAGTAAACTAGTGATTATGGTGGGCATGAATGGGCAAAGAATTTGTGTGAAAGGAACAGTATTGAAAGCACCTAAACTGTCCTTTTGTCTCTTTAAACAGCATGAAGTTCAGTAAGTGTAGCTATGGACAAATACTTTCATTTGTTGATATATTTTAAGATACATATTTTACTACACAGCTTTTTACTCCACGGTTGCCTGTTTATTTATTAAAAGCTCATGTAAAATGTTCTCTCTCTTCTATGGAAAATATCCCTTTACAACTTGTTTATTTAGCAAATACATAATCATCA
Organism: Pteropus medius; assembly: GCF_902729225.1. Taxonomy (NCBI): domain Eukaryota; kingdom Metazoa; phylum Chordata; class Mammalia; order Chiroptera; family Pteropodidae; genus Pteropus; species Pteropus medius. The sequence goes on along the minus strand of NW_024342013.1, from coordinate 1,145 downwards.
TAGGGCCTTCACTTATGCAGCCATGATTATGTGGCACATTTGCAAAATGTATGTTCATATCAGAACTCTGGAATAATATTCACTACAGATCCAAAAATTTGTTGTGAATAGAATTTCTAAATCAATGGCACATTTATTATTATTATTATTATTATTATTATTATCATTGTTGTTATTGTTGTTGTTGTTGTTGAGTTATAACATACCTTAATGAGGTACACACATCTTAATTATACCTCCTATGTCTTTGCCACCCATGTGAAGAAGGCATTGTACCTCTTCCTAGTCAATACTACCTTCCATCTTAATTCCCATAGAAGTAAACATTATGCTGACTTCTGTCTCTGAGTATTAGTTTTGTCTGTTCTTGAACTTCATATAAGTGGAATAATACAGTATGTTCTCTTTTGTGTATGCTTCTTTCACTCATTATTATTGCCTGTGAGAGTCTTCTATGTAGTTGCACATAACAGAAATTCTTTTTCATGTATTCTTATTTTTTCTATGTAGTAATGTAATATATGAATATACCACAATTTATTCTACTGTTGATGAGCATTTAGGTGGTTTGAAATTTTATTCAATTATGAATAAAGCTACTAAGAACATTTTTGTAAATGTGTTTAGATGGACACAGTACTCAGTTCTCTTGGGTAGAAGTGGAATTGCTGCTTCATAGGGGACGCATACCTTTAGCTTTACTAAATATTACCCAATAGTTTTCAGAAGTGTTCATACTAATTCACACGCCCACCAGCCATGTATGAGAGTTTCAGTTGTTCTATCATTGTAGTTCTCTTTTCAGCATCTGGAGAGTGTTTTATTCCCAACATAGTTTTTAAAGTGTAATGAGATTATGACTTGATGAATTGAAGTAGCAATTATTTTTCATAATTGCAGTTCACATGACAGTATTTTTAAAAAGAACTTTTAAAAAAGAAATTTGGTTCAGTTTACTTTGGTGAAAGTATGTGAGCAGAATAGAACTTTGGGTACCTTCGTATTCTAAGCCTACATGGTTAATGACATACAAAACCTTCATTTGGCCTTTGAGCTAGCTATTTTACTAAATTGTAGTCAGACTTTATTTTTATAGCTGCTAATAAGAAAATCTCTCTCTCTCTCTCTCTTTCTCTCTCTCTCTC
>NW_024342012.1:0-621 GCF_902729225.1 Pteropus medius | reverse complement strand
AATCTCAGGGCGACAGAGAGGAAGGGGAGGACACTCCAAGGCGACCTGGCCGATGGGGGGAAACTGGTGAGAAATGGAGGGAATTTACGGGGTGGGGATCTCCAAGGCACCCCCAGCCTGGGCCCATCTAGTGAGGAGCTGGAACTCGGCTGTGTCTTCCAGGTTCTTTGTCTCTGAGTGGCCCCAGCACCGTGGAGGGCACCGTGGGGGGGTCCCTGACCGTGCAGTGTCGCTACGAAAAGAAGTTCACAGAAAATATCAAATACTGGAGAAAAGAGAAATATTGGATCTTCTGGGATACTGTGCTGACCACAGAGTCAGAGAGGAACGGCCACGTGTCCATCAGGGACCATCCGGCGAACCTCACCTTCACTGTGACCTTGGAGAACCTCGCAAAGGATGATGAAGGCACATACCAGTGTGGGATCAATGTACCACTGGCTCAGGACCCCACCTCCAAGGTCGTGGTGTCTGTGTTTCCAGGTGAGCTGTGTTTCCAGCCTAGTACTAGATCCAGGCTGCCTGACGAGTCTGAAGTCAGAGTAGCCGAGGCAGGAGCAGGAATCAGATCAGTGTGTGTGTGTGCGTGCGCGTGTGTGTGCGTGCGTGCGCGTGTGTGTG
>NW_024342011.1:0-2099 GCF_902729225.1 Pteropus medius | reverse complement strand
GGGTTACTGTTAAGGTTAAGTTTAGGTTGAAGTTTGATGTAAGAGTTTAGAGTTAGAATTAGTGTTCGGCTTCAAATTACGTTAAGGTTAGGAGTAGGGTCAGGATTAGTGTTATGGTTAGGGTTAGGGTTTAGGGTTAGTGTGAGTGTTAGGTTACGATTAGGTTTAGGGTTACTGTTAGTGGTAATCTTAGGTTTAGGATTAGGTTTAGAATTCTGAGTTAGGATTAGTGTTAGGTTTAGGTTTCGGGTTATGTTAGCGTAAGTGCTGGGTGTGATTCAGAGGTTAGGGTTAGGTTTAGTGTTAGGGTTTATGGTTACTGTTTGGGTTAATGTTAGCGTTAGGTTTATGGTTAGCGTTAGGGTATGGGATTAGGTTTAGGTTCATTCTTAGTGTAAAATTTAGTGTTAGGATGAGAATTAGGGTAGGATGCGCTTTAGATTTAGGGTTAGGATCTCGGTTAGGGTTAGGGTTCGGTTACATTTAAACTTTTGTTTAGATTTAGTGTTGGGATTAGGGATAAAATTAGTTTTAGAGTCAAATTAGTGTTTGGGTTAGGTTTAGGGTCAGGTGTTAAGGTTAGGGTTATTGTTAGTGTAAACTTTAGGGTTAGATTTAGGGTTAGGGTTAGGGTTAGGGTTGGTGTTAGGCTTAGGGTTAGGGTTAGAGTTTGGTTTAGGGTTAGGTTTAGGTTTAGTCTTAGCGTTATGTTTCGGGTTAGGGTTAAAATTATGTTTAGGGTTAGTTTTAGGATATGACGATAGAGTTAGTATGAGTGTTAGGGTTCAGACTATGTTTATGATTAGGTTAGGGTTAAGGTTAGGGTTAGGTTAAGGGTTAGAGTTAGAGTTAGGATTACTGTTAAGTTTAGCGATTGGGTTAGGATTTAGTTAGGGTTTAGGGTTACTTTTAGCGTTAAATTAGGGATTGGGTTAGCTTTGGGGTTAGGGCTAGGTTAAAAGTTTAGATTTAGGATAGTATTAGGGTTAGAGTTACTGCTATGGTTAAGCTTAGATTTAGGGTTACACTAAGTGTTTAGAGATAGGATTATGGTTAGAGTTAGGGTTTGGATTAGGGTTTATGGTTAGGTTTAGGGTTAGGGTTTAGTGTTATGGTTAGGGTTAGGTTTAGGGTTACTTTAACTTTAGGGTTAGGGTTTTGGTTATGGTTAGGCTTTGGATTACAGTTAGGGTTAAGATTAGCGTTACGTTTAGGGTTAGGGTTAGGGTATGGCATCAAAGTTAGGATTATTCTCCGTTTAAAATTTAGGGTACGGGGTAGAATTAGGTTTAGGATTAGCTTTAGATTTAGAGTTAGGTTCTGGGTTAGGTTTAGTGTTAGGTTTACATTTAAGGTTTGGGTTACATTTACACTTAGGGTTCGTGTTAGAGTTAGCTTTAGAGTTAAATTAGGGTTAGTGTTATGTTTGGGGTCAGTGGTTAAGCTTAGGGTTATTGTTAGTGTAAAATTTAGGGTTATGATTATCTTTAGGGTTAGGCTAGGAGGTTAGAGTTAGGAGTAGTGTTATGGTTAGCATTATGGTTAGGGTTACGGTTAGGTAGGGTTAGGGTTAGGTTTAAGGTTAGGTTTAGCGTTATGGTTTGGGTTAGGTTTACAATTATATTTAGGGTTAGTGTTACGGTGTGAGGTTAGAGTTAGAATTAATGTTAGGTTAGGATTAGGGTTTAAATCAGTTTAGGGTTACGGTTAGGGGTAACTTTAGGTTATGAGTAAGTTTAAGGTTAGTTTTAGGGTAAGAGTTTAGAGGTAGGATTAGTGTTAAGGTTAGAGTGAGGGTTAGGATGAGGTTAAGGTTAGGGTGAGGGTTAGGGTTAAGGTTAGGGATAAGTTAAAGTTCGTGTCAGCGTTAGAGTTAGGATATAGTGTTAGGGTTAGGGTTAGGTTTCTGATTAGGGTTAGGGTTAATGTTAAGGTTAACGTTACTGTTAGGGTTAAAATTAGATTTAAGGTTTAGTGTTAGATTTAGTGTTAGATTTAGGATTAGGGTTAGTGTTAGTGTTAGGGTTAGGGTTAAGGTTAGGTTCAGGTTTAGGGTAAGAGTTTTGATTACGATTAGTGTTAGGGTTAGGGTTAGGGTT
>NW_024342010.1:0-511 GCF_902729225.1 Pteropus medius | reverse complement strand
GGCCCAAATAAGTTGACCTAAAAATGAACCATCACAAAGCACATTGTGTAATTTTCTTCATTTCTTGTGCTTTAGGTTCATTAAGCAGATTAGATCTCTGGATTTATAGCTTTCATGGCATTTGGAAGATTTTTGGTCATTTCTCTTCTAATATTTTTGTGCCCATACCTTTATAGACTCCAATTAAGTAAATATCTTTCTAATATTTTTGTGCCCATACCTTTATAGACTCCAATTAAGTAAAGATCACTTGTTGTCCCACAGTTTATTGGTATTTTCAATCCTTTAAAATTTTTTTTCCTGTGTGTGTGTCATTTTAGATAATTTCCATTGCATGTCTTCAAATTTACTAACTGTTATTCTTCACTGTCTAATATATTAATCCCATCCAGCATATTGTTCATCTTACACACTAGATATTTCATTTTGAAAAATTTGACTGGATCTTTTTTATATTTTACATGTCTCTACTTAAAATTTTAAACATGTGGGATATAGTTATAATAACTGT
>NW_024342009.1:0-2065 GCF_902729225.1 Pteropus medius | reverse complement strand
AGGCCTTAGGAAGGAGCCCCGGGGCCTCTGAGATGAAAAGAGATCATGCTGAATTGTGGCTCTGGAACGCCCGGTGTCCCCACTGCGGGGAGGTGGAGGTGCTAGGAGCGGCCTGTCTTCTGGGGTAGACCAGGGGTCCACGCAGGTTTCCTTCGAAAATCCACCATATACATATATATGCATATAGATGAACATATATATGCATATATATGTATATGGTAGATCTGGCAAAAAGCTCTCTAGTGACGCCCATTTTGAGCCGGAACTGCACACTTCCGAGATACGGCTCACTTGGCGCAGAAATTCACTGCCCTCCCGCCTCGCCTGGAGGTGCTCGGGGTCGCCTGCGGGTACTGGGGTACAGAAGGTGCAGAAGCACTCACTGACACTTTGAGCCCCTAGAGGTACAAACGGCGTCTCATTCCTCTCTGTATCCTCGTGCAGAGCTCCAGGCCACCACCAGACAGCGGACCCAGGGAGGCTTTGGCCCCTCCGTCCCTGGAGGCCGTCACCCGCTGGAAACAGGACAGTGGGGGACACTGCAGACAGCTGTGGGTCTGATTTCGGCCTCCGTGCCTTATGAGCTTTGCGATCACCTCTTCGAGCCTTTCATTTCTTCATTTTGAATGCGTCCACGGGGACCATTACGACCATCCCAGGCTGAAAGGTGAGGGAGAGGGAGGTGTCTGCTTCCGTCCTGAAGTCTGATTTGCAATGCGGAAAGCAGGAAGGAGCAGAGGCCTTAGAAGGAGCCCCGGGGCCTCTGGGATGAAAAGAGATCATGCTGAATTGTGGCTCTGGAACGCCCGGTGTCCACACTCCGGGAGGTGGAGGTGCTGGGAGCGGCCTGTCTTCTCTGGTGGACCAGGGATCCACACAGGTTTCCTTCGAAAATCCACCATATACATATATATGCATATAGATGAACATATATATGCATATATATGTATATGGTAGATCTGGCAAAAGCTCTCTAGTGACGTCCATTTTGAGCCGGAACTGCAGACTTCCGAGATACGGCTCACTTGCGGCAAATTCACGGCCCTCCCGGCGCCTCGGGGCTCTGAGGGCGATGCTCGGTCGTCTGCGGGTACTGGGGTACAGAAGTTGCAGAAGCACTCACTGACACTTTGAGCCCTTAGAGGTACAAACGGCGTCTCATTCCTCTCTGTATCCTCGTGCAGAGCTCCAGGCCACCCACAGACAGCGGACCCAGGGAGGCTTTGGCCCCTCCGTCCCTGGAGGCCGCCACCCGCTGGAAAGAGGTAGTGGTGGACACTGCAGACAGCTGTGGGTCTGATTTCCGCCTCCGTGCCTTATGAGCTTTGCGATCACCTCTTCGAGCCTTTCATTTCTACATTTTGAATGCGTCCACGGGGACCATTACGACCATCCCAGGCAGAAAGGTGAGGGAGAGGGAGGTGTCTGCTTCCGTCCTGAAGTCTGATTTCCACTGCGGAAAGCGGGAAGGAGCCGAGGCCTTAGGAAGGAGCCCCGGGGCCCTGGGATGAAAAGAGATCATGCTGAATTGTGGCTCTGGAACGCCCGGTGTCCACACTGCGGGGAGGTGGAGGTGCGAGGAGCGGCCTGTCTCCTGTGGTAGAGCAGGGGTCCACGCAGGTTTCCTTCGAAAATCCACCACATACATATATATGCATATAGATGAACATATATATGCATATATATGTATATGGTAGATCTGGCAAAAAGCTCTCTAGTGACGTCCATTTTGAGCCGGAACTGCAGACTTTCGAGATACGGCTCACTTGCGGCAAATTCACGGCCCTCCCGGCGCCTCGGGGCTCTGAGGGCTGTGCTCGGTCGTCTGCGGGTACTGGGGTACAGAAGTTGCAGAAGCACTCACTGACACTTTGAGCCCCTAGAGGTACAAACGGCGTCTCATTCCTCTCTGTATCCTCGTGCAGAGCTCCAGGCCACCACCAGACAGCGGACCCAGGGAGGCTTTGGCCCCTCCGTCCCTGGAGGCCGTCACCCGCTGGAAACAGGTCAGTGGGGGACACTGCAGACAGCTGTGGGTCTGATTTCCGCCTCCGTGCCTCATGAG
>NW_024342008.1:0-877 GCF_902729225.1 Pteropus medius | reverse complement strand
AAAAAAGCAAAACACACTTCCATTAATGTCCAGGCAGAGAAATAGTCCATTAAACACCATGAACAACCAAAGTGACAAGGCATCTCAGAAAGAAAGATAAAAACCTCCAGAAAATAAGCTTACAGACATAAAATATGCGGCTTAAAAGACAGAGAATTCAGGATGGTACTTCTGAAAAAACTCAATGAGATCTGAAACGAATCATATCGACAATTTCAGGAATTGAAAAAACAACTAGATGAGTAGAATGAGTTCTTCAGCAAGGAGATTGAAACCCTCAAAGAGAACCAAATGGACTTTCTGGAGATAAAGAGCACACTGCAAGAGTTGAGAAATGAAATAAGAAACTTGGAAAATAGAGTCGACCAAATGGAGGAAAGGATCAGTGATATCGAAGACAGAAATCTAGAAATAAATCAGAAAGAAGAAGAGAGAAACCGAAAAATGAAAAATAATGAAAGAGAAATACAAGAACCAGCTGATACCATCAAGAGATGAAACATAAGAATAATGAGAATTCTTGAAAGGGAGGAAAAGGAGAAGGGATTAGAAAGCATTTTCAGACAAATAGTTGATGAGAATTTCCCAAATCTAAGAAATGAGCTAGAACTTGGAATTCAAGAAGTAAATAGAACACCCAATTATCTCAACTCAAAAAGGCCTTCACCAAGTCACATTGCATTAAAATTGTCAAAAATCAATGACAAAGAATTCTCAGGGCAGCCAGAGAAAAGAAGACAGTAACCTATAAAGGAAAACTCATTAGATTATCATCGGACTTCTGAGCACAAACCTTACAAGCCAGAAAGGAGTGGAATCATATATTCAAACTAGTAAATAAAAGGAACTACCAGCCAAGAATAATGTATCCACCTAA
>NW_024342007.1:0-39776 GCF_902729225.1 Pteropus medius | reverse complement strand
TGGTACAGAGCATGAACACAAGGGACACATGACTGGGTTCAGATTTTGGGTCATCCATAAAGGAGATCAGTGCTTGTGCCATTCATCTCTGCACCACCTCCACATGAGGAGAAGGACGATTAAGCAAATGTCCAGATACAGCCAGGGAAAGGAAAAGTTAATTATGGAAAGTGTTCAGTGATGGGGAGCTTCTTTAAAAAGCCGATAACTGTGTTGTATTGTGTGAGTAAGAAACTCTCCTAAGGTCACACAGTCACTCATACGTGGACATTCACAATCACACCATGCACATACGTTGAAATACACCACCCAAAACCTCCAACACACAAACCTCATTATCCACATATCATTGCTTCCAAGGACTGCAAACATTTCAACTTTTCCTAGAATATTGGGTGCTTTCACTACACGCCAACCATCATCCTCAGCCGAATCACAGAATCAGGGGAGCTTCCGGACCAAACCAGCAAGAAAACCCACCTGCTTCAGCACTCAGCTTTATCCTCAGCTAGTGATTGATTTTTCATTGGATCTGTTCTCCTCCTTTCATAAGAGAAATGAAAGTCCTGTGAGGATCATATCCTACTAGACACTGTTCTCCCAGGCCTTCTGTTCTTTTGATGACTTTAGGACACCAGCTGAGAAACATTGCTTGAGTCAATGACCCCAAGAGAAAACGTACAGAGCAGCTTTGGGAAAGAATTGAACCCTTCATGGAAGCTATCTCAAGTTACTTTGAATTGGAAATTACAAAATTCTTTATTTTCAGGGAAGAAATGGGGCTGCTGCTGATACTGCTTGCAATGCTCCAGTGTGAAACTAATGCTGTCCTATTTGGATGCCCTCTTGAATCAGACATCAGGTGGTCACAGACCTTGTCTCTATAATCTAGCAAGCACATGCTCACATTTCATGATTGTAAATTTATTGAAAAAGGAAGCACTTCCACGACGGTCTCCTGAAGCTCTTCCACAACGGTGTCCAGATGATCCTCCACCATATTGTCAGGAAGATCTTGCACCACACTGTCAGAGGGAGGTAGAGGGAAACAGAGTCACGGTCAGTCTTTGGTGGTGCTGCTCAGGACTGTTTCAGAGAGCTCTGTTTTAGGTGGATGTGGGGCTAGAGCATGTGGATGTCCATGGTAAACAGTATGGACTGAACTGCTGCTGGGACATTCTCATTGGTGGATGAAGAAGGCCAAGGAAAGACGCAGGCAAGAACGAGAAACAGAGTCTTTGACAGTCTAGCTAAAGGGAATCTAATCCATCTAATAACAATGACAGGGTTCAGATCCTCCTGCCCTTCTTAAAGACTGGTCAAATTCCCATTTCTTCTAATGTTACAAGACCATTTCATCATCCAGGCATTTATACATGCTGCTATCGACTTCTGCATGTATAATATTGGTTATTTTACTTTTACTGTGAGGAGCTTTATCTGATATTTATGGTGTTTAATCATTTGTGACTATATCTATCTGTAGCATTGATTGTATTCTCTGCTATCTAGTCCCAAATTATTTCCCAAGAAGAAATCACTCTGCTTTGACCCTCTTTCCAGCCCTTGGAATCGCTACTTTTCTGTTTCTACGAACTGGGCTTTTTCAGAAAACCAATCAGTGGAATCATAAATTATTGTCCTTCTGTGCAGGCCTGATGTCAATAAGCCTGATATTTTTTCAAGCTCGATCTATGTTGTACCCTATTTTAAAATCTAATTCACTTTTATGGTTGAATAGTATCCCACGAGGTGTATACATCACACTTGATCCACTCATCCTTTGAAGGACTTCGGCGTTCTTTCTGTCTGGCTGTTGTGAATAATGCCATTATGGACATAGGTGTATGCTACACTATTGGTGATATGAGATGTTATAATCCTGTGAAACTCACAGAATGTCACAGCACAAAGAGTGAATTTTAATTGAATGTATGGACTTTTAATGAAAATGTGTTGATAATTTTTCACATGTAACAAATATATCTCATAAATCTAAAATGTTTTTAATAGAAGAACTGCTGGGGTAGCAGGTGGGAATATTCTGTATTATCTGGTCAACTTTCACATCAATTTAAATGTGTTCTAAATAATGTCTATTAATTTTTCAAATCTGAGTCATAATATCAGGGAGAGATCTATTCAGATAATGTTGCCAAATTGGCTCATGTGTTAACATGTACTAGAAACCTTGTTTACTATTAAACCTGAACCATTTTGTGAGTTGTCCTAGCATCCTGACCTCCATGGTGACAGCACCACAGATGGACTGAATACATGTGTATTTCCACCCACGAACAAAAAGAAATTTAAGGCTTAGCATTTTTACAAATTATGGGTCACTTAAATATGGGACACTGAAGCAATTTTCTTGAAGTAACTTAATTAGCATTATTTTCACAGTACCTTTATCTGAATCATAAACATGGACGGTGACATCTTTTGAGAAGCGGACTCTTCTGCCACCCTCCTTCATTGATTCTATATGATCATCCTCGTCATCACAGCAACCTGAGAAATGCATGACAATACAGAGAACTGTAGACATCTTGCTGGCAGAAGACAACAGGGAAGTTAGCAATAATTTATTCATAGCTGGACAGAAGACCCTCCTGAAGCCAAGGTAGACTTAGGAAAATCATGCAGTTTAGTGTGCACATAAAACACACACCAGACAGATTCTGTGGCTGAATACCCGAATTTAGATGAGACATTATAGAAACACAGCAAAGCACAGTGACCATATTTGGTTGCCTAGGTTCAAGTGTATTTGCACACATGAAGTACAAGAAAAGCATGGTTAGCCTTTTTTCAAAATATGGGTCACTTAAATATGGAACACTGAAGGGTTTTTCTTGAAGCAACTTAGCCAGCATTATTTCCACAGTACATTTATCTGTGTCGAATAAATGCACCGTGATTTCTTTTGGAAAGCGGACACTTCTGCTGCCCTATCTCATTCTTGTAGTTGAACATGAGGACCGTGCTCTTGTCTCCTCCTTACAGCATCCCGGGAAATGCATTACAATACAAAGAACTGTAGATATCTTGCTGGCAGAAGACAACAGGGAAATTAGCAATAATATATTCACAGGTGCTCAGAAGAACCTCCTGAAGCCAAGGTAGAGTTAGGAAGATCATGGAGTTTGGTGTGCACGTAAAATACCCACCAGTCAGACTTCGTGGGCGAATAACCTCATTTAGTTAAGACATGATAAAAACAGCAAAGAACAAGGACCGTGTCCTGTTGCCTAGGTTCTAATGGCATCTAGAAGCTTCATCTCCCTGCAAAAGTCCTGCAGAACCCTCGGGGCCTCAGTGCCCTCTTCTGCGATGACCAAATGTTAACATGGCCTATTTATGACTATTACCTGATGAAGCTAAAAGTGATTGAATACAGGTAAGTCTTCAGAATAATAAGTGACTGGTGCCAAGTCATTGCTCTGTAAGTGTCCAATCATTGTGTGACTTCAAGTACAAGCTAGATGTTCGGTAGTTGTTACATCCAGAGAGAGGACTTGGGTGACTCCAGAGCAAGGCAGGGTAGAAGGTTACTTTTCATTGTTCCCAAAGGGGTGATGTTTTCTATCTCATGGGAAGTATCGGTTGTCGTCTCCTGGGATCACCACAACAACCCTATAGCAGGGATGCAAATTAAGTGCTGAGACCCAATCATTACAGTGAAAATCACAGAAATTTAGAGAGATTAAAAAGGGCCCAGAGTCAAAAGAGTGACGAGTGATGGGTTTAGAGTAAGAACGTGTTTGTTGTCCTGAGGACAGAGGTCCAAAACCCCTCTGACTTTGTCTCTGGATACCTGAAGCAAGAGCTCCCCTCACTGTCTTTCTGAAAGGTGCCTGCCCCAGGTTTCTGTGGAAGAGAGATGATGGCCTAGAGGAGGAGGCTGAGCCACTAGGAGTCCAAATCTATCACACAAGTCTCTAGCTCTTACCTTTCAGTCTCTAACACCATATATGAGACTTGACTTCGATCATAGCATCTCAGAGGGCCAGGGACATCTCAACTTGTCACTATCCTCCCCCAGTATTTGCCCATAGTCAACTGTCTCACTGTGAGCCTTCTCCGTGACCAGGGTACTACCCCGATTCATCAGTGCTCTGGGCGACTCCCAAGCCAACTGACAACCTTCTAGACCAACTGCCACATGATGACATTCTAAAACTTAGTTTCCCTTTCATGATCATCCCTGGATGTAGAGTTGATGTCCTCAACCCAAGGATGTGGTGCTTTAGTGCATCAATAAATTAAGGCTGAAAGCTCCACTGTTTGCTGACTACTGATCTGAGCAACCATCTGAGCAGCCTGTGCTAAGGCCTGGCTTAGAGCAGATTCTGGCTGCTCTGACTCTGAGTGTGCGCCTTCCCTGCCCGAGTCCTTCTTCAACAAAATTCAGTCTCTACTTCTGTCTCCTCCAACCCTACATCATGCAGTGGCAGTGGGCAGAGTCCTATGTCTTCTGAGACAGATCTCTCCTTAGCGAGCCCACACAAGGAAACTCCCAGAGATCCACCAAGACCCTCCTAACCTCTGTCACCAAATGTTCATTCCTCTTACCCAAGGGCACTGTCCCTTCTCACCACTCTCCAAGGCAGTGCCCAAATACCCAGGAATTCTGTACACATCAAACCGTGGAAATCCCACTGTGAATTCCCAGTTTCCTCCCTTTGTAAAGCCTCTTGATTTAGACTGCTAATATTTGGTGTCAAATTTCAGCATCCACGTTCTGAAGAGTTGACCTGTAATTCCCCTTTCCTGTCATGTCTATGGCTGGGATAGTAGAAAGAGTCTCCTGACCCAGGGAAAACAGTATTGGTGTGTTCTATAACTATCGGTTCACTGGAAAATGCATACAAAATTGGCACTAGGAAATCACACATTTTTCTAAATTGAGGAAAATATTTAAGGCAGCCTGCCTATTAGAAGAATCATAAATATCATCAATAAAGTAATATGACAAAACTCAAAACATAGGACTGTGTAGTAAAATTGAGATGGTGAAAATAATTTTTAAAAAGATGAGGAATCATTTTCAGAAAACAAAACAAAACAAAACAAGACAAAACAACAACAACTAAGCAGCCCATATAAAGGAACAGCAATCAGATCAATAGAAACATACCTGCACTACAGTTCCAACTTCCTATCTTTAGAACCTGAGGTGTAAGAAGCTAATAACCTATCTATTCTCTCTCAGCTCGCAGACAGATACCTAGAATGCAAGGCAAGATGGGCATCATCACACAACCACAGAGCTTGGCCATCAAAGAACTTTCAGGGTGAATGCACACTGCATGTTACGAGTCAACTCTGCTCTGTAGGCAGGTGGGTATTTACATGGACTGTGTGGCATCTAAGGGTACATGTTTCATTTCAAAAACCAAATCTCAGGCCCCCGTATTATTATTCTTTTTAAGAAAACAAGTTATGAGAAAATTACTGGGCCCCGAAACACAATTCATCATGAAAATTTCAGAGTGAAATGGGAGAAAGCTAATAATTTAAGATAAAAAGTGCATCCATTATTGATGGAAATACCATCTTCACACATTTCTACTACTTCTGAGTCACCAGACATTTGTAGGGAAATGCAAATATAATCCAGATGAAATAAAAAGTAATATTAACAGCAATTCAATTTTGAAAAGTGATATTTCTCTAAATATACAATTGCATATGTATACGTACATATATGTATACTTAATCAACAAATTATACAAACTGATCATGACTGGGATTGGAAGCCTGCCACTATGCATTACTGCCTCTCTCGACTTTTAAAGACATGAGGACTCCATGGATATTAGGGTGGACTGACTGACCCACCATGGAATATCTCTAAGAGAAGTTACTGTCTCAGGTTCCTGATCCTATTTAAACAGAAGCTTTCTCCTTCTTCCTTTCAGGTGGGGGCTCACTGCATGCCCCACATTCTACGACTTCCAAGGACAGGTTTCTACATATGCAGTCTACCAGCCCCATGATGCTTTGCCTCCATGATGCCTCAATTTAGCATCCTGCCATTACCATTATTTTTCCTTCTGGCATCTATTACAAGTTTGAATTATATAATTTTCAGTGTGACTGTTAAATATCTTTCTTTCTAATTAGACTGTAAGTTATGTGAGGGCAGGGGAGTCATTGGCACTTAATAATTTCTGAAGAAACACACTCCCCTTTGGGATTTCGTGAGTTTGGATATAATCCTCTAGTCCTGACAGAATGTTTATCCCTCTCTTTCCTGCATAGCACATCCTTTCTGAGCAAGATATCAGCTGGACTACAACTTAAGTCTTAACAATGAGGTGAAGTGGTACACAGGTGGTACAAAGAAGGGATTCTGAATTATATCTGAGTCAAATTCTAGTATTCAGGGCAATTCCATTACTAAGCTCAATTTCCTCATTTATCCAGCAACTGTAATTCATTGCACAGAATATGCTACTCTCCTGGACTCTGGGACAGAGCAGAGCAGTAACAACACGTGTAAGGTAAATGGTGATAAAACGAGAGGGATGGTGGATGAAAAAAGGAACTAGAGTAGGGAGTGTGTATTCTGAGAAAAGGGGAGGGTTTTCCATTTAGAATAGGATGTCCAGTAAGGCTACCAGAGAAGGTGGCATTTCTCAAAAGGAAAACAGTGTCTATTTCTCAGGCTTGTGGAGATGATTACTATGAAGATGCACAGATGTTTCAACAGTCTTCCATAGGTCACTTTGGACCTGGACCGAAGAGATCTCTAAGGAAAAGGCCTGGTGTCTGAACAGAAGGGGAATGCTCGGCGCCACAGAACTGGGAGAGCTGTCCACTGTCCCGCCAGGAACAGTGATCCCGCGCGAAGCTGTGCTCAGCGGAAACGCAGGTCAGGGAAAAACGCTGACACTGGTGGAACCGTGACGAGGACGGCACTCAGGCGAGCCGCATAGTTACCGTGGCAAGGACGAGCGCCTCCGCAGAGGATGCACCCAGACAATCTGTTGGGTGGCTGGAGTCAAGGTGTGGCCTTCAACGGTTACAGGTGTGGCTTCTGGCAGAGACAGTGGTGGGACTTCCTGCAGAGATAGGGGTGTGGCTTCTGGGGGAGATGGAGGTGGGACTTCCGGCCAAGGCCTAATGGGGGGCTTTTGGCCGAAGGGGACTCTCCCGGGCCACTAGCCCTGGAAGATGCCATGCATAGTGTGGTGGTGGCAGCTAAGCTTCAGGTTGTGCAGTCATTTAGTAGGACAGGCGGAGGCCCTAGTCCAATTGAGTCATAGGGTCGCGCCTGCGGTGCTGGGTGTGCAGAACATGCGTGAATGACTGCGGGCCAACAGGCGGCAAGGTCAGGCCGGTACTTCTGTCTTTTGGGGCAGCTGGAGCCTGGGACGTGAGTACAGATAGTGAGGAATGACTGAGGGCTGGGCTGCCTGTGCGACCTCCTCTCCGAAGGCCTGAGTTTTACTGCTCAGTACAAATCCTGGTACACAGAAAGCTTTCAGTACGTGCTAGTTGCATGAATAACCTCCGAGTCCAGAGACCTGGGTCTAATTTGGGCAGCCTCCTCTTTGGTTGTGTGGACCCAGACTACCAACAATGAGCATAGAATATACCCTACCCCTCCTTCAATCCTAATGGATGATAAATGAAAGAAGAGGTAATTACGTGTACTCATGCTCCGTATATCAGAGGCTTCATCATCTGCCTTGTGAGGTAGCCTAGGGAAAAAATGGGAAATATAGAGTCAAGTTGGAAACCCAGGGTCTTGCTGCTCCTGGGATGTTGTAGCCGAACCCCAGGATCCATTATTGTCCTCATCTCTACACCGTGCCTATTGTGACCCCCTGGCCCTGCTGACGGTGTCTGTTTGGGGCCTAGTCAATCTCAAGAGACCAGTCAGCAATTCTGTGGGTGCCAGTGCTTCCTCCAGAATTCTGCCAGCCATGGAGGGCCCAGAGAGGCAATTGGACACAGACCTCTCTCTCATAAAAGCCCATTCAGCACCTCAAACATGGCTGATGTGTGGAGGCTGATGAGCTCATGATAGTGTGCAATAGCTGTAATGCCAGTGGAATTGTTCTTTCTCTCATGCAGTTCTGGGAGTGCCCTTTAAATGAGGAGCAAACATGAGCACAGAAGCACGAAGGTGCTTCTTTACTTTAAAAAGAAGAGAGTTTACTTTTTATGTACCAAATGGAACACACTAGAAGAGCTTTGTCCCTTGACTAAGTGCTTGGGAAGGAGTCGTGTGCCACACTAGAGTACATCCATCATAGGTCATTACCGAAAACAAAACCACTGTCTCCTACATAGGATTCCCAGAGTGCTAACCGAGCAATGGCTAAGCTCTGACATTGTTCTGGTGTAGAGGGAGGTAAGAAGAAGACTTGTGGGAAAAATAATTTTTAAATAGCAGAGCAAGCAGAGAGAATGAAAAGCACGGCACTCTCAAAGCCCACAGAATCAATTCTTCCTGTGACATCATTTAGAAAGTAAAAGAACACATCAGACTTCTACACATATTTATTTATTTATTTATTTATTTTTGCATAATTTCACGTCTTCTTTCCTCGGTTTTCCAAGCAGCAGGTGCTACTAACTGTTTTCGGGCCACTCTCGCATGGAATCTGACCTGCATGTTGGTACCTACCTGCAGTCTTCATCCTCGCTTCTGAAGTCAGAGAAGCTCTCTAACGCATAATCCTTAGACACAGAAACATGAACAATACTATTATTAAAAAGAGAGACCCCCATTCCTTCTAGTTTCCTTGAGTCTATGGTGAATCGTAGGCATTCCCTTGATGTTCCCCACAATTCATGCACCTTTCTTCGGCTCTGTGGAGTCGTAGCCCTTCACCTAGACATTGACCACTGTTACCAAATTTCAAATCAGAGATGCCGAAGGAATCACCTTTTACCTTTTCACTTCCATTTGCCCATGATAGCTCTCACCTCAAAACATACCAACAAGAAATTCCAACTGTTACATTCAAACTTAAATGAGACTAGTAGAATTGACCTATTGGATGTTTTCTCATATTTCAGTTCACTGAGTCCATTAAGTAAAGCCACATCAGGCCACTGGCCAAAGTTCTTTCCTGTTCAACTGTTCCTTTCACTACACACCAACCCTCGTTCCCAGCAGGAACCCAGAATCGGGGGATTCCAGACCAAACCTGCAAAAAAAAAACCACCTTCTTCATCACCTAGATATTCCTCAGCAAGTGATTGATTTCATGATACATATATTTTTCATCTGCTGCCACATCCAACTGTGATTAGAGAGGTAAAAACAAACAAACAAATGAACACAACAAAACAGTAAGGCTCACTTTATCCAAGACACTGTGCATCTTTCAGTTCCCTTGATGACCTTTGGACACCAGATGAGAAATAGTAGTTGTCAATGACCCCAAAGGAAACATAAGAGAGACGTGAGGAAAAAGCTGAAACTCACAATGGAAGGTCTCTCATGTCCCTTTGGTTTGGCAATTTCAAATTTCCTCTCCAAGACAAAAACATTCTGCAGAGGAACTCTATGCTCTACCACACAGCGTATAACTGCTGCTGTCATTTTTGGGTGCCCGCTTAACACAGGTATCGGTGGAAATAGCTTCTCACTAGAGAATTTCTCTACCTAGTAAATTGTGTCTGTCATCTAGCACGTAAATATTCACATTTTCATATGCTAATTTTACTGAAAAATAGAAAAAGCAGCTATTGGAATAATCTCTTCTGCAAGTTTTTGTTGTTGATGAAAAGCAAACTGATTTGGGGACCGAACTCAAGTCTAGGGAATGTATCTCATTAGATTTACTCACTAATCATTTTTCATAAAAAAAAAAAATCCAATGCGGAATATTTGAATATTCTGAAATTCCATAATTTAAAATAGTCACTATTAACTGTGTGACATTTTCTTTCCAGTTTTTTTTTCACTATACCATGCATGTCCTTTGAGTCATTGGCTGTCCATACTCACACTACCTATGGACAGTAGGACATTTCCTCACACAGGGGAGGCTGGGGAAAGCACTGACGCTCTCTACCCCATAGCATAAGAGATGTGGAGTAAGGCTGAGGGGTGTCTGGGTCGCCGCCAGTTCAAATTTGAGTGCTTCCTTGCCACTATCCTAGCGTAGGTTTTTACAGGGTTTGTGAGCTTCTAAGGTTTGTTGTGATGTTGCCTTCCTGACTCAGCTGCCCCAAAACAGGCTGACATCTCACTGACAGTAGTTGGTTGACATTGAACTCTCACCTCTTATAACTTCTCAGCTGACCAGGAGCAGGGGGGCCATCTTTATGCCTTTCACACCAATGGCTATGCCATGGCCAGCTGTTACATGCACCTGTGGCTGCCCTGGACTATGTGACACTCAGGACATCTTCTCAAGACGGGATGTGTGTGGGAGCTGTGTAGGCACTAGCATATCCAGGCATGGCCACAGAAGGTGACACTTTGTTTTTCGGTCACTGATAATAATATGCCTCAGTGGTGAGGGCATGTTGGTGGTACAGAGCATGAACACAAGGGACACATGATTGAATTCAGAAGTTGGATTTTCCATAAAGGAGATTAGTGCTCCTGCCATTCATTTCTGCTTCACCTCCACACGTGGAGAAGGACTATGAAGCAAACGTCCAGATACAGCCAGGGGAAGGAAAAGTTAATTATGGAAAGTGTGCTGTGATAGGGAGCTTCATTAAAAAGCAGACAAATGTGTTGTATTGCATGTAGGACATTCTCCTAAGGTCACACAGTCACTCATACATGGAATTCACAATCACACCGTGAACATACATTAAAAAAACACCACCCCCAAAACTCCAACACACAAACCTCACCACCC
The DNA here is from genome assembly GCF_902729225.1 of Pteropus medius. Lineage (NCBI taxonomy): Eukaryota > Metazoa > Chordata > Mammalia > Chiroptera > Pteropodidae > Pteropus > Pteropus medius. Next base: position 28,932 of record NW_024342007.1, on the reverse strand, counting down.
ACATATCATTGCTTCCAAGGACTGCAAACATTCCAGAGTTTTCCTAGACTATTGGGTCCTTTCACTACACCCCCATCCTCATCCCCAGCAGGGTCTCAGAATCAGGGAGCTTCCCAAACAAACCAGCAAGAAATTCCACCTTCTTGAGCACCAAGCTTTATCCTCACCTAGTTAATGATTGACAATACGTACATTTTTCAATGATCCGTCGGTCGCCTGTCATAAGATAAAGGAAAACACTGTGAAGATCAGATCCGCTTGGACACAGTTCTCCCAGGCTTTCCATTCTCTTGATGACTTTAAGACACTAGTTGTGAAACATTGCCTGAGTCAGTGACCCCAGGAGAAAAGGTACAGAACACCTTTGGGAAAGGATTGAACCCTTCATGGAAGCTATCTCAAGTCCCTTTGAATTTGCAATTACAAAATTCTTACTTTCAGGGAAGAAATGGTGCTGCTGCTGATACTGCTTGCAATGCTCCAGTGTAAAATTCTGTCCTTTTTGAATGCCCTCTTGAATCAGATATCAGGTGGTCACAGACTCTCACTCAACATTTTTCCACTAGTACATTGTCTCTATCATCTAGAAGGCACATGCTCACATTTTAAGATTGTAATTTTATTGAGAAAGAAAGAAAGCACTTCCACAACGGTCTCCTGAAGCTCTTCCACCACGGTGTCATGAAGCTCCTCCACAGTGGTGTCCGGATGATCCTCCACGACATTGTCAGGAAGATCTTGCACCACACTGTCAGAGGGAGGCAGGGGAACACAGCGTCACTGTAAGTCATTGGCGGTGCTGCTCGGGACTGTTTCAGAGAGCTCTGTTTTAGGTGGACGTGGGGCTAGAGCATGTGGATGTCCATGGTAAACAATATGGACTGAGCTGCTGCTGGGACATTCTCATTGGTGGATGAAGAAGGCCAAGGAAAGACGCAGGCAAGAACGAGAAACAGAGCCTTTGACAGTCTAGCTAAAGGGAATCTAATCCATCTAATATCAATGACAGGGTTCAGATCCTCCTGACCTTCTTAAAGACTGGTCAAATTCCCACTTCTTCTAATATTACAAGACCATTTCATCATCCAGGCATTTATACATGCTGCTAGCAACTTCTGCATGTATAATATTGGTTATTTTATTTTTACTGTGATGAGCTTTACCTGATATTTATGGTGTTTTAATCATTTGTGACTATATCTATCTGTAGCATTGATTATATTCTCTGCTACCTAGTCCCAAATTATTTACCAAGAATAAATCACCCTGCTTCGACCCACTTTCCAGCCCTTGGAATCACTACTTTTCTGTTTCTAGGAACTGGGCTTTTTCAGAAAACCAATCAGTGGAATCATAAATTATTGTCCTTCTGTGCAGGCCTGATGTCAATAAGCCCGATATTTTTTCAAGGTCAATCTATGTTGTACCCTATTTTAAAATCTAATTCACTTTTATGGCTGAATAGTATCTCACTAGGTGTACACATCACACTTGATCCACTCATCCTTTGAAGGACTTCGGGGTTCTTTCCATCTGGCTATTGTGAATAATGCCGTTATGGACATTGGTGTATGATACACTACTGATGATATGAGATGTTATAATCCTGTGAAACTCACAGAATGTCACAGCACAAAGAGTGAATTTTAATGGAATGTATAGACTTTTAATGAAAATGTATTGATAATTTTTCACTCATTGTAACAAATATGTCTCATAAATCTAAGATATTTTTAATAGGGGAACTGCTGGGGTAGCAGGTGGGAATATTCTGTATTATCTGGTCAATTTTCATGTAAATCTAAACCTGTTCTAAATAATGTCTATTATTTTGTACACATCTGAGTCATAGTATCAGGGAGAGATCTATTCAGATAATGTTGTAAAATCAGCTATCGTGTGAACAAGAACTAGAGAGCTTGTTTACTATTGAACATGAACCAGATTGTGAGATGTCAGTGCATCATGACCTCCATGGAGACAGCACCACCGATGAATTGAACAGAAGTGTATTTGCACACACGAAGAAAATGAAAAACATTCCTTAGCCTTTTTTTCAAAATATGGGTAACTTAAATATGGGACACTGAAGAGGTTTTCTTGAAGTAACTTAGCCAGCATTCTTTTTAACTGTGCATTTATCTATATGGAATTAATGCACCATGATTTCTTCTGAAAAGCGGACACTTCTGCTGCCCTATCTCATTCTTCTGGTTGAACATGAGGATGTACTCTTATCTTACATCATCCTTCTCCTTACAGCAGCCTGGGAAATGCATGAAAATACAGAGAACTGTAGACATGTTGCTGGCAGAAGACCACAGGGAAATTAGCAATAATTTATTCACAGCTGCCCAGAAGACCCTACTGAAGCCAAGGTAGACTTAGGAAGATCGTGCAGTTTGGTGTGCATGTAAAACACCCACCTGACAGATTTTGTGGGCGAATAACTTAACTTAGTTAAGACATTATTAAAACAGCAAGGAACAGGGACTGTGTTCAGTCCCCTAGGTTCTAATGGCATCTAGAAGCTTCATCTCCGTGCAAAAGTCCTGCAGTCCAATCAGGGCCTCAGTGCCCTTTTTTTACGATGAGCATATCTTAACATGGCCTACTTATGACTATTACCTGATGAGGTTAAAATTGATTGAATACAGGCAAAGCTTCAGAAAAATAAGTGACCCATGCCAAGTCATTGCTCTGTAAGTGTCCAATCATTGTGTGACTTCAAATACAAGTTAGATGTTCAGTAGTGGTTACATGCAGAGAGGGGACTTAGGTGACTCCAGAGCAAGGAGAGTGGAAAGTTATTTTTCATTGTTCCCATAGGAGTGATGCTTTCTATCTCATGGGAAGTATCTGTTGTCATCTCCTGGGATCCCCCATAAGAACCCTGCAGCAGGAGATGGAAATTAGGTGCTGAGACCCAATCTTTACAGTGAAGATCATGGAAATTTAGAGAGATTGACTTGCCCAGAGTCACAAGAATGATGAGTGATGAGTGATGGGTATAGGGTAATAACGTGTTTGATGTCCTGAGGAAAGAGGTCCAATACCCTTCTAACACCTGACTTCCTCCCTGGATGACTGAAGTAGGAGCTCCCTTCACTGTCTTTCTGAAATGCGCTTGCCCCAGGTTTCTGTGGGAGAGAGATTAAGGCCTAGAGGAGGAGGCTGAGCCACTAGGATTCCACCATATACGAGACTTCCCTTCGGTCATAGTGTCTCAGAGGGCCAGGGACATCTCAACTTGTCACTAGCTTCTCCCAGTATTTTCTCAGTCAGCTGTCTCATTCTGAGCCTTCCCCATGACCAGGGTACCACCCCGAATCATCAGTGCTCTGGGCGACTCCGTAGACAGCTCAGAACTTTCTAGACCAAGTACCACAGGACAACATTCTAAAACTTAGCTTCCTTTCATGACCAACCCTGGATGTGGAGTTCATGCCCACGATCTGAGGACGTGGTTCTTTTGTGCTTCAATGAATTAAGGCTGAAAGTTTCACTGTTTGCTCTGAGCAACTGTCTCAGAAGCCTGAGCTAATCCTGCCTGACAGTGGACTCTGGCTGCTTTGGCTCTGAGTATGCACTTTCCCTGCCCAAGACCTTCTTCAACAAAATTCAGTCTCTACTACTGCCTCCTCCATCCTGACACTTTGCAGGGGCAGTTGACAGAGTCCGATATCCTCTGAGAAGGATCTCTCCTTAGCCCGTTACCCCACACCAGAACCCTCAAAGAGAACCACCAAGCCCTCCTAATTTATGTCACCCAGTGTTCATTCCACCTACTCGAAGGCCCTGTCCCATGTCACCAGTCTCCCAGGCAGCACTCAAAATTTCAGTGATCTTGTTCGTATCAACCCATGGACGTGCCACATGAAATCACAGTTTTTCTCCTTTCTAAAATCTCTGGATTTAGAATACTTATGTTTAGCTCGTATTTTGGCAACCACTTTCTGAGGAGTGGACCTGAATTCCCTTTTCCTGTCATGTCTACTGCTGGGGTGGGTTCTCAATCTCTGTGAAGGCATGGGACAATTCTCCCAACCCGAAGCACTATAGGAGTGTTCCTTCTGGATCCGTTGTCTGGACAGTGAGGACAAAGTATTCATTAGGGAATCTTACATTGTTCTAACTTTAAGAAAATAGTTAAGATAGCCCACTTGAGAGAAGATAAAGAGATATCAATTAGGTAATACTATAAAAATATAAAGACACTTACAGCCCTGTAGTCAAAATGGGAGTGGTGGCAATGGTTTTAAAAAGAAAGAACGTATTTTCAGTCAAGATTATCTGGCCCCTTTCAAGGAGTTGCATTCAGAAGGTCAATATGAACCTACCTCCACAACAAATGAAGTTCCCGTCTCAAGCTCTGGAGCAGTGAATATCTGAGAACTTCTCACCTTCTCCCTCTGAACTCACAAGTGACAGTTGCAATGGAAGGCAAGAAGGGCATCATCACATTACCATGGTGATGGGTCATGTCACACAACTTTCAGGGTGAAATACGCTGCACACTCTGGGTCCTAGTGCTGCTATATAAATCCATGTGTGTTTACATGGACAAGGGTAGCATTTAAGAGAATTAAACCAGAAAACATGTTTTCTTTAGAAAAATAAACACCAGTCCCCCACATTATTATTCTCTCTCTGAAAACATGGTATATGAGAGAAAGTGACTTGCCCATGCAAATAGAGTTGATAGTGAGAATTTCAGGGTGAACATGTCAAATCTAACATGTTGACCATATAAAGTAGTTCTATTTTTTATTAGAATATGATCATCATCCATTTCTATTATTCCTGAGTCACCAGACATTTCTAAAACAAACAGCTGGAAAAGTGTTCCACATCAATTAAAAAAAACAACATTAGTAGAAATCAGTTTTAAAATTTGTATTTCTCTGTAACATATAACTATGTTATATGAATTCTCTTATTCTCTGCATCTATAGTCTTAATTTACATAATTAAATCTATATGCTTAATTATTTCTCAGTCTCTGTGACTTCATTGAAAAATTCCTTTTTATTATGTATATTAAAAATGGGCTATTCCCTGAAAATATCAGAATAAAGAATCACTATATTTGATAGTGGATTAGGTGAAAATATGTAATCAATGTGTTCTGGCTCGTATGTGGAAACCCCATCACACTCATTCTTATGAGAATGTGGTGTACACTTGCCATAGGAATGTAAAGAACCAGGCCGCAAAAGAAGGAGCAAGTGACATTTTTAGGATATAGATGAGAGTTTTGCCATATTCGAAGAAAATGTCTACTTTTCAAGGTATGTTATACGATCGTACACATGATTGCTGATTTACAAGTACTTTCTTTATTAAATAGGTCACTGATGAAGTATAAAACCTATATTAATATAAACGGTGTCACATTACTCTAGGGATGATCCAGTTGAACGAGATTGAGCAATAACAGGTAATATTGTTACCTGTTATAGACACACACGAACATTTTTCTATCAATCTAGGAACTTTAACGATCCTAGATTGATAGAAAAATGTTCATGTGTCTCTATGTTTGTGTGTGTGTGTGTGTGTGGGCGTGTGTGTTTGTGTGTGTGTGGACAATGACATTGAGGGAAAAATGAAGAACTAGGAAGTATATTCACAACAATGTGTCCCTGTGATTGGAGAAACAACATTCAAATGCAGTGCTGTGGGGAATTTAGAACCCAATTTGGAGAACAGTGTGGAGCAGAGGTCTCCCTTCCAACCACGCCCTCCCTGTGTGTTCATAGTCAATGGAGATTCAATGAGGATATATAGGGAAAGCCCTTAGAGACATGTGACAGTGTCAGTGCTATCTGGTAGTTCAATTAAGAAATCTCAAAGGACATACAGAAAGGACCCATTGTTAAGTCCAAAGGCCAAAGCACAAAGTCGACAGAAAGGAGAAAGAAGAACACTCATATTTTCATGTATGTTCTATAGCACCTTTTGAATTTTCTATAAGGGTGCTATTCTTGTTGCTCTTAGTATTAAAAATAAAAACATGTTTAGAACTAACCATTTATTTGAGTTGCATGAAACATTGTGTTATTTGGCTGGTGGTCATGGGGTAGCCATTGAGACAAGGGGCAGAGGTCTGACACTTATTTGCTCTGCGATGTTGAGTCTTCGCAGAGAAGACCCACTCGCTGGGGTGAATGGACCGCTAGGCGTTGAGATGCTCTGGAAGTGACACAGTCCCATGTCTGCAGCTGGACCTGGGCCTGACTGGGGGACCCACATGAGACATGCAAGTGTGGCCTGAGTGTCCTCACAGCAGGGCAGTCTCAGGTTGTCCAGATCTACTATTCAGTAGCTGAGAGCTCCACAGGGCAGTGACCCAATGTCCAGGCGGAGGCTCATAGCCATGTCAAGCATAACCTTCGATGTCACACGGTGTTGTTTCCAAGGCATCTGTCGTTGAAAAGGAATACTCGTGGCACCTCTGGTTAAATGAGGTGCTGAGACCCCATTTCTTCTTGGGAAAAATATCAAAGAAATTGCAAACATGCTTGAAACTTTCACATGCATAGACTAGTTTTAAAAATAATCAGTAGCAGAGGTAGCCCTCCAGACTATGGGATACAAGAAATGGCGCCTTTGTTCCACAGCCAAGTGTAAAAAACACGTAGGGTGGACTCCTGCCTCTACCACCATGAGCTGTTTGACAAGTAAACACAAACACTTCGGGAACCTTATTAGAGAGTTTTGGAATGATGAATAAAAATCTACCTACACTGATAAAGAGTCCACCCTTGACATGGGGGCTCTGAAGGTGTTGAAGTGGGTGGCATGGTCTGGACGATCTATAAACCAGAAGATGGTCCCACATGGGGTAAAAGCCTGGTGGTCCTGAAGGGCAGGCAAGTGGAAGCAGGGAGTCAGCCAGGGGACGTTGCAATAATGCAGGCACGAGGGAGTGGGGAGCAGCTGGAGTGAGGGAGTGGGTTGGCGATGCAGAAGTGCACACAGGAATGAAGCAGAGGTGATGCAGGACAAGACCCTGCAGGAGGTGCTCGGGGACCAAAGCCCTTGTACTCTCTGAAAGTGCACAGATAGGGCCTAGTTGCTGTGGTGACAAATACTCTGCCTGAATGAGCATCAGAGCCACTAGCCTCTCTGAAGTGCCGTGGGCCTCGTGTGTCAGCACTGAACATGCACATCCCCATGGGTCCAGCGATTTCATACCTGGGAAATCTAAGACTTGGTATCAATGCACCAGAGCCTGAGTCAAGAAGGTGGAGAAATAGCTTACATGGCTGTCAACAAGGAACTCAGTGAGGAATGAAATGACCATGAATAATCTCTTAGATGTCAAGACTTGGGGAATATGCTTTAAACCTTCCTATTAAAAGAACACCCTGAGCATTTGAATATGCATTTGCAAATGGCAGGCTCTGTGATACTAGTTTTCAAAAAATAAAAAAAGTTAGTTCTTCTAGGAAATAGTACAAAGCAAATGACTTATAAGAGAAAGAAACAAAAATCTCAAAGTCCTTGTAATAATTGGTGGATGAAGAAAATGGAGCATGACAGTTATATGAAGAACAGTGAGCCTTGATTTTATACTCTACAATTTATATGGGTATAAATGTACTGACCTCCACGTCAACATGCAGGATATTCAATACTGCTGTTCCCACAGCCCCCTTCCCGAGGAATTAAAAACAAAACAAAACAAAACAAAGAACAAAAAAAAAACTTCACGATAAAATTCCTATAAAGTTACTGACCTATGGACATCTGGAAAAAATCTAAATTTGCAGTTATTTTTCTCAATTAACACTGGGGGAGCTTTATAGGAGAGAAGCAGTGACCTGATGGTGGTGACTGGGGTATGTTTCTATAATAATTCATTGAGTCCTAACTTATTCAGGATGTGTTTCTTTTTACGCGTTTTATTTTATATAAAAAACATTTAAAATGAAACCTGTAGTAGATAAGATATTTCATGGACAAATCTTCAAAAGTAAACATAAAATATATATGTAAATCCAATTCTAAATCTATGCACTAGAGACACTAATTAACAGTCCAGTACCTGAGCTGAGGCTGAGAGGAGGAGGAGGGAAGAGGCCCCTCTTCCTCGGCCTGTCTGGAGCTTCCTGACACTGTGCAAACTCCATCTCCTCTGAGACTCAGGCTGAGGCCCCAGGTCTCGAACAGCAGAGGTATTGAAACCAGAGCTGCAAGGAGAACACGGGTGCTTGAAGCCGTGGGGAGATCCAGAGACAGATGGGGGATGGCTCCCTGGTGAGGGTGTGCAGGACCCAGAAGGCTCCTGACACCCCGCAGAAGTGACCAGGGGCTCTGGCTTCCCCAGTGGCCTGGTTCACAGGACAAGGAGGAGTGGTGTACTCTCGGCTGGGGGTGTTGTCTATCACACTGACTGTCTACAATGTCGTACAGGACCAACTGTAATTGGGCACTTGGTCAGCCGCCTTCAGGTGATTTGTGCCTGGAGAGGGAGAGTGATGCAGAGCAAGGGAGGACTCTGGGACTCCAGGATGAAAAGGCCGAGTCCCTGTGCTCTGAGGCCTGTGAGGCGCAGGAAGTCTGATGACACAGGTGGGAGTGGTGACCCCGCCCCTCGACCTAACACTAAATATGACCCATCATGAGACTAGCACATTAAAAGTGGACAAAGAGCTGGAGGGTTAACCATTTCTCCTAATAATCTTTATTTTTCCTAACATCCCGATGCTTTGCCTGTGCCTTGCATTTGAAAACCATGATGCTGTGGTAATAAATAGAAGGAGGTTTATGGCTTAATGTGTTCCAATATGAAAAGATTAAGGACACCAAGGTTTAAAATGTTATTAATGCAATTTTATATATTGATTTACGAATTTGGGAAGGAAAAGAAACATAAGCAATTTTTAATGCTACCACATACTGTTTCTCAGATAAGCATTGCATTGAGTTTCCTTAAACATTTTCGTTGTTGTTTGATTGATATGTATATCGATAGATAGAACCTTAGCCCCGTTCCCTCCCCAAGGCTCTACAGATGCTGAGGGGTCCCCAGCCAGGAAGGGACCCTGCAGTGTCCCTCAATTGGTGCTGGGACTACGAAGCGCACAGAGGGTTGCAGAGCTGAGCCAGGTGTGCTGCCGTGTTTGCATGAGGAGCCGCCCCAAAACACTTCCATCCTGTTCCCTCTTTCCCAGAAAGTCTGAGGTCAGAGAGGTCAGGCCACTCCACACTATCTTATCATGCCCAAGGATAAGGGAGGCAGTGCTTAATCTCCATTAAGGGATGCTCCCTATTGACCTTGAGGGGTTTGATATGGCACAGCTGTGTCCTGGAGGACCTGGCAGTAAATAAATCCTGGAGGCATCTGTACAGAGATTACAATATGAACGTCACACCGTAAATATACTCCCAGCGTGGTCTTACAGAAACTGACAGCCCTCTCCTCCAGATTGAGGAGACAGTGGAGGGATGAGTCCAGCAAGCTTAGAAGCTCCCATGGCCTGAGTATCTCCTCTTAGAAACATGTTCTTAGGACATCCTTCATTTGCCTGCACTGTTTTTTACTGTCTTCTTGACCCCTTGCATGCCCATGCGATAGAGGCCACTCTCGAACTCTCCTCAGTTTGGTTGCTTTTAATAAAATAATCTCTCCTCCCAAAGAGATAGGAAGCAATGCAAAACATGCACATTTATTGCCTTCATCTTTCCATCCCAAGCATTCCGAGTCACAGTTGTTCTTCCGGTCCTTCTTCTACCCTAATTGCTTCCTCTGCTCCTTCTCCTGAATCACCTCCAAGGGAATTTCAAGAGAGCTGCAGTGAAGAAAACAAATGTGCATATTTAGAGACATCATGTGGGGGGTGCCCTGGGCAGAAACATTCATCACAGGGCCCCTTTAGCAGGGTAGGTCCAGCCCTTCTGACTCCTACCCCGGCTCCCTGCCCTGGCCACTCAGGGGGCTTGAGATGATGCAGTGTTGCAGGAGGGGGTCAGGAGCCAGGGTGATGCTAGGAGAGAGGACGTGGAGAACTTGAGTGAGATGTTACAGACACGGATGGTTCCAAGACCTAAAGCGCCTGATGGGACCAGGTCTCTTAGGATGAGAATCATTCAAAAAAGATATAGAATCTCTGAGAAAGAGTCACAAAGAAGAGCTAACAGTTAAAAAAATAAAAAGACAGAAAGAGGAAATAAATCACATGTAGATGTTGCGCTCTGGTGCAGTGTACAAAATCTGGAAAGCGTCTGAGAAGAAGGAGGGCAGTAATGATGTTGATGTGGCCGTGGGAATGGAAAGTGGAGAATTGAGAGTCAAGGTTAGAACTCCTGGCCCTACTGCTCCCGGCAGGATAAATAAAGCCTGATCTGAAGACCCTTTTTGTCTTCAATCCTGCGCTCCTCCTCACGGCCTCGATCGCTTCAACCCTGCAACGAAGAGTGGCTCTCAGGTCGAAAGGGCCCCCTGTCAGCCTTCAGTTTCTGTAAGTGTGACCAGGAAACTATGCCTGTATCGCCTTGTGCCTCTAAGAAGGCAGTCCCAGTTTCCATGATGGATTGTGCTAAGATTCTATCATAGGAAACTAGAGAAATTGTATAGTATAATGTAAAAGAAATAGGAAAAATATAAGTATTAAAAATGATTGCAGAAATGAATGGTACTGAATAGAGAACATCAACAAGGAAAATCAACATAAATCAAAAACTTCGAAGAGATCAAAAATTAAATAAACCTCCAGTCAGGCTACCAAGGGAGAAAAAAATAATAAAAACAGAGAGATGAAACCATTACTAATGTCTTAGATCAGAGAGGAGTCATCATTCAGGACAGCATGAACACTAAAAAGCTATGAAAAGAATATTTTGGGCAACTTATGCCCGCAAATTCCATCGTTCAGATGAAACAAATCAAAACCTTGAAAGGCAGAAACTACCATACTCAATCAATATGGAATAAATAAACCCTGTTAATATGTGTATCAATTAAATGAATGGAATCCATAATTAATAACAAAATAACAAAATAACAAAATAATAAAGTCTCAGGCACAGAGGATTTTACTAGTGCATCTGCCACATTCTTATAAAGCAAGACACAGTTTTAAAGCACGAACTTACAATTTTGTGTCTAGGTGGTTACCCAGCTGAGTTGAAAAATTATGTCCATACATAGGATAGCTGATGATAGATTTATTCACAACGGCACACAACTGGAAACATCTAAGATGTCATTTGAAACATGAATGAATAAACGAATTTCGGTGAATTCATTCAATGGACTATTTTTCACCAGTTTAAATAATTGAGGAATATCTATGAAAAATATGAAGGAACCTTGAATTCACATTATTAAGTGAAAGATGTCAGTCTGTGAAAGCTACATATTCTTTATCCCAAAAGATAACATTCTGGGAAAAGTCAAATGACAGAGACAGTGAAAGGTGAGTGATTGCTAGGAGCTCAGGAGAAAAGGGAGAGGGGTTAACAAGGGAAACAGGACCATTTGAGGTCTGTAAAAAAAAAAAAAACCTGATCTTACCCTGTAATGGTGATATGTGATATTATCCATTATTGAAACCCATGACTTGCTTAACACCCAGAGTGAACACTCATGTAAACAATGGGTAACAATAATGTATCTATGTTGGTTATTTAGATACATTAAAAATATTAAAACAAGAATTTGAAAGCCACACCCACCCTTTCCTTTTGGGAAAGTCTTTTATGTTCCAAATTTGAAATCAGGGAAGAGAAAATAGGATTTAAAGAATAACAAATGAACTTGCTGGATGAGGCACAGTTGAAAGTGGAATTCCTTTCAAACGGAAATCTCTCAAAAACACAGAGAACAAGTGTAAGGAAAGACAATGTTCCTGAAGAGCTAAAAACAAAAAAAAAAACATTAGACAATGCTGTGAGTTTACATACACCTATAGTGTCATTTCATTGCCATGTCAAGTTATTAAGTATTTACAGAGAGGAAGAATAAAAAGCAACATTTCTGGTGTATGGCATCTCAGATAAATTTGTCCACCATTACTCTCAGTTTTGTTATAGCAAAGGACAAAATCAGTACAAGATAGATTCAAAGGAATTATTCAGCACTCAGTAAAGGTGCTCAGTGTTCCTTTAACAGTCCAGGGGGCAGAGCCTGGGAGAAGACCCCCAGGAGTACGAATGTGGGTTGGTGGTCACTGTGTTCTCAAGGGCTTTGCCGGGGGTCCCTCGAAGTCTCCTCAGAGATGCAGCCCATTCATCAGCAGCTTCGGATCCTTCTTTTGCAAACAGCAGGTTAAATGGTAAGCCATCCTGGGACATTCATGAGGTTCCTTAGGATCACCTGAGACACAGAAATATGTATAACTAAACTATTACAAAACAGAGAAAATAAACTCTTATTTCAATTGACTCTGGCTGTTTCTGGGCAATGCAGTAGATCACTGTCAAAAGGGATCACAACCCCTTCTAAGAGTCAGGAAAACCCCGAGACGTAGAGATATATAAAAATAATTGACAAACTAAAAACCTCATGTGCCTGTATAAGAAATTACTCAAAAAGAAAGAGGACTACCAGCAATCCATTACACAGGCTGGATTCCACACATTGAATAAACAGTCACGTTTATTCAACATGAATAAACTGTTCAAAAAAAAAAAAAACACAAATGGCTTTTAACCTCAGTCAAACAATTATCTTAATATTACACTGCGATACCACTATAGCTAAAAACAAAACAAAACAAAGAACAACAACAACAAAAATCAACGCATCTAGGTACCACGTCACACCTATCAATGGTAAAATTACAGAAGTTTCACATCTGCTATAGTAGTGTGGCTGTGCAGACATTTCTGCTTTAGGAAAGCATCGATCAGTACCTATGGAGAGGAATTTGACAATATCTGGTAAAACTGCATCAGCACTCACCCTTTACCCCAAAATCCAATCACTTAAATTCTATTCCATAGAGAGAATGGCAAAAGTATGAAAAGAATTAACCAGGCCATGTTTGGCAGTAACAGAAAATTTAGAATATACTTCTAAAATCAAATGTCTAGAAAATTATAATTTAAATTAGGCAATACCTAGAAATAAATGATAATAATTATGTAAATAAAAACTATGAGATGAAGCAAAACAGTGAGAGAAATATGTACCCTTAGTTATTTATTTTTAAATTGCAGAAGGGGAGAACATTAATGAAGGTAATTAGTTAATTTAAAATAGAAAAGAAGGCATTAAATCTGAATAATAGATTTTTATTATCTGTTTTGTAACTAGAAGGCTATACATATGAGAAAGGTATACATATGAGAACTTAATGAAAGTGAAAATGTAGTAATAATATTAATTAATAATAATAATAATAATAATAGTAACTAAGTAAACCAAAATTGGTTCTATATAAAAAGTGTAATGGACAAATCTTTGATGAGATTCATCAAGAAAAATAGCAAAATCACGTCAACTTTGCTTGGAAATTAAAGCAAGATATATCTACAAGGCAGCAGAGATTAAAACAAAAAAACAATACCATCTACTGAACAAATTTATGCCAATACATTTGAAAATTGTACAAATTGACACAATTCGGAAAAAAATATAACCCTTCCAAAGTTACTCATTAAAAAATGAAAATCTCAAATATTTCAATAGCCATTACATAAATTTAATCAGTGGTTGAGAAAAACTGGCAGCATCTCTGTCTCTGTGTCTCTCTTTCTTGCTGACACACACACACACACACACACACACTGACACACACACCCTGACACAAGACCCTAATGATATTATTATTGGTTAAATACCAATATTTCAGTGGGGTTATCATTCTAATATTGCTAAAACATTTCAATAGTTGGATAGAAGCAGCTACGTTTCAATTAGTTCTATAAGAATGTATGGTCTTAGTACCAAAACCAGACAAAAATCAATCCTAACAAAGAAAGAGTTCAAGCCAGTCTCAGGGGCAATGACCTGAAAAACCCACAGGAGTAGATGACACTGATCCTTTCTTGAATTGGGAGGACAAAACAAAACAAAACAAACAAAAACAAAAAGAAACACAAAACAATCGGAATATAGTTCAAAACACATATCTTGAACTGGTGAACATTCTCCATAGTTGTTTAAGTATTAGGAAAACACAGAACCATTGGGGCCTGTTGGGAGAAATTGTCATAAAACGGTGATTAGAACTAAGTTTTAAATAGTAGACTGTTTTCTGGAGGAGGGCCTTGAAGAGCTTAGAAGATTAATGTAGGAGCTTGGTATGCGAGAAGCAAAGTAAGGAGACATCCCTGGATGGAATGGAGTGTGTATTAGGAAGACCAGTAGAAAACAAGGTCGGAAAAGAAGATAGAGATAGATGCTTAACCACAGTCAAGGCTGATTGTGTCACACTTACTATGTGACTGGAAATAGGACAGTGTGGAATTCCATAGATGAATGATAAACAGATGGATTAATTGACTGATGGGCAGGCAGATAAATAGGTACATTTCCGACACAACAAGTGGTCTCAGATGGAGAGAAGGTAAGATTTTAGGATTGCAGAGTGCCAAAATCCTGAAGCCTTTTCAGAAACTGAATTAGATGAGGTTTAAGTAGCCTAAATCAAGCCAGATACAAAGAGCACCTTCATGAAAACCAAAGGTGAACCAGATACTACATTCGTAAAACCACCCTTGGCTTCCTGTTTTGTTTTGTTTTTTTCACTTTTGTACCTGCATAAATTTGTCCTCTCTGTTGTTTGAAGAACAAGTGGCACAGCTAAACTAAGGCCATAGACAAGTACATGAATGATGGGCAAATAATAACGATGGCACCATTGTTATTGCATGGTTTTAAACATTTAGCACGGTAAGAGTCTATAGATCACAGAGAATAGATTTCTTAACACACGCAATCTCTGAAATATGCTAACCATCTGAAGTTATTTCTCTTTTTAATCTTTCTAACAATTATTGAAAATTCTAAATAATTTCGGAAAATCTCCACACCAGGATTTATAATCGTGAAATATTTCAAGAGTTAAGTAACTATCCACATTGACTCATTCATTGCCTCTACTACCTAATTGTTATTAGCTGCATTATTATTATTTTCAATTTACCAGAATTCACAATTTTAACTCTTAGACATCTTTTGAGTTCTTCTAAGCTTTATTTCTGGATCTACCCTCTTTAGATCATTTGATTTATTCTACATGAGGTGCATTAGCAATTAATACCCTTATAAGTTCCTTTCCCAAACATAGTTTAAAGTGGTTACATTCTACAAAATTATATTTGTGTCAATATAATTAAGATTTCCATGATTTGTAATTGGTTCAAGAACATTGAAATATGATATTTGGTTGGACACAATGAATAACTATCAGCCCAGAACCATCTAAAAAATTTGTTCCTAGTGCCAATGGGTTTATTAATTTATAATATATCATATAATCGACGAGCCCAGTATTTGGTTTATATAGTTCTTCTTTATTTTACCAGAATTTGTAATTGGCTCATCTTTGCATTGCAGACATAACAAGCATATGCTTTCTCTCTATCACGAAGATTCGTAGGCATAGCTTTTCTCATCCTAAATCTACTTGTTTATGAAATCTCTCTTATTGGGGCCCTTTGAATGTCCTCACTTGGACCAGTTCCATTCCAGTTCGGCCTACATTCTCTCCTTCTTAGTTGTTTATTTCATGTACTGCTAGGTTATGTGAACAGTGCTTTCAAAGGCTTTTCTCAGGTCATTGTTGAAGCTATAAGTTAATTTGCAAAAGTCATATCTCTTAGTGAATAAACACACATAAAAACATTTCCAGAAATGGTCACACTGACCCAAGTATTTCTACCTGATAGACAACCATGAGTGGGAAGAAACTCATGGTGTAGGAGGATTTTAAAACCTGTCCTCCCACAAGTCTTATAAACCCAAATATGTAGCAACAATTTTGGAGCGGAAGCATTCTGCATGTCCTCACCACAGTGGACATTATTCATATTAAGTAGTTTTCTCAATTCTAAAGTCATAACAGTTCATCTCATTGTCCTACTGTGCTTTCTCTTGCTCAGTGTCAGGATATATTTTTCAATTCTGTGTCTGTTTCTTCTACATGTGGAATCTTATTCATCCTCAAAGAGGTCTTGACCAGATGACACATCTGCAATGAAGTCTTTCCAAGTTCTTACGCAAAATAATTGTTCTTTCCTGGTAGCCAAAAAATGCTGTAAACTTGCTTCTTAACCAGAAATAACTCTCTCTCTCTTCCTTCCTTTCTCCTCCCACACACCACCCCTCTCTATCTGTATGTGTCTATTTGTGAGTGTGTCACCTTTTTCTATTTCTTCATTTCTTATTTCACTGTTGCCTTGCAGAGAGTAGGCACCTATTTTTATTTGGGTGAATGAGTGAATGATACTATCTTAGATTTCTTCTGGCCCACTGGGTGAATGATAATATCATAGATTTCTTCTTGCCCTAGTGATCTGTGTTGCTATAATTTCGTTGATCTGAGCCTTGTACATAAGATGCAGATTTAAAAAGAAACATCTTAATTATGTCCATAAAGTCAATACTCATTACTCACATGCATATCAAGGATGAGTTTGGTCATTAGGAAAATCCCAAGGTTGATCATTGGAACAACAAGCAAAGAGAATGATGGCAGAGTAGAGAAGCGGTCCCTCCTATCGTCTTTTAATGGTCATTGGGAGAGAAGTGGTTTTCTGCTCCATCAGCAAACTCTGTGATCACAGGACCTCAAGTCCAGTGATCAGTCCCTAGAAGGCCACCTGCTAACGAAACAAGAACAAAATCAGGAGTTTCAGAAAAAAAGTGAAGGTGTTTAATGATCTCTCTGCCTGCTTTCTTGAAAGAGATCATGGATGGTAAATGGTCACCAGAGGATTACTGTGGCAAGGGAACCTGCACGTACATGGGGGCATAGGAGTGAGTGGCTGCTGTCCATGGTCCTCAAATGCCAATGCTTTCTTGATTCTCCGAGTGGAGGGAGACAAACTCTGTGTACCCTCATCCAACATGGATGAATTTCTATGTCTTTTAATTATACATGTCTTTAAAATTTTAATCACTTTGTAATAAACAGAACTGAGTTATGTCATATAATTTACAAAGGTTGTGTTATCATTTTTTTTGCAATTCCTTTACTGTTTTGACAATTGAAGACATTTTTTCTCAGTAGCTCGTGGGGATGAAGGCGTCTATGTGTACATGTCTTTCTGCTCAAGAAATCACATTTAAGGAAAAGAGTATTGGTTAGAGATGAGGACTATAAGCTTCACATGGAGGAATACCTGAGTGTGAATCCCAGCGATCTCACTAAGATTACGAGACGTGTGCAGGACACAGAGATGTTAACCTCTCTGAAACTTATGATGAGAAGGCTTATTTTAGAAAAAGGTAAGAGATTCAATGTACATGTTCTATATCAGAACAGTAACTAACAGATCTTGAACTCTTACTAGTTCTAAGGCTCCTTCAAAGTATCAGTTCTCACAGAACACCCATTAAAGTTCTTTTAACATCTCCACTTTACAGGAAGTAAAGTGATTTGCTTAAAATCTAAATACGATTAGGTGTCAGAACGATCATTGGACCCAGGCAATCTGACTCCAAACTCTCTGTTCTTCAGCACCGTACCATGCTTATAAGCCATCTTTCATAAGACATGTACACACTAAACATATGTAGAAATTGGGGCAAGTGGCCACTAAAATAGAAATGAATCGTGAAGATGAAAAAAGAGCATTTGGTAATTTCAAGGAAATAAAAAGTTTTTTTCTCATAACAAAATGGAAAAATTTTAATATAACTACCTGTTAATTGGCTCCTTTAAAAACAATGATATCCGGCTGAAGAATTTGAAGCAATTTAAGGCACACGTTAGCTATCAATTTATCCCATGTAACGCAAAAGTTGTTCATGCTGAGATATCTATGCAAGCATTCTGAGATAACTATGCTGATGATATTTAATAGAATGATAAAGTGGGAAATGATTTAAATCTTAAACACAAGCATTATAAGCATCTGCACTGTGCTTAGATCTTTCATTTATTCTTGTGGTCTTTAGTTAGTTTTTCTAAATGATATCAAGCTTCTACACCTCATAAAAAGCCCACATGCTACGCTGAAAGATTAAGTTAGTAAAATGCCTATAATCAATACTGTTCATCTGTGTCACTGAACATCATTTTTGAATATGGTTCACATATTGGCAATTAGTTAATCATTTTCTAAGTAAAAGTACATAAAATACTAGAAAAAATAAATGACACTCTTTATATTAATAATAATTACTGGTATCATAAAATCGATTCCCATTTTTGTATGTTCTCTGTCCAAACTTGAAGGAAACTAAGTCAGTTTAGATAGGTTTTCAATAAAATACCAATTCAACAGTGAACTTGCAAGAAATACTACTTTGTGCATTTTACTATTATAATACTCCTGCAGGTAGAAATAATTGAATAAAATACTGGGAAGAGTTTAAAAACATATTGGAGGCTCCTGAAGTCTAGCGACAATGACGTATTCAACGTCCTCATCTCAAATTATCCTGTGCTTTTTGTGCGAAGAAACAAATAGATGGACTAGACTGTCTCTTAGAGTTCATCAATTCTCTGTGTTCACCTGAAACAGAGAAGTGGGGGTGGGAGCAGAGACACAGACATTTAGGCAGGAAACAGAGGCCAATGATGCATTCACCTGTACAAAACGTCTGCAACATTTCAATACCTGAATGTGATCAAACATGAAAAGCCTGAGCAACACGCCTGGAACTCAGTGAGGATTCCCAAAACGGTACCTACTTTCCTCATTGTTATATCATCGGAATTAAACTCCTGTGACACCCCAGTTAACTTAGCTTCAGCTGTTTTCTTCCCATGTAGAATAAAATCCAAAGTCCTATGATGGCACATATGGCCCTGTGTGACCTCCCTTCCCACTACCTCTCTGACTGTTGATTTTTTCCCTCTCCCATTTGACCCTCATGGGCGAACCTCACCTCTTGCTGTCCCCACACACACCACACACGTGACTGTGGAAGAATGCAGCATATACACACCCACAGGGTCCCCTCCATACTTTCCTCTGGCTCTGCTCAAATGTCACTTCCTCAGGGGAAAATCATTGAGCATCTGTATTAAGGACCTGCCATCCTGTTATACCTCACTTCCATTCATAGCACTTTTTGAACCCACTGTAACAGCCATTAATATACTGTTTTACTTACCCCCAAAAAACATAAATTCAATGAATAAGAGAGACTGAGAAAAAGAAAGTGTCATTAATTTATCACTGATACTTAACAAAGGATTCGTGCCCACGATCATACACCTATGAAGAGAACTGCCTCTTAGGCCTCTCATTCCCAGTTCTGCCGTTACTCAGCATAGAAACACAGATGTCTTAATGTTCTCCCACTTCCAACCTTCGTCCAGTGTCAATGTCTGGCCCAGGTGAGGCCTTGCAATGTTCCAAACACAGGTGTTTCATCTACTGAAACCATCACTACGAACAACAACAATTCACAATCTTTAAACAGGCTGTCTATTCTTCTCGACCACTAATTTCAAAGAAAAGCCAGCAGGCCCCTTGAAGACTGCTTTTCACAAGCACTGAACCTCTGGCCTGTACTGAGTGTGTCCTACCAGGGAGCCTAGCTGACTCCATTCGGTGAAGGAGCCAAGGACAATGGGCAGATTCCAGGTGAAGGGGAAAAGAGCTTTCTGATTCTGATGAGCCAGACTGAGGAGGCTAAGAAACAAACATCCAATGTGAAGCTGTGAATAATAACATGTTTTCACTGCAGAAAATATGTAAAACTATTACCAAAACAAGAAATGTGCAAAAAAAAAATCCAATATTTATATATAGCATATTTTAGTGAATAGGACATGAAACCTATGTAATTTTATTAATCAATGTCACCTCTATAAATTTAATTTAAAAATCTTACCAGTTTTACATATTAGGAGGAAAATTTGCAGTAGTCCAAATAAAACCACTTTTCTAATTAGATCTCTTTCACATTCCATGCTATCCTGAAATAGTAAGTTTAAAAAAAAACTGACAGCGAAGGAGATGTACATTTCTAGCAATATCACTCATAGAAATGTACATGTGCACCATGTGACACAGGCTGAAATGTTACAGCCAAATGTCCAGCAACAGAGAGGATCAACTGTCACATGTTATACAATGAGATGTTAGAATACAGGAAAATGAATGAACCACAGTAAAGACAACAATGTGGCTGAATGTCAGAAATAGATCATGGCTAAATAACCTAGACATCAAGGAATGTATAAAGGGTTATTTTATTAATAATTACCCAAAAATGGAAATGGCTAAATTGTGAGAAGTTACACTGGTTGACTTTGAAAAGAAGGAAGCCAAGGGGAGATTCTAGGTGGCTGACAATTTCCATTTTTGGACCTGACTCGCATTTACATAGGTGGTCTATTTGTGATAAATCAGTGTGCTGTACACTTACATGTTCTATTTTTTCTACTAATGTGTTATACTTTGGTGTTTTTAAAGTTCATGAAATGCTAACAGTAGGCATTTTCCTGAAAATTAGGATCGTGGAAAAGGAGACTATTTTGTCAATTATTTCTGTTGCTTGCCTTCCCTCCAGCACTGCCTACCTGACTTCAGAGCCCCCCAACTGCTCAGGGCCCCCTTCTTGACATGACTATCTTAGCAGCCGCCTTCTTGAATTAGTCTCTTCCTTGAGATTGTCCCTTTTTAATGTGGCCTCTCTTGAATGACGGCATCGGATGAACTCATCTGTGGAGTGTGTGGATGGCTTCACCTCTTATCTCTTCCATGTGATGTGCACAGAAACTTATAGACAGTTCATTAACCCACATTAAATGGTGAGAATTCTATGTCCTTCAAAACAAAACAACAAAAAACTGATAAAGCTTTGTGAGGTTGTAGTTGGGGATGTGTTAGAAAGGAAAAAAATATGAGACAATCAGGGAAATTGGAAAGAATGAAAAGCAAAACTTTCCTTTGAATATACCCCAATCATTGCATCTGGATAAAGACACAGACAAACTAAATGCTCTCTAATACCCCTTGTTCACTCTGCAACACTATGATTTGTTTTCTTGTATCCCACGGAAAGAGGGCTTTAACTCACAACTACATCTGCATGTGTGCAGAGGAATTACAGGTAGAAGCCGGAATTCTTACCTGCAAGCTCGAAGGAGCTCTGTCTCTCAGTGATGCTCTCTTACAGTCCTTGGTTAAATTTCTGTGGTGACAACGTGCTGGTGCTGTTGATGATGGTGGTCAGGGAGCTCTAAGAAGGCCAACATGAGCTACAACATCAGTCCTCGCTGTCCTGGGAACTCAAAAGGCAAAAGCTATGGCTATGAGGTTTTCATCACCACGCTTCTGCATGGCACACCTACAGACTGCCCTTTGATGCCGTCCCAGAATCAATATTTTCTCACACTCAGGCACCAGTTCCAGCAGCAGCATTTTGTATACATATGGCAGCCAAATTCATGTAGCAGAGTACACAACTTCACAATGTTTGACACAGGCCACCTTCTCTGAGGAGGGATTCCGGCAAGAAGAGTCAGTGATCAGAGCTGAACAGACCCCACCGGCAATCAGTAAACACAGAGTAAGGTGTAGGTTCAAGAAGACAAACGCATTGGGCCCAGTCTTGGAGAGTTGACATTGAATGATTGATCACTATAGAATATTCATACTGGGAGTCTGTCCCATCTGTGCCCCAAAAACTATCCATAAGCGTCTCATATCCGACAAGTAGCTCTTTAAAATAAGAAAAGGTTGACCCTTAGAAACATTTTCAACACTGGTGCTTACTCCCAACTGACACAGACAAAGTTCTTCAAACAACCTGATTCCAAAGCAAAATTTGTCTGACTTCTAAACATGCCTCAGAGCATCCAAGGCTCCCCAGTGTTTGTTCAGGACCTCCTCAGTCAGCAAAACCACCGAGCTGCCACCACAGATCACCCACTCGAATTTGCCCAATTCTACCTCATTCTCCCATGCCCTCTGCCTTATCCTGAGCCACTCACAAAAACAGGACACACAGCGGCAAATGTCTATGAGAAACAAGCAGGGACATAAAAGAACTAGGTGAGCAGAGCATCAAATAGCCAAGTGTCCTGCCTCTGAATTCCTGCACAGCTTGTCCTTTATGCAGAAATTCGGGTTTATTTCCATATGGAACAGATTTCTCATTTAAATTGTTTAATGCATGTTCAAACACTCTTTAGAATAATAAATGGAAAGAAATGGGACATGGATCCTCCCTGTGTACAGGACACACTGGGAATCTCCGGTGTCATGACGAGTAATGCTGGTGGCAGCTCGAGAACACACATGAGGAAAGTGCCCTTCACTTGACACTTGTCCTTGCCTGATAGGCAACTTTGCTCAAGAACCTACCAGGAAAACACAACATACTCAAGAAACATAAAGAACCATTTCAAATAGGACGAGTGTCTTCTAGTGGAGTTCAATGATACATGAGATATGGAATCATGGCTGCTGGGAAGAAATGTGCTTAGAAATAAATTCAGGGCTTGAATCCCCAAATCTTTGCTGTCATTATCTGACCTCTGTGATTCTCAGAGTCTCATCTCTAAAAGAAGGAGATTTCCTTCAAGTCACTAGCATAATATTCATAAGTATTCATCTCTCTCTCACATACAACACACACAAACACAGGCGTGTGTGCACAAGTCTCTAATAGTATTATGGAAAAATAACAAAATTACAATGGATGCACCAATTCAATATTATTGAAAGATTTCCATCAGGTTGAAATGCACATATTTCCAATTCATTCCATGAGAACATGTTCACCTTACTACCACGACTGAGCTAAGTCTAAGCATCTGCAAGGAGTGTTATAGGCCACTCTTACTCACAAGCATGCAAGTAATAAAACCATAGAAGTAGAAAGCATGTATTCTGCCTTCAATTGAAAAAGCAAAAGCAAACCCAATTCAATAAAACCATGAGTGTATAGTAGAAGAAAACATCGCGAGTTACTAGAAGTAGCCAGTGCTTTCAAAATAATACTGGAAATCAGAGCCGTGGGAGAGGCTGCTGGTCACATTTTTATAAAGTAAGATTTGAACTAAGTGTTAAAGAAAGTACATTCTTTTGACTCAGGTGGTGGTTGATCCATTCTAATGAGATTTTTATATGTGGGGGTAAGGGACAAAATCTGCTTGACAGAAATGGAGGGTGTACTGGAAGATAAGGGATAAATTAGGATGGAGAAGAAAGTGAGCCGGATACTTTGTCACATGAGACAAGATTAGTGTGTTGAACTCTTGATAGGAGACTAGGACCAGGAGCCTTGGGATTCAATATCACCTTAGAGCCTGCAAACATATCCATGGCTGGATGACAAAAGGATAGACAGCCAGACTGACAGACAGGCTGACAAACAGATGGATTTGATATCGAACAACTTTTCTTGGTTGTTGAAGAGGATATGTTTTCAAAGTTTGTGTGTTACATCTAATAGCTTTCTCTGAAGATGAAAAAGACAGCAGAGAAAGTCGCTAAACCAAGACATGAAAACCAAAGACAACCAGATATACCTGCTTCAACAGCACCATAAGTTTCATCTTGTGTTTTCCCTTCCTCATCTAAATCGATTTGTTCCTTTGTGCTGTTCAGAAGGGCCCAGCACAGGCAACTCAGCTGCACAGAAACCAGAGACAAGTCAGTTAGCCGTGGGGACTATTTAAGTTATATGATGATACACTTGTGTATGGTGTTTTGCAACAAATCAAATGGCACTGAATAGTACAGAATGCAAAGAAAAGTTTCCTATCACACACACTCACCTAACACACTGACCATTTTCAATTACTTTGGTTTCTAATTCTCATAGGAAATTCAAACTCTAAATAACTGGCTTGAAATCTCTCTCTCCGCATTGATATTCCATTAATGTTGAAGACTTTGGGCACAGAAAATGTAGCTTCTCATCGTCTGTATCACCCATTTCTGTTTAGCTCCACCATTATTGTTTAATGTGCCTGCTGCTCACATTTATAACTTGTAAAATTTCCTTTTAAGCCATAATTCTGATCCATCATGTTTAGATATATCTATCTGTTTGGACTATTTGCGAGGTCTGGTAATAATTGATAACCAAATACATGTCTTTGCTGTCACACCTCCCAAATTCTGTCAATGCTTCCATTATTTCCATTTTATTTTTATTACATAATAATATTTTTTGTTACTTCCATTATTTTAAACTGTTGTATAGAATTTGATTTTTTCTGTAAATATAATTCCATTTTCATGCTTTCTTTGTATGTTTATCCAACATTCTATTTGCTATTATCATTGCATAACTTTTTCTTTCCATAAGTCTTCCAAGGCAAGTGATTGGACACAGTGAAGAAATATCAGCCCTGGGCATTTCTGAGGAAATGGTTTCACATATCACATTTAAAAACAATTAATCCGCCACATGCTCAAAGTTATGGCTCATCTTACCTGGCCACATACTTGGTCCATGAAAATTTTCTTCAGATGTATTTTACTAGAATGTGTAATTAGTATTGTCACATATTGCAGTTGTAACGGACACAACCTGCACCTTCTCTCATAGATTCCTAATCACAGCTTCTTCAGCTTAGCATTTCTAACACTAATTCCACTTACTTGGGGAAAACTGTCTGCTTCATGCTGCCTGAATCTGTGTTCAGACTTGAACCAGGTGCCCTTTATTCCTGGTAAAACCCCGCGCCCTGAGATTTCTCTTTACTGTACTGCTGCAGTAGGTACATAACCCTATTCATGACTTTCTCTAAAATAAATTATTTACACTTTATTTTGAAAGGTTATGTTTAGCAGTGTATTAATGAAACATAAACACAAATTGGACAAATTGTTTCACTGTGACTTCCTAGAGTGCTTTTTCCTGTAAAATTGGATCAAAAAGTGTGTGTAGGTGAGTGTGTGTGTGTATTTCTATAGGTATGAGTGGAAATATTTATTTTTGAAAACTATGTAATATTTTCTAGTTTTTTTGTCATTCAACAGCCAATATTTAATATGAATGTCTAGTTATGAATTCTAGTGATATCTATTTCTGGAAAGGTAATCTGAACAACTATCTTCTTCAGTTTCTCCATCCACACAAAATCTGATGCCAGCTCCTCCAACAAATATATGCATGGGCTTTATTTTGAAGTTTGATCGGTAAGTGCTAAATAAATAAATAAATAAATAAATAAATGAAAGCTATCTATGTTATAATGAATCAATAACATTAGTATATAAACAGTATTTCTTGTTAAAATCAAACAATTAGTATTAGCTGGGCTACTATTGTACCTCCCCAGATGTAGCTTCGCTGAAAGGTCCAGTGTATGTGTAGTAAGACTTTGACTCTGCTTGGCTTTTGAGACTTACTATATCTACATGTGTATTCTTTTCCAAAAGTGACATTAAGCTAATTATAGCATTCTGCCAGTGACTTACACCTTACATGTGGATTGTCCTACTTGGACAAGGAATCTGATATAGGAGGCATGCAGCAGTAACATTATGGACTCACTGGGCATGAGACTTTTAATACTTTCACCGACAACTTGGGAGAGTGCTCAGTTCCTTACATTCTCACCATCCCTGGGTACCATTCATAGTAAACACGTTGCCAACCTACAAATCATACACATGCATATCACTGTTTGAATTCTCTCTCTCTTACTATCTCTGTGTCAGTGTTGATGAGGTGGATGAAACCCTACTCACCCCAAATCAGATCCAGCTCAGATGTTAGCTCTGTTGCAAAGCCTTTCTCAGTCTCTTAGGCAACACATATTATTCTCTTCCTGGTACCCTATCATGAAGATATAGATATACCTCCAAAACCACTGTGGAGTTATCTGAGTAGGACGCCCATTCACTAATTCTGCATTTCTTAACACACTGGCGCTCTGCAATACTTGGTGCAAATTGTTGTTCAGCCAAATGACTGGTGATAATCTCTTTGCTTTCTTCTAGCTCTAGCCGTGCAAGGAATTCATCATCCTTGGACTTATTCACTAGTTAACACTATTAGCAGGCACAGAAACTTACTTTTAAAGAAAAGACATCCATTACTCATTACTCACATGAACAACAGGAAAGGGTTTAGAGACCAGGGAACGTTCCGGGACAGCTGGAATAGACACCAAAATGCAACGGTGGCCACGTACAAGGAGATAATGCACTCCACAGATGAAATCAGGACAGTCCCTGGCGGGCAGACGATCTCCTGTGTCGTAGGTGAACTCTGACATCCTATGACTACAGCCAACCACAGCTCAATGAGTAGAGTCCACAAGGCCTCCTGCGAAAGAAAGACCAAAAGCTGACTTTTGGAAAAGATGAGAAATCCATTCCACTAAGTCTTAACTATCATTCCACCTGCATGCTTGATTAAGAACAAACACAAATGCCGAAACTTGACCTTAACATGACCCAAGCACAGAGTTGCAAATAGCTGTTGGTTCAAGAAAGGGGTGAGGGTCCCAGGTGCTCTCCATGGTTCTGAAGTAGCATCTCACCGTTGAGTCCCACATTTTGGACACTGCTCTCTACCCGGACACAGGCTCAAGTTTTCCATGAGTTTTGTGGGAGAAACAGATTTCTACCCATGCTATCAAATTGTGTAAAATAAACAGACTATTAATTATGTTATACAATATACAGAGCTGAGATTAGCTCATTTATTATTTTTCTCTGAGAAACTTATGGAAGTGGAAACTTGTACCTGTATTTGCTGCTCAAGATAGTCTCTTTAAGTAAAACGATATCGCATAGACATCAAGAATGGGCTTTGAATGAGGAAGACTGGGGTCTGAATCCCAATAACCTCTTTACAACTCTAAGGAACATGGGCAAGGAACAGAGACAATGAACCCAGCACACTGTTGCTCATCTGAAAATTACCACCACAAGAGCAGCTTAGGATTAAATACACATGATCCACAATAACCGTTATAATATGCATGTATCACAATAGCCATCAGCATACATTAAATACTTACTCGTGAGCTAACCCTTTTCCAAAGCACTTCACTTATTTTATCTGATTCTGATGGTGGACCCATAAGTTAGTACACATTTTATTATCATTTGATGCACAGTCAAGTAATGTGTTAATGATTATGATGATGTTAAGTGGCAGAGCCAGAAAGGAACTTCAAAATGTGCATTTTTCTGCATTTTGCCATAGACACACATAATATCTCATAAAAATATAGATGGCAGACATGCGTGTGTGCACTGTATATTTACACCCTTGAAATGGAAGCAGGAATTGTTTCTCACTGCAACTAAAATTGAGATTAAATTTTGTTGTACAAATTAACATAGACGCATTTGCTACCATAGCAAAATAAACATTCACATTTCTCACTCTGGCAGAGACAATGATTTCCATTTTTCACTTACCTCTTTGTTGCCAACTATAAAATGGCTGGAAGTATAAGCACAATATACAGGTCCCAGGAATCCCAGGACCTATAAATGAAAATGAAAGAGATGCCCACTATTAACAAAGCACTCAACAGAATCCGGGCCCACATGAACCAAGAAACAGAGCTGTAATTGCTCAAGGCATCATCATCTGTGATAACCACAACCTGTAACATCCAGATGTCCACCCACATCAGAGTGGACACCTTCTTACATATGACTAGGGTAGAACACCATAAAGAAAAGGAGAAGGAAATGAATACGTGCTCCACTCAAAACACAGATGAATCTCAAAATAAAAAAAAAAGAGAGCAAAATAAAGCAGACACTTAGGGGTCCACGTTGAATTATTCTGTTGGCAACAGTCCAAACCAGGGGAATCCTGGACTGCAGTGATAGTAGTCACAGTGCCTATCCTCAGAAAGAAGTGGATTGGAGAGCCGCATCTGGCTGCAGGTGATTTCATTTTCTTGAAAAGACTAGTGGTTACATGGTGCTCATTTTATGACATATTATTGAGCTGCACATTGACATTTCACATGCTTTCCATAGCTGTGTTTTGGTTTAATAATTAAGTGCTTTACAAACTGGTATTATAACATAGGACCTGTTGGGAAATTGTGAAGGGGAAGAAGATGATGTACTACGTCCTTTCAGTCTATTTCTTTATAGTTCACTGACCTCATGTCTCCCGGGCTGCTCAGGACCCACTGGAAAGATATCTCTCTCCATGTCATCTCTGGGAGTTAGTCCATTCTGAGTCTGTTTTCCTTTTTCCAGGACTAAAGTCTCAATGAATGCAGGTGATAAACTCTGTGGTCATGCATGGATACATTAATCTGATATTTCTTTCATGTGATGTTAGGTGAATCTTTTTGAGGCCACACATTAACCTGTCAGAAGAGGTGCAATTGTTATATCCCATAAACAAACGGAAGGACTGTCATCAGGATGTCACTAGGTACTGGTATGGTGTAAAGAGAAAGAAATAAGAATCAGAGCTTTCATAATTATGAGCACAAAACTATGTTTGTCATAGCTGTGGCCTCAATTTTTATATCTGGAAAAGAGAAAGTTGAATTCAATGTCCACTAATGTCCTTTTCTCAATGTTGAACTCTATGACTAATTTCACGGGAACAAAAGAGCAGGGGCCCTAGTTCCATGATATATCTTTACTTTGCATAGAAAGTTCAGGCTGAAATGTGTGTTCTCAAACCTTTAGGTTAAGCACTCATAATCCCGTGCCCGTAGCCAAACCTTACGATTTAAAAAAATGGTTTAAAATTTTCAATTACAGTGGCATATTATATTATATTAGATTCAGGTAGACAACCTAGAGATTAGACATTTGTATACCTTACAAAGTAATCATTCAGATAAGTCTCAGAAACACCTGACAGTTTACAATATTATTGACTCTGTTCAC
>NW_024342006.1:0-345 GCF_902729225.1 Pteropus medius | reverse complement strand
TGAGAATCACATAAATATCAAATAAAATATTCTTTCAAATCATTTCGTGTATGTTCCTACAAATGATAATGTCACGACTTTCTTAGATGAAGGAAAATATACATGGGCTCCTAATATGCTCCACATTTTTATCATTATAAATAAGCAGAAAATATAAAGTTCCATGATATAAAAATAATAATAATAATAATCCATATTTACATTATTTATATCATTTATATTAAGGTAACTGAAGTTTTACAAAGTGAATTATAATATATATATGTGTATATATATATATGATATATATATGTCATATATATGATATATATATATATGATTTATATATGATTTTATATATATATA
>NW_024342005.1:0-1316 GCF_902729225.1 Pteropus medius | reverse complement strand
CCCTGTGTATCTAGGACAGGGACCTTCGTAGAGAGGACGTTGGCTCCGCCGGCTCTCGAGCCAGGTGCCGAAGGGAAGAGAAGGCGGAGGGAGCACGTGAGAGAGACTTCAGACAACACGACGTCTCCACAAACGAGAAAGTTCTGTCAGAAGCCAGAAGATCGTAGTGAAGCAGTGAACGTAAGCCCTTCTGAACAATCTTTCCCAGGAAACACCAAGCAATTCCATTGACCGCGAATGTCGTACGATCCAATAAAAAATAAGCAGAGGATGGCGATCTATTTTAACAGAAGAAACATCTAAGACCAGTAAACAGATGAGGAGACAGTTAAGTTCCCTGGTGACCAGGAAAATGTGAAGCAAGACACCGTGGGACGTAAGTTTGTATCCATTTGATTAGCAGAATGCAAAGGCTGGAAGTACAAGCTGAGGGTGTGAATCCTCAGGGCGGGGAGCGTAAGTGACACAAACAATTTGGACACGGTTTGGCATGAGCTCCTACGGTCGGTCATTGCTCTGTCCCATGACCCAGCAATTCCACGAAATCAGGAGAGCTCTTGAATACGCTTCTCAAGGACATCAGTGCAAAACGTCCTCAGCACTAGTCTCAAAGCAAGACATGGAACCGAGCCATAGACGCACTGACAAGACAGCAAGGAATCGACTGCGGTGGGTCCACGTGGTGGAAAACTGTTCCTTCAGAATGGTCACTGCGTCACGTGTCCAGCTTCATGTCACATGGAGCCTCTTGTCAGTTTTCTTTCTTTCTCTCTTGATTTCTTTTTTCTTTTATTTACTATTTATTTCCTTCCTTCTTCTCCTCCTTCCCTCCCTTTTTCTCCTTGTGAAGCTTCACATATGATCCGTGTGCTACAATGAGGCTGGTACTTGGACTTTGATGCGTAAGACCCACTAGCCTGGGACGTCTTAGGTTAGAGTCATACAATTTTAAAACTGCAGAGACTGGGAAATTACGAGGTCAGCCCGCTGTTTTAGAGACGAGGAAATGGGACGCCACGTAAAGGACAATAGTGAGCTGTGTCAATGCTGATTGCACTCCCGACCTGCATGTGGGTCTATGTTACGTTTCTATCTAGTTTAGGGTCATTTCTCTGTGCATTTCTCTTTGCTCCTATGAGAATCTCAGCATTGTGCGAGTGAGAATATTGTCTTATTCGTGCTTTGACCCTTCAGTGGCCGCCCACAAATCCTGGCTTTGTTCCCGCTTTGCCCCCCTCTCAGGGAGCCCCGGCAGGTGTCACTGTTTCCAGCGCGTGGTGACTGGGGTCTCAGAGGGGATCGCAGCGTGGTCACCG
>NW_024342004.1:0-8441 GCF_902729225.1 Pteropus medius | reverse complement strand
ACACTTACACTAATCCTAACTCTAAAGTCTTACCCTAACCCTAAACCTAACTTTAACCCTAACCTAAACATAACCCTAACCGTAATCCTAAACTAATCCTAAACCTAACGCAAAACCTTACACTAATCCTGATCATAACCCTAACCCTAAACCCTAACCGTAACCCTAACTATAACCCTAAACCTAATCCCAACCTTAACATAACACTATCCCTAATCCTAACACTAATCCTAACTCTAACATAATACCCTAAACTTAAACCTAAATATAAGTGTAATCGGAACCCAATACATAACGCTAAACCTAACCCTGATCCTAAATCTAAGCCTAACACCAAACCTAACCCTATATTCTAAAACTAACCCTAAACTTAACCCTAACGCGAAATTTCACACTAACAATACCCTAACTTTAAACCATGACCTAAAATAATGCTAACCCTAATTTAACTCTGAAAGTATCTCTAATCATAACCCTTACCCGAAATTTAACCAAAACCTTAAACGTAACCATAGCACTATCGCTAACACAGATCCTAACACAAATCTAAAGCTAATACAAACTCTAATTATAACCCTAACACTAAATTTGCCCTAAGAATAACCTGAACTCTAAACCATAAACCTAACCCACAATCGTAAACCTAATTCTAACGCTAAGGTAACCTATCTCTAAACAAAACCAAAACCGTAACCCTACCGTAATGCTAATCATAACGTAAACCTAAACCTAACCATAACCCTAACAATAAACCTAAACCTAACCCTAATCCTGACTATAACCCTAACCCTAACACTATACTAACCGTAACCCTAACCCTAACCCTCACTGTAACCCTAACGCTAACCCTAACACTAACTTAACCCTAATCATAACTCTTACACTACTCCTAACTATAAAGTCTTACCCTAACCATAAACCTAATCTTAATCATAACATTAACTTAACCCTAACCATAACACTAAGCTAATCCTAACCTTAAATCTAAAGCTAATCCTAACCCTAAACCGAAACCTGACCTTAACCCTAACAGTAACCCTAAACTAATCCTAACCCTATTCTTAATGTGAACACTAATTCTATCTCTAACCTTTTACTCTAACCCTAACCCTATACATAAGTGTAACACTAACTCAAACCATAAGGCTAAAACTAACCCTAAAAACAACCCTAACCCTAACCCTAAATCTTACCCAAATCTTAAACGTAGCCCTAACACAAACCCTAACCCAAATCCTAACCCTTACTCTAAAGCTAATCGTAACCCTAATTCTAACCCTAACCCTAAATTTTACACTAAGAATAAACCTAACCCTAAACACATACCGTAACGTTAACCCTAAACCTAATGCTAATCTTAAGGCTAACGGTAAACCTACCCTAACCATAATGCTAACCCTAACTCTAAATTCTAACCCTAAACCTAATCCTAACTCTCACTCTATCCCTAACCCTAATCCTAACCCTAAATCTAAACCTAGCCCTAATCCTAACCCCTTACTGTAACCTTAACCCTAATCTTAACTATAACAGTAACCCTGATCCTAAACCTAAAACTAAAGCTAAAGCTATATGTAACACTATCCCTAAACCTAACTCACTCTAATCTAAAACTAACCCTAAACCTAACACTACCATAAACCTAACTTTAAGTTAATCTTAACCTGGCCCTAACTCTAAACCTAACCCTAAACCTAAACCTAACATTAACCCTGACCCTAACCCTAACTTCTTATTGTAATCCTAACCCTATCACTAAACTAACCCTAACCCTAACCTAACTCTAACCCTAAGCATAACGCTAAACCTAACCCAACACTAACCCTTCAACCCTAACACTAACCCTAACCATTTATTCAACTCCTAACCCTAAAACCAACACTAACACTAACCATAAACCTAAACAGTATAGCTAACCAATACGTAACCCTAACCCTAACACTAACACTAATCCTAACTCGAAATTCTTACCCTAACCATAACCCTAATCCTAAACCCAACCCTAATTCTAACACTAATCCTAACTCTAAACACTTATCTTAAACCCAACCCTAAACCTATGCCAACCCTAACACTAACGCTAACCCTAACTCTAAACCTAAAACCAACCCTAACCCGAAACCTAACCTAAACGTAACCCTTACCCTAACTCTAAATTAATCCTAACCATTACTCTAACCGTAACCTAAACCTTATCCTAAGACAAGCCATCACCCTATCGCTAATTGTAACCCTAACTTTAACTCTGAAACTAACTCTAACTCTAACCCTAACCCTATCACTAACCATAACACTGGTCCTAAACCTAATACTATAGCTAATACAGACTCTAATTCTAAAACTAAATCTAACCCTAAACTTTTACCTTAAACCTAACACTAACCCTAATTCTAAACTTTCAACTGACAATAACCCTAACCATAATCCCTTATAATAAACGTAACCATAACACTAACTTTAATCTAAAACTAACCCTAACCCTAACCTTAACCTAACATTAACCCTAACACTGACCTAAAACCTTAAACAAAAGTTAAAGATATCCATAATTCCAAACTTAACCATACAGTAAGGCTAAACCTAACCCTAAAATTAACCCTAAAGCCTAACCCTAACCCTAATCCTAACACTAAACCTAACTATTAATTTTACACTAACAATAAATATAAACCTAACCTCTTACAATACCTTAAACCTAAACCTAAAACTAATGGTAAACCTAATAGAAAACCTAATACTATCCCTAATGCCAATCTAAACATAACCCTAACTCTAACCGTAAACATAAACTCTAACAGTAACCGTAACGCTAACCTAACGCTAAAATTAACCCTAACCCCTTACGCTAACCCTAACAATAACTCTAACCTTAATCCTAACTCTAACCCTAAACCTAACCCTAATATTAATCGTAAATATAACCGCTTACCCTAAGCCTAACTCTAACCCTAACCCTGATCTTAACACTAAAACTAAATCTAATCCTAACCCTAAATCTACTCCTAAACCTAACACTAACCCTAACCCTAAATTTTACACTAACCGTAACTATAACCGTAACACCTAAACCTAAACCTAATCCTAACTCTAACTTTAACTCTAAAAATAACCCGAAAACTAAACCTAACATTAACCTTAACCCTGATCATAACCCCAAAATTAAGATAATCGTAAACTTAATTTTAAACCAAACACTAACCCCAAGCCTAAACCTAAACTCTAACCCTAACCCTAACAGTAAACTTAACCTAACCCTAACCTTATCCCTATCCCTAAAACTAACGCTAACTCCAACCAAAACACAAAATCTAACCATAACTCTAACCCTATTACCCTGACTCTAAACCTATCCTAACTCTGAACTTAACCAAAACCCTAACCCTAACCCTAATCCCTAACCCTAACCCTAACCCTAACCCCAAATCTGAGCCTAAACCTAAAACTATATCTACTCCTAATCCTAATTATAACCCTATTTACTACATAAACCTTAACCGTAAATTATAAGCTAACAAATACAAGAAATCTAACCCTAACTATAAACTAAACCTAACTCTAATGGTAACTCTGAAACTAACTATAACCCTAAACCTAACTCTAACCCTAAAACTAAAGCTATTCCTAGACCTAATTCTAACCCTAGCACTAACACTAAACCCAGTTCTAACTCTAACCCTTACCCTAACCCAACCATAACCATGACGATAACTCTAATACTAAACCTAACTCTAACACATAACCCTAATCCTAAACATAACCGTAACCATATCCCTTACCCTAACCCTAACCCTAACCCTAAATTTTACACCAACTGTAACTGTAACCCGAAAAGCTTACCCTTAACCTAATACTAAACCTAAATTGACTCTAAAACTGTTACACTAACTGTAAACCTAACGTTAACACTAGCCATAACCCAGATCCTAACCCTAAAAATAAATACTCGTAAACCTAAATCAAACACTAGCCCTAAATTTTACACTAACCATAATCCAAACCCTAACTTTAAATCTAAAACTTACCCTAACTCTAACCCTAATCCTATCACTAACACTAACCGAAATCCTAACCCGATAATTAAAGCTAAACCGAAGCCTAAATCTAACTCTAATGCTAAATTTTACACTAACAATAACCCTAATCGTAAACCTTTACCCTAAACCTAATCCTAAACCTAATGCTAAAACAAACCTTAACACTTACCTAACCCTAACCTTAACCTAACTCTAACACTAACATAACCCTAAACCTAACCCTAACCGTAAAACTTATCCTAAAACAGACGTAAACTAACCCTAACCCTAACACAACCCTAAAATCCCAACTCCTAACCATAACACTAATCCTAACTCTAAGCTCTTACCCTAACCCTAACCCTAACCCTAACACTTTAACTCTAAAACTAACCCTAACCCTAATCATAACCCTAACATTAACCCTAAACCTCATCCTAACAAAAAATCTAAAGCTATTCCTAACCCTAATGCTAATCCTAACTCTAATAGTAACCCATAAACCTAACCCTAAATTTTACACTAACAATTACCTTAACCTTAACCCCTTACCCTGAACTTAATCCTAAGCCTAAATTAACTCTAAAACTAACTTTAAACCTAACCCTAACCCTAAAACTAAAGCAAATCCTAAACCTCTTTCAAACCCTAACCCTAAATTTTACATTAACAATAACCCTAACCCTAACCTCTTACCCTAATGCTAAACCTAAACCTAACACAAACCCTAACCCTAACCCTCATCCTAATCTAAACCTAATCATAACCCTTACCGTAACCTAACCCTAACACTAACCCTAATCCTAACACTAATCCTAAAACTAAACTCTTATTCTACCTTAACTCTAACCCTAACGGAAACCAAAAATGAGGTTAATGCTAACCCTAATCCTTGCCCTAACCCTGATACTAATCATAAAACTAAAGTTAATCCAAAACCTAATTCTAACCCTAAGCCTAACAATAACCCTAACCCTAAATTTTAAGTTAACAATAAACCTAACCAAAACCCCGTACCCTAAACCTAACCATAACCCTAACTCTAACTCTAAAACTAACCCTAACCATAACCCTAACCTAAACATAACCCTAACCCTAAACATAATCATAAACCTACCACTAAACTAAACCTAACCCGAAACCTAACAGTAACCCTAACGCTAACCTAACCGTAAACATAAAACTAACATTAATTCTAATCCTGACTCTAACCTCTTACGCTAACACTAACCCAAACACAAACCCTAACCCTAACCCTAACCGTATCCCTAATCCTATCCCTAACCTAACCTAAACCTAACCCTAACACTAACCTTAATTAAAATCTACCACTAAACTAAACCTAACTGGAAACCTAACGGTAATCCTATCCCTAAACCAAATCATAAACCTGACCTTAACCCTAAAACTAAAGATTATCGGGATCATAATACTAGCCCTTAACCTATATCTAACCCTAAGTCTAACTTAACTCTAAAACTAACCCTAACACTGACAATAACACTAATCCTTAACCTAACTCTAAATCTAAAGCTATTCCTAATCCTAATGCTAACCCTAACACTAACACTACCATAATCCTGATCCTAACTCTAAAACTAAAGCTAATCCTAACTTAATTCTAAACCTAACCCTAAATTATCCACTAATAATAACCCTAATCTTAACCCCTTACCTTAACCCTAACCTTAACCATAATGCTAACACTAACTCTAACACTAATCTAACCCTAACCTTAATCCTACTCTAAACATAACCCTGACCCTAACACTAATCCTAACAGTAACCTCTTTCCCTAAACCTAACCATAACCCTAAATCTAACCCTAACCTAAACCTAAGCCTAACCCTAACCCTAACCCTAATCCTAACCTAACACAAAACCTAAACCTAGTCATAAACTAATCCTAACTCTAAACTCTAACACTAACTCTAATACTAACCATAACCATGAACCTAAACTTGAAAGTAAAGATAAAATAACCCTAATTCTAACCCTAACCCTAATCATAACTTTAACCCTAAATTTTAAACTAACAATAACCCTGACCCTAAAGCCTTACCTGAAACCTAACCATAACCTTAACTTTAACTCTAAAACTAACCCTAACCCTAACCCTAACCCTAACCCTAACCCTAACCCTAACCCTAAACCTAAACCTAACCTAAACTTAAAACTTATTTTTAACCATAACCCTAACACTATCCCTGATCCGAAGACTAAAAACTAAAGCTAATACTAAAGCTATCACTAACCCTAAGCCTAACACTAACTCTAACCAAAGTCTAACCCTAACCTTAAACCTACCCTTAAACATAACCCTAACCAGAACCCTAAACCTAACACTAAACATAAATCTAAAGCTAACTCATATCCTAACACCTACACTACCATTAATCCCTAGCCCAAATCCTAAAACTAACCCTAACCCTAACGCTAAGGACTTACTTTAACCGCAACCCGAAACCTAAACCTGAGCTTAAACTCTAACCCTAACAATAACCCAAACCCTCACCCTGATTCTAAACCTAAAAGTAAAGTTAATCCTAAACCTAATTGTAACCCTACCCTAACATCAACCTAACCTAAAATTTTACACTA
Organism: Pteropus medius; assembly: GCF_902729225.1. Lineage (NCBI taxonomy): Eukaryota > Metazoa > Chordata > Mammalia > Chiroptera > Pteropodidae > Pteropus > Pteropus medius. Next base: position 1,827 of record NW_024342004.1, on the reverse strand, counting down.
ATCCTAAACCTAAGCCTAACACTAACCCCTTACTCTAATCCTAAACCTTACCCTAACTTAAACCATAAAACTAACCCTTACATTAACCTTAACGCTAACATTAACCCTAACACTGATCCTAGCCATAAAACTAAAGCTAATCCTGAACCTAATTCAAACTCTTACCCTAAACATTACACTAACAATATCAGTAACCCTAACCCCTACCCTGACTCTAACCATAAACTATAGCTAACCCTAACCCTAACACTAACCCTATCCCGAAACATAATCCTAAGCTACACCTAACCCTAAACCTAAAAATAACCTTAAACCTACCCCTATTAAAACCTAACCTGAACCCTAACGGTAACCCTAACCCTAACTCTAACCTTAACGTAACTCTAACCTTAACCCTAACTCTAACACCAATCTTAACTCTAACCTATTAACCTAATCCTAAACCCAAGTGTAATATTAACCCTAATCCCAACCCTAACCCTACTCTTAACATAACCCGAACCATTACCCTAACCTTAACCCTTACTCTAATCTAACAGTAAATCTAAGGGTAATCCTAACCCTAATGCTAAACCTAACCCTAATCCTAACCATAATTCTAACTCTAACCTTAAGGTAACTCTAACGCTAACCCTAACCCTAATAATGAACCCTAACCCTAATCCTAACAATTACCGTATCCTAAAACAGAATCTAAAGCTAAACCTAACTATAACCCTAACAGTAACCTTAAATTAACTTTAACCCTACCCTAACCTTAAACCTAAACTTCACCCTAAAAGTAACCATAACCCTAACACTAAATCTAATCCTGACCCTAATTAAACCCTAATCATAATTCTAACCCATACCCTAACCCTAAACCTAAACTACACTTTACCATAAACCCTAACTCTATCCCTGATCCCAGCGCAGAAACTAAAGCTAATCCTAAACCTAACCCTAACCCAAACCCTAAATCTAACCTCTTATGCTAACCTTAACCTACAACCTAAGCTAACCCAAACTCTAACAGTAACCCTAAACCTAATCCTAACTCTAACATAAACCTAACCATAACTCTAACCCTAAACATAAGCATAACCCTAAGGTAAATGTAACCTGACGCTAACTCTAACCCTAACTCTAAACCTAACTGTAACGCTAATCTAACCATAACTCTAACCCTAACATTAATCCTAACTCTTACATTGTACCCTGAACGTAACACTAACCCTAACATTAACCCTATTCCTAAATTTTACACTAACAATAACACTAACCCTATCTTCTTACCCTAACAATAAGCCTACACTAGAGCTAACCCCAACTAACACTAACCCTTTCTGTAATAACTCTAACCTAGACTAACCTGAATCCTAAACAAAACCGTAAACCTACACCTAAAGTAAACCTAACCCAACTCTAACTTAAACCAATACTAACTTAAACCTAAAACTAACCCTAAATCCTAACAATAACCCTAACACTAACGCTAATCCTAACCATTACTTCTTATTATAACACTAACCCTAAAACTAAACCTAACCACACCTAAAATCCTAACCCTAACCCTAACCCTAACCCTAAATTTTACACTAAAAATAAATCTAAACCTAACACAACACACTAACCCTAATCATAAACCTAATGCTAACATGAACCCTAACAGTAACCCTAACCCTATCCTAATCCAAACCCTAACCCTATCCATAACACTAATCCTAACTCTAATCTCTAACACAAACCCTAACAATAACTCTAACCATAACAAAACACTAATGTTAATCATAACGTAAACCTAACTCTAATCTTAACCTAACCCTAAACCTATCACTAACCCTAACA
>NW_024342003.1:0-459 GCF_902729225.1 Pteropus medius | reverse complement strand
CTGGCTACATTTGCAGAGCAGTTCTGATTGACTTACCAGAGCCCAGGATTCCAAGGATCTATTTACCCAGACACCTCAAACTACTCCAAATCAGCCTCTGGACCGGCATCAGTATCACCAGGGCCTCTGGATTAAAGTAAATTCTTGAGCCCACCCAAGAGCTGCTGAATGAGAATCTCTGCGGCTGAGGCCCAGAAGCCAGCACTTTTAACAAGCTTCCCAGGCAACTCCCACACTCCAAAGTCCAATAAGCACCACCCCAAATCTACTAAATTTCATACATACCCCCATGCGCACATAATAATAGTAATAGCTAAAACATTTATTGAGCACTCACTATGTGCCAGGAAGTCTTTCTACGTATTGACTCAGTTCACCATGTCGATGATGCTGTGAGGGAGACATATTATCATCCCAGTTTACGGTAACTAGCCCAGGTTCATACAGCCGTTGGTGGTA
>NW_024342002.1:0-2445 GCF_902729225.1 Pteropus medius | reverse complement strand
TGCCAATCAAAATCCAACAGAATTTTTAAAAAATTGACATTTATCCTAACTTCCTTCTGGAAAAATAAATGTGTGAATATTGTCAAGAGCATTTAAAAAAAAATAGAAGTATGAGGGTGGCTTTGCCCTGATAGTTATCAAACTGTATTTCTGGTGCATAAACATCCCAATAAAAGAGAAAAGAAGGACCAGAAGGTGACCAGCATATGATAAGGTGTTTCATGTCAGTGTGGGACATCTTGGTTTATTTAATAAATGCTACTGGGACAAGTAGACATAATCTGGTCAGTAATAAAATCTTTCACCCTTTTGTGGGTGTAACCACAGTATGGAGTCTGAAATTCATCATATTGTGAGGTGCTACCAGAAGCCCACGGCTTATTGAGAAGGGTGCATTCATTTTCTAAAAACGCTTCTTGATATATATATATTTCTCCCTGTAGTTGTTGTCTTATATACTTTGAAGCCATATTGTTGGGTGTGTTTGTGTTCATGATAAATTGAACAAAGCGTTTAAAGAATTCTTAGACATTTCTTGGAAAAACATTATAAATAACAACAAGGATGCCATTGAAATGTCTGTAGAATATATTTTGGATGTTGATAAGGTTCACAAATGACAACATTAACACTTTTCTGTGGAGGCACAGCTTTATCATGTGTCCTTAGATGCCCACAAAGTAGACATTTTCTGTCATCTTGAGGTTTAGCAGAATCACCAAATTCAACAGTTGACCGATGGACTTCTAGGGCCCAGATTTGCTACCAGATAAGAGAGTGAGACATGCTGTCATATTTACTGAATACAATATCAAATATTTTTTAAAGGCATACTAGGTAACTACAATAATTTTACTCTGCATTTCTCTTTAGTTTCTTTCAAAGAAGATGTCACTGTCAAGAAGGATACTATGTATGTCTTCCATGCTCCTTTTTCTACAAGTTACTTTCATTATAAAATAAAAGAAGTAGAGTTCGGCTTCATAGTGACCTAATAAAAAAAAGAGTAACAACGATTTAGTTACTTATTAATTGTGAGGCTCTTGACATCTGTAATCTCATTTAGTCTTTATAGTTATGCTAGCTGTTGATAATATCATTGGCTTCCATTTACAGATGGGGGAACTGGGGCTCAGGGAAAGTATTTGGCCCATGATCATAAAGGTAGTAGTGGGCGAACACAATTCTTGACCCCAAGTGTATGATCTGAAATCAGATGTATAGTCCAAAAGAATAATGTTATTACCTTTCAAACTCAAATGCTAAAATAATCACAACCATAACTGCAGGGACCAGTGTTTTAAATAAACAAGATCTATAATTGCTAGCAGATGATCTCAATGTCACAGCGAGACACTGGAAAACAGACTTTTAAGTGTATTGAATTAAATTTTTTATCTTGATGAAGTACACAAATGATGAGATTTCTTTAAAAAAAGAATTCCGTTGAGGTACAGCATACTATGTGTGTCCCCTGACACCCAGGAGGCAGAAATGTCATGCTTCCCGGAGGTTTAGCAAAATTGCCAACATCAACAGGTTGGCTGAGGGGGCCCAGATTTGCTGCCAGATAAGCCAATAAGACATACTGTTGCAGTTATTGAATATGGAATAAAATATTTAAAAGATGCTCACTAGATAATTGCAGTAGCTTTATTATTCATTTGTTTTAAAGAAAAAAAGTGTTTTCAATATGAAGCAACATGCACACATGTGTCTTCCATGCTTTTCTATAAGTTGATTTTATTATAAATTAAAAGTAGAGTTCAGCTTCATGGTGATCTAGGAGAAAAAACCAACAGCTGAAATTTAGTTACTTATGAGTTGTGAGGCTATTGACATCTATTATCTCATTTACTCTTTACATTAATACTAGCAGGTAGGTACTATTATTGCCCTCGATTTACAGATGGGGAAATTGAGTCTCAGAGAGAGTATCTGGTCCATGGCCATATCAGTAGCAGAGGCCAAACACAGTTCTTGACCTCAAGTGTATGCTCTGAACTCAGATGTACACAACATCATTATGTATAGTCCAAAGGGTAGTGTCATTACCTTTCAAACTCAAATGCTAGAATAATCACAATCATAACTGCAGGGACCAGTGTTTTAAATAAACGGGATCTATATTTTCTGGCAGATGACCTCAGTGTCACAGGGAGACACTGGAAAAATAGAAATGAATCCAAAATCTCAGGGTTTCAGCTATCAGACTCTATCCTTTTCCAGACACTGGAGTGGGCACCTTCCCCTGTGGACTTTTTTTTACAATACAGGCCCAGGGTGGGTTAATGTGTGGACTGCACCCCTGCAAACCATCCTCCCATCCAAAAGTACAGGGCCGTCACCTTCTTACAGGAGTCATTTAGCTGCTCATTCCTGAAGTTCTCTGCAGCAACAGCCATAGGAGTTGGAGCCTACGTCAGTAGGCACGAAGTTGCTCTT
>NW_024342001.1:0-1180 GCF_902729225.1 Pteropus medius | reverse complement strand
CCCGGGGCCTCTGGGATGAAAAGAGATCATGCTGAATTGTGGCTCTGGAACGCCCGGTGTCCACACTGCGGGGACGTGGAGGTGCTAGTAGCGGCCTGTCTTCTGTGGTAGAGCAGGGGTCCACGCAGGTTTCCTTCGAAAATCCACCATATACATATATATGCATATAGATGAATATATATATGCATATACATGTATAAGGATGCTTTGGCAAAAAGCTCTCTGGTGACGTCCATTTCGAGCCAGAATCGCAGACTTCCGAGAAAAGGCTCACTTGCGGCAATGCACAGGAAGGAGCCCCGGGGCCTCTGGGATGAGCTGGGACTCTGTCTCATTGTGGCTCTGGGACCCCCTGTGTCCACAATCCGGGAAGGCGGATGTGCTTGGAAAGGCCTGCCTTCCCTAAAGACCTGAGGTCAACACAGCCTTTTTTCCTAAAAGTCCACCATATATATGTGCATATATATATATGCATATATATGCATATATATATATCCCTGGGTACGCTGTCTGTGGGTGGCCCTGAACCCTGCAAGAGGATACAGAGACGAATGAGACGTAGTTTGTACCTCTAGGAGCTCAAAGTGTCAGTGAGTGCTCCTCCAACTTGGGTACCCCAGGACCCGCAGATGACTGAGCATCGCCCACAGAGCCCCAAGGCCCCGGGAGGGCTGTGCATTTGCCGCAAGTGAGCCTTTTCTCGGAAGTCTGCGATTCTGGCTCGAAATGGATATATATGCATATATATATATGGTAGTTCTGGCATTAAGCACTCAGTTCACGTCCATGTTGAGCCCAAAGTGCAGACTTTTGAGAAATTGCTCACTTGCCGCAAATGCACAGGCTTGTCAGGCCCTGGGGCTTTGTGGGCAATGTTCACTCTCCTGCGGGTAGTGGGTACATACGTTTGACGAGCTCTCAGGGTCCCATTGAGCTTCCTGGGATAGAAAATGGGTCTAATTCCTCTCTGTATCCTTCTGCAGACTTCAGGGCCACCCACAGGCAGTGTGCCCAGCGATGCTTTGGGCCGCCCTTCCATCGTCCCATGTGCCCCTCCATCCTTGTCGTGGAGGAAGCGAAAATGGCATCCTTCCCCTGGTAGAAAGAGGTCAGTTTGCAAAACTTCAGACAGCTGTTGGGCTGTATGTGACTCTGTCACTTATTAGCTGTGTGATCACGT
>NW_024342000.1:0-630 GCF_902729225.1 Pteropus medius | reverse complement strand
CCTTCCTCCCTGGGGAGATCAAAGACAGACTCCAGAAAATTAGGATGTCGTTGGTCACTGGACAGTAAGCAAGAAGGAGGGAGCCACACAAACGAATCTAACTGCGAACTCCGTGTGGGTGCAGTCATGCTTGAAGATCACTGGGGAGGGCCGTGGGCTGGATGATGATAAATGAGTAAATTAGGAAGGTTTTGCACAGACTCGGGGTCATAGCAGAAGCAACTAAACTCCCAGAACCTTCTTTAGACTCTGTGGGGTTGGAGAGGAAGTGCCAGCAGCACTGGGCATCGGAAGCCTTCTCAACCGCCGCCCGCTGCGGCTCCTTAGGCGCCCGCCTTTGTGGGGAGGGGGCTCCTCTTCACTTCCTGAGACACGAGTCCTCTGGGGTGGGGTGCGTGACCTTGAGGTCCCAGGCAGGGGGCTCCTGTTGCTTCCTCCTTTCTCTCTGGAGTTTCTAGCAGCCCCGGAGGCGGGGACAATCCCGGGAGGGCAGGGGCAGCCTGGTGACTGCTCCGCTGGATGCAGAGGGTGAGGAACTGGGCACAGGAGAGGGCACTTAGCTTTACTGTTAAAAGTTAGGTTTGGATTTAGCTCAAGTCCTCCTCGTCGGGACTTTGAGTCATTCGGTGT
>NW_024341999.1:0-832 GCF_902729225.1 Pteropus medius | reverse complement strand
TCCTCACCTGGTCGTTGTCCACGCTGTGTGAAGGGACAGTGTCCACTTCTCAGGAGAGGCACACAGGCCCCAGAAGCCAGGTGCCTGCCTGGCCACCTCGGCCGGCAGCGAACCCCTGACAGGATCAACTTCAGAGCCAAATGAAGCTCTGTCCATGTGCCTTGGAGAGCTTTTGCTTCTATTTTCAGTGCGTTTTTCCCCAAATCTTTTTATTGTAGTAAAATACACATACAATTTCACCATCTTACCCTCCTCCGCGCGCACAGTTCCGTGGCGTGAAGACCACCCACGTCGCCGTGCAAACAGCGCGTCCGTCCATCTCCACAGCTCCCGTTCTGCGAAGCCAAATCTCTACCCATCGAGCGCTGCTGCCCCGCTGCCCTCCCCGCCTCTGGGGACCGCGGTCGCACTCCGGCTCTGTGAGCGACCCCTCCCGCAGCCTCGCGGGGGCGGAACCGTGCAGCGCTCGCGCCTCTGCGACTGGCTCCTTTCCCTGAGCGTAGCGTCGCCCTGTTTCGGCCACGTGGTAGCATGCGCCAGATTTTCTTTTTAAGGCCAACAATAATCCCCTGTGTGACTAGACCATGTGTTGCTTATCTGTTCATCCCCTGGGGCTGAGGATCGTCATGACCCAGCTTACATTGTAGAAAAGCCGCAATGGCTGCCGGATGGAGAAGGGACTGTGGAGGCCAAGTGCCCGAGCGGGGAGACAGGTCACACACCTGAGGAGGACACTGCCGATGTCACCCAATTCTACACACCTTCGTGGAGCAGTCAGGCCTTGCTGGTGGCCCGCGTGTGCCACGAGAGAGAACGAGCCGGGAATGTCCCC
>NW_024341998.1:0-681 GCF_902729225.1 Pteropus medius | reverse complement strand
CGAAGTTGGAGGAGCACTCACTGACACTTTGAGCTCCTAGAGGTACAAACTACGTCTCATTCGTCTCTGTATGCTCTTGCAGGGTTCAGGGCCACCGACAGACAGCGTACCAAGGGATATTTTGGACCCTGCGTCCATGGCGGCCGTCACCCGCTATAAAGAGTTCAGTTGGGAGACACTGCAGACAGCTGTGGGTCTGAATTCGGCCTCCGTGCCTTAGGAGCTTTGCGATCAGCGGTTTGAGCCTTTCATTTCTTCATTTTGAATGCGTCCACGGGGACCATTACGACCATCCCAGGCATAAAGGTGAGGGAGAGGGAGGTGTCTGCTTCCTTCCTGAAGTCTGATTTCCACTGCGGAAAGCGGGAAGGAGCCGAGGCCTTAGGAAGGAGTCTCGGGGCCTCTGGGATGAAAAGAGATCATGCGGAATTGTGGCTCTGGAACGCCCGGTGTCCACATTACGGGGAGGTGGAGGTGCTAGGAGAGGCCTGTCTTCTGTGGTAGACCAGGGGTCCACGCAGGTTTCCTTCGAAAATCCACCATATACAAATGTATGCATATAGATGAACGTATATATGCATATATATGTATGAACATATAGATGAACATCTATATGCATATATATGTATATGGTAGCTTTGGCAAAAAGCTCTCTGGTGACGTCCATTTTGAGCCAGAATC
>NW_024341997.1:0-349 GCF_902729225.1 Pteropus medius | reverse complement strand
TCGGAACCCTACGCAGACTTAGTTGTTGTTGTTGTTGTTGTTGTTGTTGTTGTTGTTGTTGTTGTTGTTGTTATCGGGTGACACTGAATGATGCTGCCGCTGCATGTGGTCGGGGATCAGACGTGGCCCCTCTCTCTGCACCAGGCCACGGATATATGTCTCAAATCCCGTTTTTAGAAAGCATGGCATCTTGACCCACAGAGCGGGGGGAGGAAGAAGGAACTCTGGGCTCAGACACCTATGAGCAAAACCTGGGACTGGAAATGACAAATTGTGTTTGGAGAACAGTAAGTGGCATGAGGAAACAGGCCTCCTATTTCCACCTCCAAAAATATCCCCCCTCCGCCCC
>NW_024341996.1:0-612 GCF_902729225.1 Pteropus medius | reverse complement strand
CACATATAAGGAAAATTATATGGTAGTTCTATTTTTAGTATTTGTCTTTCTCTGTCTGACTTATTTCACTTAGCATAATACCATCTAGGTCCATCCATGTTGGCCACCTGTATATTTTTTTTGGAGAAATGTTTATTCAGATTTTCTGACCATTTTTAAATTGGACTCTTTTTTTTATATTGAATTATATGAGTTTTTCATGTATTTTTGGATATTAACCTCTTTTTGGATTATTATTTGCAAAAGTAGGTTGCCTTTTGGTTTTGTTAGTGGTTTCCTTCTCTGTGCAAAAGCTTTTTAGTTTGATGTAGCCCCATTCATTTATTTTTGCCTTTGTTGTCTTTGCCCAAGGAGATATATTCAAAAAAATATTCCAAAGATCCATGTCAAAGAGTTTACTGCCTATGTAAACTCTTTGACATGGATCTTTGGAATATTTTTTGGTTTTATGGTTTCAGGTCTTACATTTAAATCTTTAATCCATGTTGAGTTTATATGTGGTATATAATGTAGTCTAGTTTCAATTTTTGTATCCGTTGTTTTCCCAACACCGTAATTTGAAGAAACTGTCTTTTCCCTATTGTATATTCTTGCTTCCTTTATGGTAGATCT
>NW_024341995.1:0-57655 GCF_902729225.1 Pteropus medius | reverse complement strand
CAGGACTGGGCACGGGGCAGCAGGGGCTTCAGTGAGGACTGGTGGCCTGTGTGAACTGCCCCCTGGGGCTTCCACGTGCAACAGGGCGGCCAGTGTGCTCGCTAGTCTTTGTGCCTTGCCGTGTTTTTCCAATCAAAGGCTGTGACCACAGTGTTCCGGGGACGTGCTCTGGCCTCCCGGGCCCGGGGTCCCTTATGTAATAAGCATTGTCCCAAGCGAGACCTCGGGGGGCTCTGGTGCTGCTCCAGGAGGGCGTCACTGCTGCCTCCTCGGGCCTGCACCGCAGGCACAGCTGGACGGTTCCAGCAGCCATCACCCCAAAGGACCAGTCTCGGGGTCACTTTAAACCTGGCAGTGACGGGCAGAACCAAGTGTTTGCAAACCAAACAGAAACCGCAGTGAGGGACGCCCTACAAAATCAAACAACTATAGTTTCCAAAAATAGTTTTTACAGCACTTTAAATAATTTACAAAAAAGCTACAAAAATCATACTTACCAGGACACAGCTGTGACACATGAATGGCGTTTCCCGCTGGCGCACACGCGCGCACGGCAGGCCCGCACAGCCACGTGCTGCCCGCTCACGCCGAAGCCGGGGCGTGCACTCACAGGGGCAGAACCTTGCCCTTGGCCAGGGGGCCACCGCCTTCCTCCACGGAGGTGTCACTCAGCTCACTGGCGTCACTGCCCCAGGCCTCCTGGTCGTCCTCCCCCTCCATCACTGTCCGCCTGTACCTCAAGTCTAGAATGTTCTCCTCTGAACCCGAGTTCCTCCTGGCGTGCAAGCCGAGTGCTGCCGGTGCCTTCCTGCTGGACCAGAGGCCCCCGTCCTTCTTCACGAGCAGGTGAGAGCTGCCAAACACGGGGCCGTGGCCGGCCGGGGCCTCTCTGAAGGCCGAGAAGGACGGGCCCTGCAGAGGCAAGCTCAGCGGGGGGCTGAAGAGGCCGGCCGGCTTGCTCCCCCAAGAGACCCCCTTCCCGAAGTGGAAAAACTGCGTGGACAGCAGTGGGGAGAAGCCCGCGAAGGGCACGGCTTTCGTGGGGTCTGTGGTGAGGCTGGGTGCGCACAGGGCCTGGCCCTCCTCCGGCCCCTTCTCCCTCTCGCCCCCCAGGCCCCCTCTCCATGTCACGTCCCCGCCTTCTGAGCTCAGCATCCACGTGCTCTGCAGCCGACTCTGGTGGGCGAAGCTGCCCCACGGGAGGGCGAGGCTGGCCTGGGGCCCCCCGCCTCTGTCTACTCCCGGGCCCCAGGCCGGCGTACTCCGGCTGTGGGAGGTGACGGGCACGGCCCTGGTGGGGCTTCCTGCCCGGGTGCCACCTTCCGCACAGCTGGACAGCTGACCGAAGGTGCTGTCCCCGGCGGCAGGCCCGCTCCCTCGTGGGCTCTGGTCTGCGGGAGGATAAAGGTTTCTCGCACCGGCGGGAGACCCTCGGGCAGACACAGCCCCACCGGTGCGCCTGGGTGATGCGGGCTGGCCTCTGGCCAGAGCAGCCGGGAGACAGGCTTGCTCCGCACGGGGGCCAGCCCTCGGTCCCACGGCTGGCTGAGGGGTCCCCCGGCCCCTCTGACTCCGCGTGCACATGCCAGGCGGAAGGGCCACCTTCCGGCACAGCGGCCCTGGCCTGGGCACGCTCCCGAGCGCGGGGGGACCCCCTGCCTGCGTTTCTGAGCCGCTCACAGACTCTTTGGCCTTCTCGGCTAGGAACTTCCTGATTTCCAGCTCAATGCTGTCATCGCTGTCCACGGAGCTGCTGTCGTCGGACCGGGGGCCAGGGCAGGCAGCTGCACCGTGGAGCTGGGGCCCTTCGCAGGCTCTTCGCGCTGACCGGAAAGCGGGGGGCGTGTCCGCGGGCCCCACACTGCCCGGCTTTGCTCTCTCTGCCTGAGCGCAGGGGACCCTGGAGAGCTTCCTCGCAGGGTCGCCCCTGCTGTCCCACCTGGGCTGTGACAGGCAGCTTTTCAGCAGGCGGGGGCTGCTGTCCTTCCAGTCCCCGCGGGAGCCCGCCGGCTGGGCCAGGAGCTGCGTCTCCGCGGTGCTGAACCTCACCTTCTTCTTGCCCGCGGCTCTGGGGTCCCTGCACCTCCTCCTGAGCCTCCGCTTGGACCGCAGCAAGTCCTTGATGGCGGTGTCCAGGTCCTCGTCGCTGTCCAGCGAGCTGCTCTTGTCCTCCGAGCTCTCCTTCTCGTCCACGCTCCTGGCCTTGACCGCTTTCCCGTGGCCTGGCGACACCTCACTCCTCGCGTGCGGGGCCGCATCGGCCTCACTCAGCGCGACCGTCCTGCAGGGCAGCGGCTGGACCCTGGCCTCGCCCTCCCTTCCGGGGACCTCGCTGGCTTTCCCCTGGCTGTGGTCAGCGTCCGGGGCACCCTCCTTGACCAGCTCTCTCGTTTTCTTGGGAGTGGACGGCCGCACGATGTTGCTCCCACTTCTGCATTTCCTCTTACAGCTCAGCGACAGGTCCGGTGTCTTACACGTGGGGGCCCTGAGGCCACCAGGCTGGCCGCTGGGGCCAGGCGACGGCAGTGGGCTCCATGTGGACTGTGGGCAGGCGTCCGCCCCGGCCAGCAAGCTCCCCGACTGTGCCTTCAGGGCCAAAAACGTCCGGATCTCCTGCTCGATGCTGTCATCGCTGTCCACAGAGCTGCTGTCACCGTCAGAGCGGGAAGGCACTTTGGGGGGACTGAGGAGAGGGCTGGCGGACAGGGGTCTGTCACTACAGTCCCCAGGGGCCGGCAGGATTGTTTTGGAAATGTCCAGGATTGCTTCAGCGCACATCAGCTCGGTGGACGTGTCTGCCTGGCACGGGGACCAGTCCGCCAACTCGCTCTTGGAAGCTGCGTTTCCTGGTGGGGCAGGGGCTCTGGTTTCCTTCGGTGGCCTGGAGGGATGGTCAGGGTCAAGGCCACCCAGGCCGAGGTCCAGGGCCTTCGAGGCCACTGGCTTCTTCTTGCTTGGCGCTCTCCGGTGGGTTTCGGGCAAGGCACTTTTTGTGGACTGGCTCGTGCCGTGGGCAGGAGGGGCGGGCCCTTGCTCCTGGCCCGGCGCAGTTTTCTGCGGCGGCTCGCCGCTGGCCTCCCTCCGCTTCTCCCGCTGGTACAGCTGGATGGCCTCCTCGATGCCGTCGTCGCTGCTGGAGTCAGACGCCTCGCGCACCGGGGCTGCACCCCCGATTCGTTTTCCCCTCACCCCGGGGCCCACGCTCCTCCTGACCCCGCCTTTGCTGGGGGCGGCTTCCGCTGGGCGGCCGGTGGCGGCTGGCCTGGGGGCTGCTGGCTTCGTGCTGCCCAAGCTCTCCGTCTCAGTGGTGACCTGAGACCTGAGGCCTCTGGGCTGTGCACTGGCCTTGGCCAACCTGGGAAGCTTCCGGAAGACAAACTCCTTACACACGCCCGTCAAATTCTGCCGACGTGCCTTGACGGCCGGCTCTCTGCCAGACCCAGACGCCGACCTGGCCGGGGTGTCGCTGGGCTCTGGGTTTCTGTCGGCCGACACAGCACGTTTTGGGGTCTCGTGCTGTCTTTTCTTGCTCAGGAACTGCTCTATTTCTGCCTGGATGCTCTGTTCGAAGGAGTCCTCGCTGCTGACACTGAGTGGGGAGGCGGAGCCCTGGTCCTCACTGGCTCCCGCGCAGCTGCCAGGGCCGCCTTCTGGGCCAGGGGCAAGTTGTGGGGGACACGGGGCGGTCGGAGCGCTGCTCTGAGGCAGCTCTGCTTTGCACTGAGAGTCCCCATCGGTGGCCGCAGACAGCTGAGTGGCCCTGCTCCTGGCTTTCAAGTACTCCTGGATGGCTTCCTCTATGTCCCGGTCCACGGAATCGTCGCTGTCCGGATCCGGCACGGACGGACCAAAGTCTCCGGCTTCCTCATCCCCCCCGGGGCTCAGACCGGCAGCAAGACCACAGGCAGCCAGCGCGGGGCTGGTGGCCCGGCGGGCGTCGCGGCCCGCCTCTGCGCGCTGGCTTCTGGGCGGGGCGCGGGCGTCGCTCGCGCCCCGAGCAGCCCGGGCGCTCTGCAGCGAGCCGATGAGCATCTGCACCTGGGCGCTCACCGCCGCACCCCCCGCGCTCTCCGTCGGCTCCGAGAAGCAGCCGGGAAGCCTGAAGGTCCCCGGCGGGCCGAGGGCGTCCCACCGGGACTGGAGCGCGAGCACAGGAGGGGCGTTCACCAGGAACATCCTAGCGACAGCAGGGCCTGTGGCGGCGAGCGGTGTGTGCGCCTGAGTCACATCCTGGGGGCGGAAAGAGCACAGTGGTGACGGCAACCGTGCCAAGAGGCTGGCAGGCGGTCGGCGTCCAGCCCGCAAACGTCACGGGCCTCGGTGTCCGGGGCTGGGATGGGGACCGCCGTGAAGACGGATGAAAACACTGGACAGCGCCCGCCCGCGCCCACGGGAGCACCCATGTCCTCGCCCGTCCCCCGCTCCGGCTGGGGGGCCCCCATGTCTCTGCAAGCCAGCAGGCCTCACCTACCTCAGAGTCGCCCCGAGGTGCCAACGCGGTAGCGGCCGCTGGCGCTTCTCCACAGGTCAGAGAGGAGACGCATTCTGACCCTGCGTCAGTTAGGGGCCCTCGGGGCCCGGTTCATTCTGGACGGGAACAGCGGGCTCCTGAATGGAAACGCTAGGATGAGCCACTTGCCCACGACCTCCCCAAACAGCTTCCAAGCGTCACTTTTCATTCAGAAACGTCACTATGTGTTTGCCAGACGGACTCATGTAGCCACGTTGCTATTTGGGCCACTTAGCATAAAAGTTGCCCCAAATACAACTGTGTTTTACCCTGTGTGGCTACCCCACGGGTCTGTGTCTCGGATGACAGGTGGCTTCGTCAGCAGAACTGCTGGGCCGGTCCTGGGAACACCGACGACCAGCCGGCAAACAGCCTGCACACCAAGGTCCGTAATGCGGACTGCGAACGGTCAGCTAGAAAACACGACATTCCAGGTAACGCTCAGTTCTTAACATGTTCCTCTGACCTCTCGCGACCCCAGATGTGGACCACAAAGCTGCCGAGATGGATGAGGATGGCTCGGCAGCATTTATAGAAACAAGAAATTGAGTTCTACCCCCAAAACGGTGCCAGGCAAGGCTGTCCCACCCTGGGGACCTCAGGGATGGCCTGGCCCTGTGGATTTGCTTTGCTTCCCACACTGATGCTTCTCCTCCGCGAGCACCCTCTCTGACGAGCACATACTCTCGTTTACACACCACAGTCCTCCCAGGAGAGTGTGGCCCGGCCACCTGAGCACATGTGCCCAACAGGTGGGACCAGTGATCAACCAGAGGGTGCGAGGGATTCGGAAGCGAGGCACTTGCTGTTACCGATCGGTGCTCGATAAGTGACACGACCATGTCCAAGCCTTTCTTGTACCTGACACTCCCTTCCAGCCCAGGCTGTGCGTGACGACACGGCAGCCGACGCCGGCACAAAGCGGCAGGTGCGAGATCCTCATGGCTCCACCCGCCTCGCGTGGCGACCTTGGCCCGTCTCCTCCACGGACTCTGGAGAAGACACATCTAAGTCAGAGGCTGAGGCTACGGCTGGTAAATGACATTCTTTAATTTTTTGCAAACAAAATACATCAACTTAAGGTCTCGAACTTAAATTGTGGAAGAAGTCTAAAATATAGAGTTCGAATGTAGTCAGTCACAACTCGTTTACGACCGCCCCGCCACAGGTCGATACTGTAGGATGGTGACGTCGGAAGGGCGTGACGCTGTCCACCCGTTCTCAGTCCTGGAGTCCTGGCACCCACGGCACCCCACGATCTCCCTCGTAGCAAAACAGTCACAGAGCAGTGGGAACCAGCAATGGGAATGGGCTGGGGGGGGGGCAGAGGGCTCTTTCATTTGCTGGGGGCCTGTGCCCACCTGGCTGTGGTCACTAATCAAAATTACAGGGATTACAAGATGTTAGTGTAGGCCTGAAGCCACGAAGAGTCTAAACCAAGAGTATTAACTCCTTAAACGGCAGCACTGTCTTAAAGAGTGGGCCCAGGAAGGGGCCCAAACGCCCCAGGCTGCTGTGCCAGAGAGCACCGGGGAGAGAACACGGCCTCTGCTAACCTGTTTATTGAGCTCACCACGCTCACCTGGCTGGAGCCGGAGCCGCGCTCCTAAGGACCCGTTTCCTGAACTGTCAAATTACCTCCTCCCAGCGCAAGGAGGAGGCTGAAATTCAGAGGGTGTCTCTAGCAACAGCCTGTGGCTTTAAAACAATCAACTGCGCGGATGAATCACGCTAGAAAACTCGCCTGAACTGCGCTTGGAGAGAACTGAGAGCTGAAGCCCGTGGGCTGGGCTTCGAAAAACGGCCGGCCTGCGCTGAGAGCCAGGGACCAGGTCTCCGGGGTGGCTCTGAGGACACCCACCGCATGCCCCAAAGCCACGTGGTACCAGAATTTGAAAAGCGGTGGAGGGCACCTGACATCAGTCTGGACGCCCACCTCCAGGGCAGACGAAACCTGGCTTACACGTATCCTTACGGTCCAGTTCCCGCAGGCAATGCCCGCCATTTCTCAGTCACAAAGGCGGGGTTCAGCTCCTGTCCTTACCCCTGGGGTTAGGGCGGCAAAAGCCGGGCAGGGGTAGGGCCCACTTGGGACAACCTGAAGTGGGCGTGGGCTAGAAATTCAGACCTCACGACGTTGCAGCAAGGTCTCCCAAGCAAAGCTGCGGGGCCGCCGTGTGTGCCCGGGGGACGGGAAGCCAGGAGTGGCCCTCGAAGCCGACCTTGCCTGCTCTTTCACCCGAGCACCGGGGACTCCCCTGCCTGGGGGCGCTGATCCCGGCCACTGCCTGTCAGAGGGATCCCTGCGCCCGGGGCTGCGACCTGGTCCACAGCCAGGGGAGTGTGAGCACGGCCCTCGGGGAAGGGGACAGGCCTCCACTCGGGTCTGCGCCCCTGCGGTCGTGTCTGGAATCCGGGGATTAGGGGCCAGGGGCCGGCCGGGCGCCCGGTGACCCTCCCGGAAGCTACGCCGGGCGCAGGGCGAGACGGCCCTTCCGCGGGAGGGCCAGGCCCTCGGCCGAGCTCGGAGGACGGGGGGCGCCGGGCCGGCCGGAAGCTGCCCCGCGGGCCCTCACCTGCGCCTCACCTGGGTGCGCGCTGCGCCCCTCGTCCCGCTCTCCGCGCCTCGCGGGCTTCGAGGAACGCGGGGCGCACGGGAGGGGGGTGCCGGCAGCGCGGGGGCGGAGCCCTGAGCTGCCTCCGGGGCCGCGACCCCCGCCCGGGCCAGGTAACAGCCCCCGCCGCCCGCCCCGCCCCGCGCGCCCTTCCCGGAGCCCCGCGCCGCGGTCCGCGGCCTGCCCCTCCAGCCCCGGCGCTCACCTCGGCCCGGCCGCCCGGCCCCTCGCCGCCGCCCCTGCGCCCGGCGTCAGCCCGCCCCCCACCCCGCGTCCCGGGGGAGGAGCGGCGCGCGGGGGGCGCGCGGGGGCGGCGGGGTCCCGGCGCCCGCCCCTCGGCCCGGCGCGGAGGGGGCTGGGGCCGCCGCCTCCCGCTCCCCGCTCCCCGCCCCCGCCCCGGCGCCGAGGGACGCGCGGAGGGCGGGGCGCGCGGGGCGGGGCGACCCCCGGCCGCCCCCTCCCCGGACCTACCGGCGGCGGCGGCGGGAGCGGCGGCCGCGCTCCGGAAGCCGTGCCCGGTGGCTGGGCATCATGGGAATGGCACGGCCGAGTTCCGGGGGAGGCGCGCGGCCCGGCCGGACCCCCGCCCGGCGAGCGCGCGCCCACCTGCCGGCCGCTGCGGAGGCCCGGGGACACCCCACCCCTCCCCGGCCCGGCCCCCGGAAATGCCCCGGGCGCTGTCGGCGAATTAATCGTTTTCGTGAAGTCTGACCCCCACCCAGCACTGTAGAGGCGGGGACCCCCGGGGGCTGCTGGCCGCGCTGAGTAAGTGCTGGGAGTCGGGCGGACGCCCCTCCCCCGCCACCCAGAGGTGGGAGCGCGGGCCGCGCGGGGCGGGCCGCGGGCAGCAGTGCCGATGGCTATTCTGTGCGGGATGGAGTTACTGTGATTATGAGCTGCTGTGCCGCTAGAAGCTCCTGCATGTCCGGTTTCCCCCGTGTGCCCGGCCCCGTGCTGGCTTCTTCCTCCTCGGGGCCAGTAAAGGTGAAGTTCCTTGCTGTGAGGGCACAGAGCTCCAGGCTGAGCCCGGCCTCCCAGCCCTGGAAGCCGGGTCCCTCTGCCTTCGCCCCCGCCCCCTGTCCCCAGGTCCTTTACGCTGGGTGCTGCAGGGTCAGCTTTTCCTCCCAGAAACCGCCAGGCCCCGGCGGCCTTTGCCCTTGGTTTTGCTGAATGCTCCATGAGTCTGGGCGTACTGCCTCACCTCACAGTCACAGTTAAGGACCTTGGGGCTAAGAATGGATGAAGAACCCCCCAGAGGCATGGCGTGGGAAGGTGAGGCTCCCAGGGTTCCAGCCTGTGTCCAACAGAAACCTGGACCGCCTGAGCAGCCAGGACCTGGAAGAGCTTCCCTCAGTCACCCCGGAGATGGTCACTGGACCCCTGAGAGTGTGCTGGACCTGGAGGACGAAGAGGGGGCTGGAGGGTGGGGGGTGGGGGGGTCGGCAACTGGCCTCCCGTGCACACCTGTAGCCACCCCACCTGTCTTGGACATCTGGGAGGGAATCACGTGGTGAACCGCCCTGGACTGCAAGTCAGCTGTTTCCGGTCTCTTCACCCAAGGTGTGACTTGGAACACTTTTCCGGTTTTGTTTTTCAAACAGTCTGGACCTCTTCGCCAAGGCCTACGGTGTCGCAGGTGCTGCTCAGGGTGCCAGGCCAGTGGGGATTGGCCCCGACCAGTGAAAGTGGTAGATCCAGGGCAAGGCACAGACACGGTCCTGTCCGTCAGTCTTTCCCTCCTGGCCCTGTGGCCATAACCTAGATGCCGCTGGGGGTGAAATGGGGGTTCCTTTCCCGTCTGGAAAATGCTGGAGGTTTGATACGCTCAAAGCCCAGAGGCTTCTTCCTGTGGGGCACGAGAAGGGTTGTGTATAGTCTGACCAGTCTGGGGAATTTTGGGACCAAGTGTTAAGAAACCCATTAAAACATTGTTTTCATGCTTCAGTGGATTGTTTTAATGAACAATATTTTCTCATTATAAGAGTAATACTGGTTCATTATCAGAAGTTTGGGGAAATATGTCTAATTAGTCACCTAACAGCCCAGAAACACGGACTAAATATTTTGGCATGTGTCTTCGCAGTTTTTAAGGCGTCCTGTGGCGAACGTCGCTGATGACATGTGCCTGGAAGCGGCCGAGTATTTCCTCGGTGAATTCCTAGAAGAGGCACTGCGGGGCCAGAGACTGACGCCTTCTGCCGGAACGCCCGCCGGACGCGCGTGCGCAGTGCGGTCCGCCTGCGGGCCGGCCGTTGCTTTCCTCTCCGGCGGCCTCTGCATCGCTTGGGTTTTAATTTCTCTAACTGCCGGTGATGTCGAGCATCTTTTCATTTTGCCGTTGGCCGTTTGGAAAATTGCCTGTACGTGTCCTTTGTCCGTTTGTTTTTTTTTTTTTTTTCATTTTTCTTTTGGGCCGTATGTCTTTTTCTTACCCTAGAGCTGCTTCTGTTAAGGATGTTAGCCCGTCTCCGCCGCGTACCTGTGTGGATCATGTTTATTCTTTCACGGTTTCTCATTTATCTTTTCACTGGGGCTTGACTTTTTTGTTTGTTTTCTTTGCAGTGGTCAAGTTTTAATTTGCTGATGTAGCCAAGTCTCTTGAGGTTTTTATGGTTTCCGGCTTTGGTGTGAGGCCCGGAGTGGCTTTTACCATTTTGAGATTTCGTAAGTGTTCGCCGATTTAATGGCTAGATTTCAAAATAAGAGAAAGACTTAAGGATGGAGGGGCTGAAGCCAGAGGATCTTTTACCTGTATCTGTTTGCCCTGAAGGCGTTCACACCACCGTCGTAATTCAAAACACTCAGATGACAGAAGACATCATTTCCTCCGCTGGAGGAAGTGTGACAGTCCCTGGTGGGGGCGGAACTGATGTCCTCTGCCATGCCGCGGCGGCGTGTAAGATGCCGGCCCACACTTTGAGGAGTGGACCCTGAGTCCAGGCGGGTCTCTTTGCTTATCTAAGCAAAAACCGAGAATGCCCAGCAGGAGGGCGTCTGTGAAAAGGATTGTACATCACGCACCGCTGAGCCTCTGATGGAAAGAACGAGGCGGGCCTGTGCCCAGGTAAAGCCTCATCCAGGTGTGCTCTCAGGAGCAGGTGGGAGGTGGCAGGTGACCTGCTGCCTGGCCAGTGGAGGTACAGACTCACACTGTCCCCCCTGGATCTGACAGCAGCCCTCAGTGGGATTTCACTGGGGAGTGGCCGAGGGTGGGGGTGGGGGTTGGCAAGGGGATGCTTTATTGTTCCTTTTACACTGTTTCAGTTTTTTAACGTTGAGCATTGTTTTCATCTATAAAAAAGTTAACTCTCGTGAAGTATTTAATGGGACTCTGTGGATGTTAACGTATGCAAATGCAGTCATATGCATATCCCACGCAGAGCAACCACTGACTCGATTGGATCTTTGGAAATACAACAAGTTTGAAAATCTTTTACCTCAGAAGCGACTTCTGCCAGCTTTATTCAGTTTTATCTCTTGAGTGCCAGGTCCTTAGGATGCTCCTGGCATGAATTTCGCCGTGTTGCTCACGTACCATTTCAGGGGACGACGTGACACTGAGTTTGCCTGTTTCTAAGGGAGCGTTCTAACCTGAAGCAGAGCAGAAGCCTCTTGAGAGGCAATGATTCGGGAGGGCCCAGTCACACTGTAAACAGAAACTGGACACATCTCGGATTTGTTCAAGAAAGGGCCAGATGGCTTCCAGCTCGAGATCCGAGAGGAAAAAGATTTTCTCGCTCTGAGTCTTCGCAGAAAACAAATTGGACGAAGGCCCTTATTAGGCAATTTAGGGATGTTTGCTCCTGTCCTCAGAGGGCCTGGTGGCCCCTGGAGGTGGCCGGAATGGGACTCAGGACCAGGAGGGGGGCCCCCTTTGAAGATAGGAAAACCCGTGCGGAAGAAATCGGGCATCTTCGAGCTCCGGGACAGGAGCCCACCTCAGGCCAGTCCCCCACGGAGGGGAAGTGTGTGTGGGGTTAGTGGGTGACACCCTTGGGCCGCAGGACCGGGCAGAGGGACTTGGCTGTGATGTGGATCTGACAGAGGCCCCGGCCGAGATGGCTGCTCGGTGGCCCCAGTTGAGGGAAGTGGCTGGGTTTTGACAACTCTTGCACTGAGGTCACTGGATGGGTCTGCCCTTGGAGGGCAGTGACCTTGGCCCAGGAGTGTCCTTCAGGCTGAGACGTGGCCGGCACAGGCTGCACGTCTGCCACCTCTGCCTGGAACGGGGTCGGGCAGCTGGCCTGTGTCCACCACCAGCATCCGAGACTGTATTCCGTTGGAAGCATCTACTTGAATCTTATGCTTCAGAAACTCTGCCCGCCACTCTGTCGCCATATTTCAGGCAAAGCTCAGTTAACTTGTTAAATCTTTCTCCGAAATTTTATTTTAGCTCCATTCAGCGTAAGAGGCTGCGGAAAACGTGTGAAGAAATCAGAAGATGACGAGTATTAGATACACGAATCAGAACTAGAATTTTAACCCTCGGGATTAAAACGATGCAAATACGAGAAGCAAAACGTGTTCTGGCTACACTCGCCCCAGCCGAGCGTCGAGACTCGGCGGGCGTGACAGCGAGGGTTCCCGCGTCGGCCTCAGACGTCCCCCCACTCCGTCGAAATCCCGTTTCCGGTTCCCCGAGGCAGAGGAAGAGAGCACCCACCCACCACACAGTCTCTGAGCTGGGCAAAGGCCGCTAGAGAACTTTCTGGAGAACAAAGAGATCTCTGTGGGTTGCCAGATCTTCCTGCGACGCCCAGAGCGAGCCTCGAAGTCTTGGCTGTGGAGAATGTCACTTCAGGTCATCTGAAGTGGAGAATGTCACTTCAGGTCATCTGAAGACCCCAGCCTCAGGCCTCTAGGACTGGGGCAGAAAAGGATCTGAGCACAACATTTGTGATTGTAAAAGGAGAGACTTTTCCTGAAGGATCCAGCGCTGGCTGAGGGACCGGGTTGGGGGAGAGGTCACTGTCTGAGCACAGACCCCATCCCTCTGCCGGAGGCACTGACCAGGGGACAGGGACCCTGGGCTTTAGGGACGGGCCAGTGGCAGAGGGCTTAGTCCAGTGTCCCGCTGCAAATCCAGACGCTTGTCCTCGGCTGCATGTGGTGATGCTTCAGCACGTCCCATGGTCTCAGTTTTCTTACCCACCGGGGTCGAGAATTGTAGACCTCGGATGGACGGCATGACACCGAACCTGCGACCTCGATCTGGGGGACAGATTAAGGAGTAAAACCTGACAAGGTCCCCACATGCCAGAAATGGGGCGGCGTGAGCTTCGGCGAGCGTGGCAGCCATGGCCGAGGGTAAACGTGTGGGTGCGCTGAGATCGGTCACCTCGAGCATGATGGGTCAGCTCCTGGGGGACAAGCAGGTGAAGAGGAAGAAGCGGCACTTTCCCCGCCTTTCCCTTGGGACCGGCGCCCACTAGCGTGGACGGGAATGCCGGAGCGTCGCCCCTTCGCAGCTCCCGCCGCGGTGGCCCCTCCGACGGAAAAGCAGACCTCCGCGCCCTGACGGAGAACAGCAGCCCCGAGGGTTGGCCCAGGGGACGGGGCCTGAGTGATGGGGCCCCCGGCCTGGCCGCCACCTCGTGGAGCTGCGTGTGGAGGGGGCGCCGGCAGCCCACAGACGGCGGGGAACCGGCAGGGGCGGGGGCCAGATCCAGAGTCAGGCAAAGAAGGGATGTTGAAGGCCCTGGTGTGTGTCACCAGCGTTGCTGTCCCCTCTCCCTGCCGAGACCCCAGGGGTCCCCTCAAAGCTTCCCCAGGGGCTTCTGGGGGGAAAGCCCTTGAGAGCGAGACCCCCAGACGGTGGCACGCAGGACTTTCTCACCCCCTGTGGTGGCCGTGGCTCCAGGCGGGCAGGTCTGGGCTCCACTCTGAACCCCCGTCTCCAGGTTTCAGGGTGGCGGTCGGCCCCACAGCCCAAGTGGAGAGACGGGCCCGGGAATGGTGGCTGGTTTTGTGTGTGTGGCTCTTTCTTGTTCCGAGGTGGCCTCCTGGCCTGTACAAGGGGGAGCGGGGACCAGGGCGGCCGCCTCCCTGACCCCTGCCAGGCGTTTCCGTCGGGGTCCCTGCTGCCTTCCTGTCTCCAGCCGACCGCCATCTGCGTGCCACGCCCGCCCTCCCAGCTCCCTTGGGCTGCTGTGTTCTACCTCGCTGGCTCTTTAAGAACTGATGGGCTCTGCACGCTCGGGCAGGCCACCGGCCCCCGCCCGCCTGTCCCAGACTGCCACACAGGAGAGTCTGGATGGAAGGCAGCCAGCATGTTTCCACACCCACTGAGCTGAAGTGGGGGGCTGCCGATGTGTTTCCGGGGGGCCTCAGCACGGGCTGTCCGGAGGGTCTCGGCCGCGTGTCAGAGTGAGCAGGTCCTGCCCCGACGTCAGAGCCACGGTCACCATCCACTGGACCGTGACTTAAATCCCCAGCACGCTTACCCAGCTGGGAAGGAGCCGGGGTCCCTCCCAAAGCAGGAGCGAGGAGGAAGTCAGGGATCGGACATGGAAAGGGGGGCGTTTCCCTTTCCAGGACAGTCTCGCCCTGGGCCTGGTGCCCGGCCCGAGGCCCGGGACTGCCAGCCAGCGGGCAGTCCTCTGCCGGTCCCACGCCAGCCTCGCTCCTCAGGGTGCAGCGGCCGCTGGGCCACCACCCGGTGCTGCCCTTTATCTGAGCAGGTGACCCCTTAGGACAGTTTTCCTGTCTTATCTCCGGCTGTAGGCATTGCAGTCTGGCCACAGCGTTCCCACATCCTGACCAGTCTGCTCTGGGGCCAGCCAGGCTGGTGGGGTTTCAGCCGCCCATTCTTTAAGCGACACCCCCCAAGCTGACTTTACTTCCTCCTGCTGGGCTGATGACACAGGAGTTACACCCAGCAGGAGGCCGCTCCCCCTGCCCTGCCCTGGGGGCCGGAGTCAGAACCTGCCACCGCAGTGAGCAGGCCGCAGGCCGGGGCAGGGTGATCGGGCCCAGAGGGGACCGTCCCACCTCCTGGGTCACCTGGGGTGAGCATGGCAGAGCCAGAGCAGTAGCCGACCTGACAGGAAAACCTAGAGACCAGAGACGTGTGGCCGGGGCTCGGATGCGGAGGTGATGGCCGCGGGGCGCGGGCTTCTCTCTGGGGTGATGAAATGTCAGGTCGGCTGTGGTGGTGGATGCACCTGGAAACCATTGACTTGTACCCTTTAAGTGGGTAAGTTTGGTGGCGTTTGAATTCTGTCACAATAAAGCTGTTAAAAAAGTGGACAAATAAGCCAAGCCCCAGGGCTGGGTTGGCGGGATGCCCTGGGCCCGGGGCCTCAGGAAGAGCTGGATGAAAAGGTGGCCACGGGCCTTTCCTGGCAGCCGGTGACATGCCACTGAGCAGGAGTGGGCTGGGCGGGGGTGCCAGGCTCTGGCGAGGAGCAGAGGTGGAGGTGTGCACGTGGACGGGGGCCCTGTCCCACAGAGCAGGACGACCCGGGGCCAAGCTGCTCCCTTGGGAAAGCCAGTCCTGGGTCATCCAGCCCCATTCGAGCTGAGGCCCACACCTGCCTTGTCACTCAGCGCAGTTCCTCGGGATTACTTTTCATATTTGCAAAAAGCAAACCGCCCCCTGGACAGCGTGGCTATGTCCCTGGAGGGAGGGCCGGAGACAGTGTAACCTCTGGTTGGCTAAAATATTTGTATTGCGTACCCCAACTTACGAAAGTAAGAGGGGCTGAGAGTGGAAATCTATAAGAAGGAGGTTTAGAGCACGCGGGCGGGCAGCCCTTCCCAGTCCACTTACATTCTCTGGTGGCCTGGACTTCTCTGCGGGGAAATCGACACCGGACCCAGGATAGAGCCGGGTTGCGGGGACCCAGTGCAAGGGCTCCCCCGGGACGGGCCTGGGCTCCCCGCCAGCAGCGCTGGGTTCAGATCGTGACTGTGCTGTGCAGCAGCCAAGGAACTGTGAGCAGGTAAGGACACAGCGGTCCCCCCCTCCCCGTGGCGAGTGACAGCCTTGTGACACAACAATGCAGAGCGAGCCTTCAGTCAGCGCACGCACCATTTGCTCTCCGCCTTTTAAACTCTCGGTGGCCCTCACTCTCCCCGTCATCCTAGGGCACGATGGCAGTGAGTCCCAGGCACCCTTCCAGGGACGTGTGTCCCCTACCACCTCCGACTCTGAACCAATGGCCGGGGGACCTATGCCAACAGCGTGACAGCCTCCTCTTCCCGCAGCCCCCACACGTGGCACAACCCAGTGTTTTCTGAGGGGGGGCAGCGAGACCCCACATCTCCAGTCCCCGCATGCGGGTGCCGAGCTCGGCCCCCCACGAGCCACCCCGCCCGTGAGCTGCTTCCTGTCCCCGCCGCCAGCTCCTGCCCATGTCTGTTCCCCGGCCTCACCTGTGTGTTCAGTCTGCCGCTTATACTCACCTAGTTTTCCTGAAAATGGAGTTTCAAAAACCCTTCTGTTTTCACGGGATCGCTAGGTGACAAAACATATTTGGATGTACATGGCCACGTTCATAACGGGAGGCCCAAACGCTCGCTTTTCGAGTAAATAATCTTTTTAAAAAAGACAAGGACCTCCTTTGTGAGTCTATTTTTTTTCAGCTAAAGACAGCAATCATTTTTTCCCGAAAGAAAATTTTAGAGTCTCGGTGTTAGGAATATCTATTATATAACATTTTAGCTTTTAAAAAAAGTACACATTATATAAAAAAAAAAGTACACATTAGGGAGATTTATTCAGGTCAAATAATTTAAGGAAACCCAGTAGAATGAATGAAAAAGACAAGTGTCACTAGATTTTATCTTGGGGAAAAGGCACAGACACTTCTCATTTCCGGCTGCTCAGTATTGTGCTTATTTGTATAAAAGCCTTGAGAGGAAGTCGTGTTTCCTTCCTGCTGCTTCAAGGGGGGACAGTGCGTGCCAAGGGCCTTCGTTCCTGTCACAGGATCTGGGCCCCCAGCTCTGGACGCTCCCTGGGCTGTGGGCAGCCGGGTACTGCAGACTCCACCGGGAGTGGGGCTGAGGGTCGGGCGCCAGCCCCTTGGGGACAAGCAGAAACGAGCAGCTAGGCTTCAGAATGAAGGGCCCGAAGGGGCCGGCATCGTCAGAACCGCGGGGCCCGGCCGGGGCCCAGGTGTGTGCTCCTGGTGTCCTTTGCGGCTGCTTTGACCTTGACGGCCGAGGTGGGAGGCCGCGTGGCAATGTGCCAGGATGGACAAGGCTTCGTCAAAAATGGACCCCCTGGGGACGCCTGGTGATTGTGGGGAGATGAGGGCATGGATGCGGCACAGGAGGACGTGTGTCAAGACGCAGGAAGCGTCCCACGACAGCGTCCCCATGGTGGGGCTGTCCCCGCCCGGACACGGTCTCGGTCAGATGATTCGCAAAGCCCCATGGCATGGGCGGGAGGATGCTGGGCTCAAAAAAGATCTGAAATCTAGAGAAGTGGCTCCCTCCAAACCAGTGGCTCTCGACCGGAGGTGACACAGCCTCCCGGGGGGCGCGTGGCTGTGTCTGGGGACGCTACTGGTTGTGACATCCGGGGGGGGTGGTGCTGCTGAGAAGTGGCGGCTGGAGGCTGGTGCCGCTGCCACGACCGGGAATTGGTGCAGCGTCAACAATGCTGTGACTGGCAAACCCTGCTGGACGTGACGCCTTCAGGAGGAGGGAAGGGGGGTCCGGGCGGTGGCAGGTCATGTGGGAGGCCCGCTTCACCGTCGCAAGGGGACGGGCTCCCGCAGCACACCCCTGCAGTGCCTGGGACCCCAATGCGCGGTGTGGCTGCTCAGTCGTGCTGAGTGAGGGCGATGGGAGAATCGATTGGCTTAGACGAATCGATTGGCTTAAAGGTTCCAATGTGGAAGCAGGTCTCCTTGGTGGATGCCGGCGTCCGGTAGTCAGTGCTTGGAGCTGACTGGGAGAGAGGAAGGCTGAGGGGCCGTCTGTCTTTTCCAAAGTGGAGAGGGGAGGGGTCCGTCGGTTTAGCCAGAGCCCCTGAGAAAGCCTGGGGATCAGCCTTAGGGGCCCGGGGCAGGATGCCAGCCCTACAGGGAGCCTCCCGGAGGCGAGGCGGGTGCAGGAGAGAGAAACACTCCCCAGCTCCACATGCTCCCAAGACACTTTCAGCCTCGAAGCGGTCATTACAAATGCTCTTTGGAGCAGTGATTTTTCTATTTCAGTGCAAATATTTCTGTCAGACTCTTTTAAAAAGGTCCACCTGCCGTCTCCACAGAAGTGGTAGGAAATGGTAGTGGCCTAGGGCTGTATAGCACCTCACAGGGCCAGCTGGGAGCCAGCGGGGAGGGGACAGGCTACGGATGGCTAAGACCGCAGTGTGGGGAGGGCGCAAAACCCAGCGTGTGCCTACGCGTGTGTGCATGTGGGCGTGTGTGTGCTTGTGTGTGTGCACACGTGCACTGTGCATGCCGCTTATAAAGAAGTAGAAATTACGATCTAAAGTTTCACTGTATAGAGTGCTTCCTGGGTGTGCATGTGTGCGCGCACATGTGTGCTTCCGGTGTGCGTGTGCATGCACCTGTGTGCTTTCTGTGTGTACATGAGTGCCTGCACGTGTACTTCCTTGCGTGCATGTGTGTGTGCGCACACTTCATGTGTGTGTGCTTCTTGTGTTCGTTGCATGTATGTACACTGCTTGTGTGTGCATGTGGGTGCTTCCTATATGTACATGTACCCGTAAACATGCACACGTGTGCTTCCTTTGTGTACACGCAAATATGCATGCGTCTTGTGTATACGTGTGCATGTGTGTGTGAAGGAGCACACATCTGCACGTGTGACACGGACCGCGTGGGGGAGCTTCCATCTCGATCACTGACGTGGGACGATGTCAACCTGAAACGCTGTGGCCACGTCGTCCCTTCCCCTGGCCATGGGGAGAAGGGTCATTTGTAGGCACTGGGGAAGAGACTGGCAGCGAAGGGCAGAGAGGCAGGAATGCCCGCGGACCTCTCCTTGGTGTCCGGCCGGTGGAGGCTGCCACCGCCCTGCCGGGCTTCCTTAGCGGCCCGTTCCTGCCCCCTGTGGGAGTCCAACGGTGGGGCCTCCTGGCAGGCTTTATGCTTCCGCTAGAACCGCTGTCCTCCAGGTGTATGCGGGCGAGCTCAGGCGTCTGCAAAACAGGAAACTTTAGACAGAAAATGATACCGATTTCAGGTCGTCCCAGTTGGAAGCAGTGGGACAGCGTCCGTCAGGTGCAACTCCACAGATGACCTGTTGTCTGCTCAGCCTCCACCTTAGCGTTAAGATGGAACAGCCAGGCTTTTATTATGCTCATGGAGCCTGGGGGGGCAGGACTTCCAGCCCCAGCAGTGGGCTGGCTTTGCCTCTGTCCTGCTGTGCTGGAGGTGACCCAGGCTGGGCCATCACACTGTGGGTAAGGACAGCTGGGCTTGGCCACAGCTGTTGAGCAGAGCACCTGCTCATGGCCTCTCCGCCAGGTGCGAGTAGAGCTGCCTGGTGTATGCTGACCCACCTCTGAACCTGTGACTCCCCTGCCACTGTCCTGTGTCAGAGGAAGCTGTCACAGCCTGCCCACCTTCCAGGAGAGGGACGAAGACCCTGCCTCTCAGTGGGAAGAGGGTCACCCCCTTGGGGTGTGTTTTGTAGCTGCCACACCCGAGCCCCTAAGACCTCTTTAAGGATGGAACATAGCTTCGTGCAAACATTTTTAACCAAGAAACACACTCCTGTTCTTGTGTCTGAGCACAGAGAGGACCAGCTCTGGAGCACCAGGAATGAACGCTGAGATCTAGAGGCCCCCGGAAAACCCGGAGCTCCCCAGATCTGGAAACCACCCCAGGCTTCAGCACGGGGTCCCCTGCTGAGCGCAGCAGTTCCTGCGAGGGCAAAAGCACTTTTAAAAATAAAGTGAAGTGACATTCACAAAACGTACGTAAGCACGTTTTGCAGTGCTGGGCATCTGCCTTCTCTGTCAAGTCCCTGAATGTTTTGTCACCACATGTGGAAACCCCGTGCCTGCCCCGGGGACTGCCCATCTAGGGTCCGTCTCTCTGGGTTTGCTGGTCCCGGATGGCTCACGCAAAGGGAACTTCAATTATTTTTGGAAAGTGCTAAAAAAAAAAAGATAAGAAAATAGAAGAGGGCCCCCATGTGACCCTCACAGGGACAGAAAGCTGACGGTCACGCAGGGAATGGCCGCAAAGCAGGAGCGGCCCCAGGCCACTTCTGTGGGAAAGGGAGCCCGGGACCGCTCGCAAAATCACCCAAGAAGGCAGGTCTGCTTGGCTGGAGGTGCCCAGAGACAAGGTCCACTCCGTGTGGCCTGGTCCTGTGGGGACAGAGGCCGCCGGTCTGCGTGATCTAGGCCTTTCCTCTTTGTTACTGGGTGACCACAGGCCCCTTGGTGGGGAGACTCAGAAAGTAAGCGTCTGTTGGCTCAGAGCCACTGTCGTGATACTCACGGGGCCAGAAGAGGCTGTCAGCCCTGAATCCAGAAGCCCCTGGGGGCTGTGAGGGGTGGCTGCACCGATGGCCCCACAGCCTGGCTGCTGAAGAGGGACCGGGGAGCCTGGTCTGGGCGGTGCGGACGCCAGGGACGGAGCCGGCAGGCGGAGCGTGCGGTGGCTGTGCCCACGCTCCAGCCACGTCTTTGGCAAAGGTTTGGAGCGTGCCGGGCCGGCCCTGGGGGCCAGCTGCGGTCTCCCCCAGGCCCAAGAGAGCCGAGGAGGGACGGAAGGGGATGGAGGCTTTGTCTGCTTCTGGGGTGTCACGATGACGGACCAAGCTCTGTCCCCATGATGTTCGGGACTTGAAGCCCTAACCACCAATGGGCCTGTGGTACGTGCAGGTGACTAGAGTTGGATGAGACCCCGAGGGTGGGCTTGCCCCCCCAGCATGTCCCAGGGAGAGTCCTTGTGAGGACACAGCGAAGAGGGGCGTCTGCATGCAGGGGGAGGGGCCTCGCCAGACACCCACCTGGCTGGCCCCTTCGTCTGGGACTTCTCTGCAAGACAACCTCTGTGTCACCCCAGTCTGTGGTGTCTTGTGACGGCGAGCATGTCAACACGGCCCCTCCTTCCAGAAAGAACCTCTGGCAGCCGGGAGAGCCTTGGCTGACTTGGGTGGGTTCCCTGGGAGCCAAGAGGGACCTCAGCCCACCTCCAGGGTAAGAGGGAGGCCAGCGTCAGATTCTGCATTCGACATTTGATGTTTTGCCCATCGTGAATATTTTTGCATTCATTTCGATTTAAAAATTATGTTAAAATTAAAATCTCGATTACTGAGTTTTCTGGTGTCCCCTTAAATCATCCTGTGCTCAGGGCCAGAGCCTCGCCCGGTCCATTTCTGAGGATCTCGGAGCCAGGTGATGGCTCTGGCCCCTCCCTCAGAGATGCAGGCTCTGGCCTGGGGGTGACAGGGCTCCCTGCTGAAGAGCTCGGGTGCAGGGAGTGGAGTGTCCAGCAGGGGGCAGTCACGCCCCGCCTCAGGGTGGCGCCAAGGGTGAGGATCCTTGTCCCTTAATGCTTGAAAATCCGGTCCCCCGCCCACGGCCAGCCCTGGGGAGGCCGGCCCGGAAGCACCCCTCCCCCGCCATTCCAGGCGCTGGCCGTGGGTGTCTCTGAAGTGCTCTGGCCGCTCCCTTAGCCAGTGTGTCCCTGGTGCCCTGGGGGGGCAGGGAGGTCCCGCCCTCTCTGCTCTGCATCGCTGATGGCCAGGTGTTGACCAGGCTGAGTGTTCTGTGCCTCGGGGGTGCTGAGAGGGCTTGGAGGGGTGTCGGCACCTGTGTCCCCATGGGCGTCCTGCGTCCCGCGTGGACCCCTTCCCAGGTAAGCTCCGCTTGGGGCCCTGGGGGAGGAGGGTCTGCTCTCTGTCTCCTGTCCCCTGGTCCCCTGGTGATCAGACGCAGACCTCTGAACTGCGCCCTGACCTCTGACCCCCGGGCGTATGATTCTGGTTTGAAGCCAGAATGACCGGCGAGGGGGTGGAGGGGCACCTGCCCACAGGCTGCTCCTAGGGGTGGCAGGTAGGCCCTCCACAGCCCTCTGCGGCCCCTGGCCAGGATGGAGCTCGTCGTCCCTGGGGAAGGCTGAGGGCCCGGGGCCCTGGGTGGCCGTGCCACGGCGTGGACGGGGCCTGCCAGCAAGACCTCCCGCTGGTGGAGGGCCGGGGTTGGACAGCCGCTGCGGGGACCTTGTGCGTGAGACCTCAGCCCTCTGAGGCTGAGGCTCTCCTGGACCAGTGTGCCGGGCCCTGGGTTGTGCCAAAGCCGGAGGGTGGGCCAGCCGCGTGCCCGCACACTACGGGCTGTCCCACGGCGGGGGCCACGGCCAGTGCTGGAGGGAGCTCATCAACGGGGCATCAAGCTAGGCTGGAGGTGGCTGGTGTCCGCCGGCGTGTGACAAAGCTGTGTGCAAAGCCAGAGGGGGCGGATGGCGTGCAGTGCGGGTAGTCTGGGCGGGGGCGGGCTGGGGGTGGCATGGCACATGAGGGTGCGCTTCGTTCTGCGGTTTGGGGCTAAAAGTGTTCACCGTATCATTAATTCACATGAACGAATGTGCAGGCGAATCCGTCAGCACAGCGGAGGAGGCCGTGCGTGGCCCATGGGGCGAGTCGCGGGCACAGGCGTGTCTGTCCTCTGCTTCTGCGCCCGAGTCCAGCCGTGGCAGACGGACACGAGCGCCACCCCCCAACCCTTCAGAGTCGTGTGATGCAGACAGCATTCTGCTGCCCACGCCGGCCAGGGCCTCGGGCGTAGCAGGAACAGCTGGCCAGAGGCCACACGGTGACCTAGGGGCAGCACCGGCCAGATCCTGGCCTTCTTCCCGCAGGCCAGCTCCCGGGTACCAGTTACAGGACGGAAATGGCTTCAGGGTGGAGAAGCTGTGGGCAAAGAGCTTTAAATCGTTTCGATGGGGTTTCTGAGGCCCGGTCAGTCAGTCTCAGAGGGAAAGGGAAGCGGGGGGCTCTGGGGAGTCTCGTTGTCGCAGGGTCACAGGTCCCAGGGCCAGCTCGTGGGAACGCCTCCGTTGCTGGTGTTCTGGAGAGTCCACTTGCGGAGCCCGCTTCTGGCCGGCCGTGGACGTGGGCGTGAGCCGCTTCGTTGGTGTGACGATTTCCAGTCCTAAACGGCTGCAGAGAAGGGGTTCCGGAGACAGAGCCGCCCCACTCGGCCCTTTCTCATGGTGAGCGTGGGGCGGGGGGCAGGCGGAGACAGGAATGTCACGGGGCAGTGCAGGGTCCACACGTCGCTCGCTCTGACTTGCTCTGAGACGCGTTTTGGCAGAGTTTTCCAAGTGTGCCACTCAGAACACCCGTTCCCAGGGACGCTGACCAGCAGGCCTGGCCTGGAAAAGGGACACCGGTTCCCGGGGACGCCCGTGAGGTGGGTGTGGGAAGCACTGACCGAGGTAGAGTCGCCACGGCCTGGCCAGCCCCGGCCAGCCGTGCATCTCCGCACTCTGCGAGTGGCCGTGGGCGCTGGGTGTGGAAATTCTCAGGCTTACCTGACCCGAGGGACTCTTCTGGGAAGACACCTGAAGGGAGCCACTGTGGCGACTCCGCCCGTGGTGCCCCTGCCCTCTCTCTGTCTCTAGGGAACGGCTGTCATTCGTGAGGGGACCCCACCCTGCCTGGCTGGTGAGCTGGAAGGGGCAGAGCTGCTGGCTGCGTGTGCCCAGGGGACCAGGGTGGGCGGCCCACCCTAAATAATGGCAAATGTTCTCAGAGGGGTCTTGGCACGCTTCCTGCCAGGCACCGTCCCCTGTTCTGTCCCCTCGGCCCCCGCCCTCTTCCACCAGGTTTTGAGAACTTACCAGAAGTCAGAGCTCCTGCCTCAATGCCTGTGGTGGGTGACATTGCCCAATTTTCGGGGGGGACACGCAGGCTCAGACAAGCGAAGCCTGTCCAAGGTCCTGTGGAGAGTCACGGGTGGAAGGGGCTCGGTGTCGTCCAACTCTGAAATCCACGCTCTCCCCCCTACTGCCCTCAGGAAGCTGTCGATGACACAAGTCCCAGCCCTAGGGAGGGAGAAGGCTGCCAGGGCCCTGCTGACCCTGTTTGGGTCAACTGCTTCCCAGCATGTGGGGACACAGCCATGCGCTGGGGGGAGCCGCCAGCCCAGGGGCACAGACACGCCTGGCGCTTGGCCAAGCGCAGAGTCGGTCGATCGCTCCCCCTCGCTGGTCATCAAAGCTGGGCACCGGGAGCGCTGTGGGCAGCACCGGGGCTGGCAGCTGGATGTGACTCCTCTGGGGACAGGAAGCCGGAGCCGGGGCATTGGCCCGTGCTGGGCTCAGAGCAGCCCTGTCACCTGCATGAGTCCTGGCAAAGGCGGGTGGCCTCGGCGCTTCTGGCTTGGCCTCTGGAACTCGCCCAGCTGCCCCGGGAGGGCACATGGCCCCGCAGCCTCTTGGGCGGTGGCTTTGAAGGTGGCGGGACTTACAGGCAGGAGCAACCAGGACTGAGACTCAGACCAGGGCAGAGTCAGGCCCCTTTCAGGAGACAGTGACATTTCCATACTGTAATAGGGGGTGCGTGTATAAGAAGAGTCACCACGAGGAGTTAGTCCTGGGATTACAGAAGCCAGCAAGTTCCAAAATCTGCAGTAGGCAAACTCGAGGGCCAGCGAGAGCCTCCGTTCCGGCTCGTCTGCGATGCTGATGGGCCGGCTTGAGGCAGTCAGGCGGGAGGGGACTCCGCCTCCCCCACGGGAAGGTCAGCCTCTCTGGTCTGCTCAGATCTTCACCGGATTAGACGAGGCCCTCCCTCACTGGGGAGGGCAGTCTGCTTTGCTCGGTTGCAGATCCGAATGCCAACCTCACCCTGAAGCACCCTCCCATGCCCAGAACAAGGTCTGGCCAGGTGTCCGGGCACCCTGTGGCCCAGGCAGGTAAAGCCAGCATCACACCGTTGACCAGGTGTCCTTCACTGAAGATGGGTCAGAGCCAGGGCATGAGGTGGCCTCAGTAAATTGAGAGGGGCAAGTGAAATGTGACCTGCAAGCAGATGCCACAGCCGTGTGCTGCTCTGTCTCTTTGCCCAGCCACTGGTGACGGGGTGCAGAGCACGGGGGGGTGGGGGGGTGGGGCGGCATTTTCCCCATGAGGCGGTCTTTCCTTCAACAAGGAGCATGTGGGGGCGGCTGCTGGTGGGTTGAAGAGAGCGATGGTGGGCTGTGAGGCCGTGCTGCCCCCCGCGGTCCCCAACCCCTGTCATCCTTGTGCTGGCCACACCGGTCCCTGCAGGAGCCTGCAGCCACTGGCAGGAACCCTGGCCCCACGCACAGCTCTCACCTTCCTCTAGAAAGCTCTCCTGCTGGAGCTCCGGCCCTGGCCGGGGTGCCCCTGCTGTCCCCTTCACCCCTTCATCCGCCCGGGCACCACCCAGTCACCCGGCCCGCTGGCTCTGCCTCTCCATGGCTGTGTCCCCTCTCACCCCGCTTTTGCCCTGGGTTGCCCCTCCCTCCTCCTTGGACTCCGTGATGGCCCCTTCCCCAGGCAGGGGTCCTCCCCGGACCCCCAGAGTCCTCTCCCTAAAGCACCCGTCTCCCACACCCACCCTCTGCTCAGAGCCCAGAGCTCCCAGACCCAGGCCCTCCCAGAGTAGCCGCTGCTGACCCCTCCCCACTCATTCCTATGACCCTGGCCACTTCTCCTGCTCTGTCCCCAGCCCCTGCAGCCTGTCCAGCCTGGCCTGTCCCCGTCCCACCCTGTAGGCTATGGTGGGATGCATCCCTTCTTGAGGCTCCCATGGGACCCCGTGTACCCCCCAGACCAGTCGCCCTGAGGGCAACGCCTCTGAGCCTGGTTCCAGGAGTGGCCCTTGGCACACGGTTGGTACCAGGTAGATATGAGTTGAATATGTAGACAATGACCTTGGGCCCTGGAGCGGGACAATGACCTTGGGCCCTGGAGCGTGAGCATCCCAGCAGCTTGTACTCGGGGACCCTGGCGGTGTCCTCTGGTTTGGCTGCCAACATTTCGCCCCCTGGAGGCAATCCTGCCCCTGACTGCAGGAGCTCACCTCAGGCTGCACTTGGCCTCCATGGCACCCCTTTCAGACCCCTGTCTGCTCGGCCTCCGGAGTCTGCTTCCCACACCCCGTCCCCTCTGTGAGGCGGGGAGTGCCTTGCCACCGGTCAGGATGGGCAGCGATGGCCAGCCCTCGACTGTCCACGAGAGGGCGCTGGGAGCCCGTCCACTGGTGGCCGGGAGGCCTGAGGGATGGGCTGGAGGGTGAGTGGCTGCTGGAGGGCAGGGCATGGGGCGGGCATGGGGTGAGGATGGATACCTGTGTGTACACACAGCATAAGCAGGTGTGTGCAGGCGTGTGCCGGTCCACGCGGACACCAGGGCCTGGGGTGGGGAAGGGGGCACCTGAGCCTGGAGAGCGGTGGGCCAGGGCAGCCAGGCCGCTGGGGGTGTGAGCAGAGTCCCTGTGGGCCAGAGCAGGAGGGGCAGTCCCGGGTGGGAGGCCCAGCTTGCTGTCCCCTCTGTGTGGCTTCAGGCCGAGCCCCTGCCTCCTTGGGCCTGAGTCCACAGGTGCTGCCTCTGCCCAGCAGAGGGAGTGACCAACTCATGGGAAGGACGGGGAGCTTGGGCCCCAGGGCGCCTATGTCTGTGTCTGGGGCTCATCCGGGAAGCCTTGTCCTCCCCCCAAGGTCCTACTGGGCCCCTCAACCATCTGCTTTGTGTGAAGGGGCCGGGGGCAGGGCGAGGTGGGAGCAGGGCCCAGGTGCAGGAGGCCATGATGGCATGGGGAGAGCATCTCCTGCAGGTAGTCCAGGCCAGGGAGGTGCGGTGGGGCGGGGCGGGGGGTGGGAGGGGGCAGGAGGTGGGCGTCTGTCCGCAGTGGAGTCCAGAGGCTCTAGGAACAGAGAAAACCCTATGTGACATCCAGAGGTGGCCCCTCCCTGTGAGAGAGGGCCGGGGTTGGGCCGGGAGATGTGGCCATAAGGGCGTGAGAGGGAGCAAGGTCGGGTGAGCTGGACAGCGGGTCCTCCCGTGGGAGGTGGAGGCTGGACAGAGACGGGCCAGGAGCTGGCACAGGTAGAGGGCGCAGCCACGATGGGCCTGGTGTCACAGTCTCGGGGCAGCTGTGGCCCTGCCGAGCAGCAGGATCCCAACGATGGCCTCTGGCTGGGCCATGGCGTGAGAGCTGGTAGGCTGTGGTCAAGCGGACGGGCTCGGGAGGGCCACCCTCTCCTCCAAGGGAGGGGTGCAGCCACCCGTTCTCACACTCCATCACCAGCCCCGGCCCAGGCCAAAGACATCCCTGCCGGCCTCTCTAGCCTCTGGGCCTCCCCTTAACAGTGGGTTACCTCCTTGGGCGGCTTCCTGGCCCCGCGAGGGCCTTAGATCTGGCCCGTCTGCTTTGCCAGCACTGGAGTTCTGCCCTGTGACCTCCAGGTAATTACAGAGCTGTGTGTCCACTTCCTGTGTCACTTGTCCCTGATGCAGCTCATGAGGGTGGGGACTACCTGCTCCATCCAAGCCTAGCTCCAGGCCCTGGACGTGGCTTGTCTCAGGCACACAAAAGGATTTGCCGAATGAATGAATGAATGAATGAATGAATGAAAACTCTGCTGCTGCTGCTGGTGAGGTGTGCCACTCGGAACCTCGGCGTCTTCTAAATGCTGATGAGAATGGCGTTTGCTGTGAGCAAGCGAAGCCGGTGAAGGCTCGGTGCAGCGCTGGGCACACAGCTGTCAGCGTGTGGCCACTGCTGGCACCATCTTGGACCACTGCCTAAGTTACGAAGGGCTGACCATGTGCCAGGGACCCACAGGACTGTCACCTCCGCCAGGCACCTTGAGGAACAGGGAGCGTCATCCGAAAGTCCGGGTCATCGTGGCCGCGGACAGGGTGTGGGTGAAGCCCCCGGGCAGCGCCGAGGGCACGGGCCTGGGGCCGGCCGCGGCCCCGCCAGAGCGCCTGCCGCTCTGTGCCCAGCTGGGCGTGCACGGCTCCCTGCGGAGTGACTTGGCACCGGGCACGCTGGAAGAAGACAGCGCCTTGCTTCCCCGCCAGGCTGGACGCCTCCTGGATGGAAGACGAATGCATTTTAATCTGTTCCAACTTGACACAAAATCTCCAACCCTCCTCGAGAAATTAGGTCACCAAGCATAGAAATCCTTAGCTGGCACAAACGTGCAGTCCTTCCCCATCAAATGCCCCGTATTCTTTGATCACACCAAAGGTTCCGATGGGGCTGTCCCTCTGGATGCCTGGTCTCGTGCTCAGAAGGTTCCAGAAATGGCCGGGCCCTGGGGAGTTACAGGGCAGCTCCTGATCAGATTCCCTCATCCCTGGAGCAGAACTAGGCCTGGGGGTGGGGGTGGGGTGGGATTCGTCTCCACTCCTGTGCTTTAGGGGAGGTGAAGGTGAGGTTCAGAGCAGGGAGGGGCTGGCCCAGGGTCACACAGCACTCCAGAGCTGGGATAGGCACCAAAGCCCCCTGCATCTTAGTGTGCCAGGTGCTGAGACCTCTCTGGGCTTGGCTCCCTCGCCTGTGAATGGGGTGACCATCCCTGCCTCTCAGGTGTTTGAGAGGGGGTCCATGTGTCCCAGGGGCTCACAGTCTTCTGGGGATGGGCTCTTTGTGCCTGTAGGTCCCTGAGCCTGCCTCCTGCCAGGAGCATGTAGGTCCGTCAGGTGGATTTTTGAGTCCCTCCGAGTCATCAGGTGATGGGCAGACCCCCACAACGGCTGTGAAGTTGGCGGGGGCACCTCAGCTTCTATTTCTGATGACATCCTTTGCAGTCGGCACCTTCACGGAGACAGGGCTGCTGGGGCTCCGGGGACATGCATCCAGGCTTCGTTCCTCCCAGCCCTGGCTCTGCCCGCGGTGGTCCTGTTGCCCCGGCTAGTGCCCTCCAGCCTCCTGCCTTGGCCGCAGGCCCTGCTTCTGTCCACATCCTGCTTTTCTGCAACAGCCAGTATCCCTCCACTTACGTGCTGAGCATGCGTTTGTCCATGCATCCATCCATCCCACCCATCCACTGTCTATTCATCTTCCCATCCGCCTATCCATCCCTCCACCCCGTCTATTCACCTGTTTGTCATCCACTATTCATCCATCCTTCCACCCACCATCCATCCATCCACCCACAATTCATCTATCCCACTTCTGTTCTTGAGCCCGTTCATCCACAAGCACCCGTATCCATCCACCCTCTATCATTCATTCATCTACCTACTCATTCATATTCTCCATTTATCATTCATTCATTCATTCCATCCATTCATTCCATTATTCATTCATCTATTCATTCATCATTCATTCATCATTCATTTGCCATTCATTCATTTATCATCTATTCATCATTCATTCATTCATCATTCATTCATCATTCATCATTCCATTCATCCATTTCATTCATTCCATTCATTCATTCATTCATTCATTCATTCAACTTTTATTCATCATTCCATCTATCTATTATCCATTTGCCACCATTCGCCATTCACTATCCATTCATTCGTCTTCATTCATCATTCAGCTACCATTTATTCAATTTATCTATTCCATCTCTTCCATTCGACATTCATTCACTCCATTCGTCTGCCCATTCCATTCATTCATTCCATATTCACTAACCATGATCCAATTATCCATCCATCCATCCATCCATCCGTCCATGCGTCCATCTATCCATGTGTCCCTTCGTTCTATAAACGCTTTTCCTGAGTAAGTCGCACACGCCGGTTCAGAGCTGGGAGTGGGTAGGAAGAGATACAAGGGGAAAAAAACAGATTCCATTTCTGCCTTCACAGAGCCATAGTCTGGCGGTGACGGAGGAGTAAATGGCCGCCTCCACCGATGCGGGATCGGCAGGATGAGGGCAGCAGACGTACTAAGGGAACCAGAGGACCCATGCCTGCTGGAGGTGGAGGGGTGGGACAGTGACTGAGGAAGGCTTTCTGGAAGAAGGACAGCTAGGCTAACTCCAGAGGCCTGCCTCCTGGGCCAGACCAGTCCTTCCCTTGGTGTCCCCTGGTACCGAGCGGAGGCGGCGGCACACAGAAGTCTGTGTTGACTGCCCACACGGGGCGGTGCCATCAGCCTGCCCACGAGCCATCTGCCTTGTTCCTCCCTTCTCCCAGCGAGCGAGCACGTCAGCGCCTGCGAGCTGCCTGGCTCCCGGCACGGTTGCCAGCTGCACACATGGCATCCTTCCCTACAAAGCGCCAGGGGTCTGGTGGCCTAGTGGAGAGCGGCTGGGCCTGGAGAGCCCAACAGGACCAGAGGGACGCTCCTCCTGCGGACGCTGCACTTTACAGTTTACCGGGTGCTCCCATATCCAGGGTTCAGTTTCGTTCTGTGGCTGTCCTGGCCGGTGGCAAGGCAGTGGCCATCGCTGCCTCCTAGAAGTGGAAACGGATGGTCCGAGGAGTTGGTGACCTGTCCCCAGGCACGGAGCTCCCAGGGGCAGGGCTGAGCCTTCTCTTTTGTGGGACCTACTATCCGTGTGGTCGGGAGGGAGGGCTTGCCCACTGGAAAGCGGGGGCCAGGGCTGGGCGTGGCTTCGGGGCGGGGCGGGGCGCGGTGGGCGGGGCGTGGACGGCAGCGTGTGGAGGACGCAGGGCCGCCCAGGGCGCGTGCTCCCGTGTGGGCGCGCGCGCTCTTGGAACAGCGTCCGCGCTCCGCGCAGCGTGGGGGGCATCTGCCCGCCCTCAGTTTGCTGCCCACGAATTCCTCCCCCATTACCCGCGCGCCCACGTTTATTGAGCGCCTACTACGTGCCCAGCGCTGTGCCAGGGGGCGAGTCGCTAGCTGAGGACTGCTGGTCAGCTGCGGTGAGCGCCAGAGAGCCTCGCTGTCCTCACAGAGCTCACAGTGGCGGCGGTGACAGAAGAACGGGCGGGTCACAGAGGGGCCGCAGGAGGGGCAGGAGAAGTCCCCCTGTGGTCTGGCTGTTGACGAGGCTGGACTGGGAAGACAGGCTCCGGGGTCGGGCTCGGACATCTGGAGGGCACGGAGGCCAGGAGAAGAGGCCGGGCATCCTGCCTTGGAGAGAGACCCTCCATCCAGAGGGGCGGGCCTTGCCTGGGGCCGCCCAGACCCCCGATTCCTTTTCCCCTCTTCCAGCCTTGCCTCTTCGTCCAGCTCTGCTCACAGACAAGCCTGGCGCGCCTCACGCAGGATGAGAACTGAACAGCTGGGGGCTTGGAGCGGGGCGGCCCAGCCTGCCTGCCGGTAGCTGAAGGTGGTGACTGTGGGCTGAGACCCAGAGCCTCAGGGAGTGGGGACCGTCCCCGGCCTCACTGCCCTGCTGGAGGCGGGCGACCCGGGCGCAGAGCTGGTCCTCACGCAGGACGCCGCCGCAGTGGGAGGGCGGTGGGCAGGCTGGCCTCGCGGGCACCTTGACGCTGCCTTCTTCTTCACTGGGGGGCTCAGAGGGTGGGGAGCGGTCCCCCTTCCTGATGGGGAGCCTTCCGAGGGCCAGGCTCCTCTTGTTCCTGGTGGTCTCGATGTCCCCGTTTGGAATCACCCCTTCTCTCAGGGTGGTCCCCGTGGAGACGGAGCAGGCCAGGGACTTCGGGGACAAATGGGAAATCGATGTTCTCCGATGCGAAGGAGACCAGACCCCCTAACCTCGCAGCCAGTCTTCCCTCCCAAGGGGGCACGTGGGTTTCGTGGCGTGGGGCTCCCGGGAGAGAGGTGTGCAGGGCGTGGGAAGAGGGGCGGAGGGCGGGATCCCGGCTGAGAGCATCCGCGTGTCCTGTGTCCGCAGCAGCCGGAGGGCGGGCCGCGTGGCCGTCCAACCAGGAGGAGCAGAGAGGAGGTGGGGAGTCTGGACGTTCTCTGGGGTTCAGCAGCACGGGGTACTCGAGCATCTGCAGCTGTGGGAGAAGGAGGCGGCAGAGGGGCTCCATGAAGCTGCCCTGTGCTCCGCGATTGGACCGTTCCATCTCTCTTAAGAATCGCCAGCGAGGGCCTGGGTTTCTTTTATTAATAAACTTTGGCCGCTGGACTATTGAGTTTTCGAACGTGATCCCGGGCTCCCTGGGCCCCTTGGATGTGTTGGGGTGTCATGAAGAGCACACGGCAGAGGGGGGTGATGACCTGGAGCGGGTCCCCTCGCTTCCTGGGGAGGGGCTGCCTGTTTCCAGAGGCGACGCTGATGAGCTGCTGGGGGCGGGGCGGGGGTGGCAGGGACCCGCACAGAAGTCTGCAGTGATTCTCTGGGAGGCAGGGCTGGTGACCCGCAATGCTTGGAGCCGGGAAGGGTGACTAGCTGCCATGGGTGAGGACAGGTGGGCGGGGAGGGCCGACTGCTCCACCACCCACCCTCCAGCCTTTCTCCTGTGAGCCTGTTCTCCAGGTAAACCCCTCCCTGGGCAGAACTCCCACTCTCACCTCCGGGTCATATTTATTTTATTCTGTTGCTTTGATCTATAAAACGCCTGTCTGTCCCCAGGAGCTTCCTTTCTCAGATGGCGCTGGCTCTGCCTCGCCTTTTAATCGTGAAATATGGTGATTAAATGTTCCATGGGCTGGTGGTAAATTTTTATCAGGGGACCCACCGGCTGGAGGTCAGTGGCTTGGGCTTGTCTCTCCCGGGGCTCAGAGAAGCCAGGGAGGCTGGGAGAGGCCAAGTCAGAGGGACATGCACGACCTCCGTGCAGAGGTAGCTGCCACCGGGCCCCAACACTGCGGGCCCCACGGCGGTGGAGGCCGGGCAGGGGATTGGAGAGAAGGTCAGGCTGTGGGCTTCACCCCACTACAGCAGGCTGCTTGTGATGCCGGTGACGGAAATACGCTGGCGGGAGCCCAGGGTTCTCTAAGCATCTCGTCCTCATGTTGCCTGGGCAGACATCTGCCTTCCTCCTCGCTGGGGATTCCGGACCCTTCTCCTGGCCTGTGGTCTAGAGTGTCGCTGGGCCTGGGATGGATGTCCGGCTCCCTTGCGGGGCCCGTCCTCCCAATGGCCCACACGGCCCCGTGCCCCAGGCCCGCCCGGCGTTGCTCCAAGGAGCGTGAGCGGTTTGCAAACGACCTTTGCAGACTCTGCGTTCTCCACCCTGTCAAGAGGACCAAGAGGTAAGGCGGGTCCTCTCGTGTTGACGGGTCAAATCTGAGGCTGAACGATGAGGCCCTGGGGGCGTGAGACCCTCCCCTTTTCCTTGACTTCTTCCCTTAAAAAATAAATAATGGCGACAGTGATGCTGCTGCTGCTGGTGCGGCCCAGACGTGGGCCTGGGCTGGCTCTGCATGGGCAGTGTCCTCATACTTGGGACTCAGGACCAACTTGTGGCCCCATGGAGAGTCTGCTCAAAGCAGCGGTGATTTCCACCCCCTGCTCCCCAAATCCAAACATAGGAACACCGTTTCAAGACAATGGACACTGGCCGGTGAAGGACAGCGATTCTGGAGAGGTGCAAACAAATGAGATGAGCCCCACGGTTTCACCAGCTCACTGACTTGAGGGGGTTCCCAGGCTGTGGCAGGGAGAGGCCCCAGGAGGAGACTGGCAGGACCCCTGAGTGGAGGAGATGGACTGAGGGCTGGGAGGACCATGGGGCCGAGCCGGAGGAGAGAGATGCACAGAAAAACACGTGCGAGGGAGACCTTGGGGGGCCCCTCGAGTATTTATCTGCGTGGCAGTCACTGCAAGTGTGTGAGCAAAGATCCTAGGGCCAGGGGAGGCCCAACCGCTGGAAACGACCTG
This sequence comes from Pteropus medius, assembly GCF_902729225.1. NCBI lineage: Eukaryota > Metazoa > Chordata > Mammalia > Chiroptera > Pteropodidae > Pteropus > Pteropus medius. The sequence goes on along the minus strand of NW_024341995.1, from coordinate 24,891 downwards.
AGGAAACAGCCCTCAAGGCTGACCCTGGGCTGGGGGTCTGTTTGTCCCCACCCCAGGCAGACAGGAACCTCATGGTTTGGTGGCCACTGGGGAGATGATAAAAGGCTTCTGTCTCAGGTGGAAGGAATAATGAACGCAGGTGAACCACCCTCGGTCCCACACAAGAAAGCTTGAGAGTGAGCCCTGAAAGGTTCAAACCTTTCAGAATAAAAATAATCCCAAAATAAGCTTGAGATTAGTTATACGAATAAAAAAGATTCAGCATCTATAGCGTAAACTTAACAATGTCGGCATCCAATAAAAAATTACCAGGCAACACAAAAAGCAGGAAAAGTATGACCCCCAACGAGGAGAGAAAGCAACCAATGAAATGAACCCGGAACTAGCCTGGACGTTAGAATTGGCAGACGAGGATGTTAAAACGGTCGCCGTAAAACAGCATTTCATGTGTTCGAAAAGCCAGAGGAGAAATTAAATGTGTTAAGTAGAGGCAAGGGTGCTATAAAAGACCCAAATCCAGCTTTTAGAGATGAAAACTAGAGTCTGAGATGAAAACTACACAGGATAGTATGAAACATTGCAGAAAAAAAGATCGCCGAGCTTGAAGACGTAGCGATCGGAGACATCCAAAGTGAAGGCGAGAAGAAAAATCCCTCAAGTATGTGGACGGCCCACCAAGGAGCTGTGCGACAACCCCACGTTGCCCAATGCATGTGCACTTGGGGTCCCTGAAGGAGGAAAAAGAGGGGAGCAGAAAAAATATTTGCAGACGTGACGGTCCCTAAGTGCCCCAACTTAGACCATTAACCCACAGATTGAGGATGGTCGACGAGCCCCAAGCGTAAGAAGCTTGAAGGAAACTATAGCAAGGCGCATAGGGACCAAACCGCTCGACCCCGTGATGAAGGGACACCAAAAGCAGCCAGCAGAAAAAGACGCACTGAGTGGGGGAACCCAGAGGAGGAAGACGGCAGATTTCTCGTCGGAAACGAGGCAGGTGGGCAAGGTCTTTATAGAGTCGAAAGAGAAGAAGGATGGTCAGTTAGACTTCTACACTGGAGAATGGTGAACCTTCTCAGAAACGAGGCGAAATGAAGGCTTTTCAGATGCACAGAGCCTGGATGATCAGCAGCGGCCCGCGCTGCAAGGGGCGGAGGGGGGGTGTCTTTCAGGAAGGGGGACCGTGGCGCTGATGGAGTTATGAGTTTGCACATGGGAATACAGAACGCCCGAAAGGAACACTGTGGCTGGATATAAATAAATACACGTATTCTCAGAATGCGAATCTCTTTCCCAGGAGCGATCATGTCGGATAACATCTGTGGGGTGCTTATCCGTGCCCTGCGTGTTACGTGTTCGGTCACATTCCATTTTCACAAACCCCGACGCAATTTCCACCTCCCTTTTTACAGATGAGGAAACTGAGGCTTGGAGGGGGTCACATGACCCGGACATTCTGGCAAAGAGCGAGGGTCTGCTGAGGGTCCCTTTCGCTCCCCAGGCTGTGCTGGTCTCCACTCTTGTTGCCTTGAACCGTCCCTGTGTCCCCTCCAAACCCCGTCTATTGAGGCGGTGCCCACCCCACCCCATGCTCAAAGCCCCCGGCGAAGGCGGGAGGCAAGGGCCCCGTCCCTTGTCCCTTTCAGCCCAGCTGTTTGCAGCCTGCGAAAGCGTCCCTGAATCTCCAGGAGATGAAATATGGGCCGGGCTGTTGCCGTGGCAACCAATCATCATTTATTGATGGCCTGAGAACCCACTTGCTCAAACTGGCCAGGAGCGATTTGCTGGGGCTGTTCCCTCTGGTCAGCTCCCGAACGGCGGGCTCCGCCCACAGGCCATTCGCGCTTTGGCTTGGGCGGGGACTGGGCGGGTGGAGCGCTGGGGGGAGGTCGGTGACCCTGCTCTTTGCCCCTTACCACTCTCTCTGGCACCAGAGGTGACCTTCCCTGCTGCTTCTCCAAGAGCTGGATCATACATGGCGTCACTCAGGGCCTCTGTCCCCTGCCTGTGGGCCTGGGTGCGGCCGGTCCTCCAGCCTCCACCTCTGAGGCCCGCCAGACGGTCTGGCTGTCTGCACCCCTGCCCGGTCCACCGAGCCATCGGCCATGGGCCTTTGTTCCCAACGCACACGACGTGTGTTCACATAGATGACTGAGGGACAAGCGATGAGATGGGGAAGTCGCGGCGGCCGGCGCTCAGGCCTCGGCCAGGGATAAGCGTGCCCTCCTTTGGTGCCCAAGCTTCCAGAGGGGTTTTGATAAAAATAAATACATGTGAAATGAGCTTATCTAAAAGGTTTTTTAAATTGTGGTAAAATGCACATAACACAAAGGATTCCATTTGAACCGTGCTTGAGTGCACAGTCCGGCGGCATGGGGACGGTCATGCTGTTCGTAGGCTCAGCAGATCAACGGGGGACGTCGTTTGCGGCTCTGCCTCTGGTGCCATCGCCTGATTTTTCGTGGTTGTTGGAGAGTAGGGAACATTAGCGAGCAGGGTGACTTGGGGTGCATGGGTCTGACAGCCCCGCTTACGTGAGGATGGGCGGGGTGACAGGTCTGTGGGAAGGAGGTTAGGGGTCTTCAGGGGACCCGGCAGAGTGTTTGCTAGAAAGAGCCATAAATCAGGGTGGTTGTTTCACGCTGTTAGCGCCTACCTCGCACTAGTGGCCGAGCCTGCGGGGGCCTGGGAGGGTGGGGTGCGGCCCCCAGGGCTGGCTGGGGACTGCATGGGCTGGGAGGTGAAAATTGTGTGTATAGTCTCGGGGTGCAGGCCCTTCTGCCTCTGTGCGGAGCTGAATGTGACAGCCGGCGGCCGCTGTCTCAGGTGACTGGGGGATCTCAGGCCCAGACATGTGCACAGAGCCCCGTGCTGCCCCCCCAGGGACCCCACACACAGACTGGCTGCTCCGCAGACCGCAGAGGCACGGGGTCACGTGCAGACAGGGAGGGAAAGTGTTCTGTCCTTGGCTGGGGAAGCCGGGGCAGAGAGGGGCCCAGTCTGGGGGCCCAGGGGCCAGGTGGGCCATGTCCTCGGGGGATCCTCACTCATCAGTGACCCTGGTGGCCTGGGTCTGGCCTGGCCAAGCTCCTGTGGTCAGTGGAAGAGTGCTGCTGGTTCTCTGTGACCCCTCTGAGAGGGGGCGCCAAGCCCCCTACCCCCTCGACCCGGGTCAGTCCTCACCGCTTCCTTGGCCAATAGAGCACGGTGGACGTGGTGCTGTGTGACAGCGGAGGCTGGGTCTCTGGGGACCTTGCTCTGGTGGCCTGCACTGCCCTGCCATGGGGACAGCGTGGAGAGGCACGCACGGTGGGGCCTTGGTGACACGTACGCACTCCAAGGTGGGGACACCCCTGCAGAGATACGGGAACCCGTCACGTCCGTGATATTCTCAGGGGTCCGGCCGTCAGAGGTGTGCCGGACAGCCATTCACAGTAGGAGAGCAGACTTCTGGGTTTCGGGTGCTGACCCCTCCCTGGCCCACCTGGTGTCACTTTAAGAAGGAGCATGGGAGGCTGGTCCCCTTAGCCCTCACCATCCCACCATGAGAAAGATGGGTTTATGGGCTCGTGGGAGAGTCGGTTCTCTTTCCTGGTGAGGGTGGGAATGAGCTGCTCTGCAGGCGACTTGCATCCAGGCACAAGGTGTCACGGAGAGCTGGTCCGTAGTCACCCGTGTGGCCAAGGACTCGAGGCTGGCAGGGGGAAAGGCCACTGCTGGGGACCTGACAGGGTCTTCGCCTCTGCGATCACTCGCCGGCTCATCTCCGACTTCGACCTCCCAGACTCCCCTGTGGTGGGGAGAGACGTCCAACTTTGGGGGCCTCGACAGCCCAAGCTATGCACCATTAGAACCTCACAATCGCATAATTAAAAAGAAATCTCTGTAGATGCCTAAGATGCATCAAACGACTCAATAGTCCACATCTGATCATAATTAGAGGTAAAAAATATGGGCCAGGAGGGGGCCAGCTGTGACAGGTTTGCTGCACGGGGCTAACGGAAGCATTATTAACGTGAGGAGACCGCCGGAGACGGGCCTGGCAGGGTGCCCGGTGTAAACATGCGTGTGGGGCTACAGGCGGTGGTGGGCACATCAAAGCAGAGTGTGGCTCTGACCCCCGAGCTCCGTCCTGGTCCCCGCCGTGGGGACCCGAGGCCCTCTGTGCTGACCAGGAGATGGGGTCGCCATGCTGGTGGGTGGCAGGCAGTGGCAGGGGGAATGGCTGGCAGGGCGCAGTGAAGGGACTCAGAGGCAGGTGGGGGAGTTGGGTGGCGAGGTCCGTGCTGGGCTGGCACCTGGCTGTGTGTGTGCTGGGTGCTGGGCCACACCGCCCAGGTCCCCTGTTCAAAGCCACACCGTGCACCCCGCTGCTGCTGCTGTGAGCATCAGTGGCTGATCCCTCTGCGGACTGGCCCTTGGTGACAGAGAGCAGCCTGGCCCTGTCCATGCCTTCTTTGGGGGGGCGGCCAGCCTCCAGACTGGTTGATGCGGGCTGGAAAGTCTGGGTCAGCTCTGGCCACCTGCTGGGAGGGCTGAGGCCCCCGCCCAATCCGGCTTCCTCCCCTGCCCCAGGTGCTGCCCCCACCAGAGGGCCCCCAGGGAACCTCCTGCACACCCCCCTCCCTCCCTCCCTCCCAGGGATGGTCCGGAGCACAGACCTGCGACAGGGATCAAGCCATCCTGGGCTTTGCTGTGGCCGGCATCTGCGCTGTGCCTCAGGGACAGCTCTGGGGACGCAGAGGTGGGGAGACCGAAGGACCGCGTGTCTGGCCAGACCGCGTGTCCCCATCTCCTCGAACATGCTCAAGGCGGCGGTGCCTCCCTCACCCCGCTTCACCCCAACCTCACGCTAGGGCCACGGTGCGCGTGAGCGCGACGGCTCAGCAACACGCGGGTTCCGTGCGTCCCGTGCCGTCCTGAATCTGAGCCTCTTCTCACTCGGCCGCTTTTAGCTCCCCCATGCGGGCCCCTGTGCTCGGATGAACAGCGCCCCGGCCGCTGCTCACCTGCTTCTCAGTCCCCGTTTGCATGCACTTCTGCCAGGTGTGCAGGACAAGCAGCTTGACCTCCGGGACCCTGAGTGAGCAGGACTGACCCTTTCCTGCAGGAGGCACGCGCGGCATGGCGGACAGCAGGTGCTCAGTGCCCACCGGCTGGGGTGGGCCTGGGGGTGCTTCCACTTCCCTCCCAGACCGTCCTGTACGACAGGACCCTCCGCCTCCTTTGGTAACCGGGGAAACGGGAGCTTGGTAGGTCACGTGCCTCCCTGGGGTCACAGGGCTGGGAGGCCTCTCAGACACCTCAGCTGGGCTCCTGACGCCTCCTCTCCCAGCAGCAGCCTGCTGGGCGCCATCGGTGAAGCGAAAATATCACTCCCTGTGGCCCCGGCAGCTGCTGTGTCAAGGGGACTGGACAAGCGGGAGGCCCAATGGCCAAGTGATCCCAGAGCCTGGGTAATGGAGGCTGGCAGGGGCGGCGCAGACGGAGTTTTAATGGCAACGGCCACGCGTCACGCATCACGGGAAGGATGGGGCTGCAGGACCCGGCGGGGGGATGGGATGCAAATACACGCGGGGAACTGCACCCTCCGAAAATTACAAAAGGTGATTTATCACCACGGCTTTCCTGGCGGCTGTGTCTTTGCAGAGGATCCTGTAAGTGGATAAACAGGAAGGGGATTTAATTAGGTGCCTGGAGCCGAGGAGCGGTGATTAGCAAATGGATCCTTTAATGCCCCATGTTACTTGCAGCTAATTACACAGATTGCAGGGGAATTAGTGTTGGGCCTGGCTGATGGTCTTTTTTTTTGGGGGGAGGGGAGGAATAACTTTATTTACAAAACATGGGCTGCAACCATTATCAAAATGAGAAAAACAGGCACAGCAGAGGGCGGCCTGTTCCCAGGGAAGGGGCTTCTGTGGTCCTAGGATGCCGAGGTCCTCTCAGCCCTGCCACACCAGGTGGAATGCAGTGACCCAGCATTCACGCCCAATGACCTGGGGCAGCCAGCAGGTCAGGCCCACCCCTCCAGCGCCACTACCCGACACCCTGCCTTTCTCCAGGAGCTGCCTGGCTCGCTTCCACCCGCACCCCTCCATCCTCCCTCCCATTAGCTTGTAAGGGTCTGAAGCGTAGGATGCTGGGGACACCAGATGTGAGCTCTCAGGGCACGCATTGGTTTTTAGGCAGAGAGATATACAAATCACCGTGCCACCTGACACTTCGTGGCACGCGGGGGTGGGGGCAAACCCGGCTGAGTGGAAGCAGAAGTCTTGGTGGGTGTGAAGGGCCTGGGTCTCAGTGCCCAAGGGTGCCTGAGCCAGCGGGCGCCCTGCCAGCCTGCGCCTTCCCCAGAGAGTCGGTCATTGAAAAGGAACCTTGGTACTCTGCCACAGAGGCTCAAGGTGGTCTGCCCACTGTCTCCTCAACTTGGGAGGGGTGGCATCTGCAGCAGCGGGGTTTCCTAGCAACGGATGAGCCCAGGAGGAGGCCCCGCCCAGATCTGATTAAACTGAAACCGGAGTCCAATAGATCACCATGATCACCCTTCATGCGGGCACGCCCAGCTCCCTGTCTGGTGCCGTGGTGGGAGTTCCAGTTTAGAGAAGTATGGGTAGGGGGAGTGAGGGAGGGGGAGAGAGGGACAGAGAGAGGCACCAGGGCTGAGCGAGGCCTGTGTCTGCGCACACCCTGAATCCGAGAGGCAGCCCCGCCAAGGTCCTGGTGGGTCGGGCTGAGAAGAGGGACCTGTCCTTCCCTGGGCCATTCCTGCAGCGAGATCTGAGCCTGTGCAGGTGCCCGAGTTGCTGGGCAGGGTCCGCGTGGCCGGTTGCAGGCCTGCAGTCACCTCGAGTGTTCCAGGGAGTGCTCCCCGAGGCGGCTGCTGCCTGGGGGCCTCTCCCCGCTTCCAGCCCTCCTGAGTCCGGCCTGCAGTGTCTCTTCCACCTACAGCCCTCAGGGACCAGCAGGAAGACACAAACTGTGACATTTCAGTGATTCCAAATGTGAGTGAGATATGCTGATATAATGATCAGATAATAAATAGGGACGAGTGGTAAGGTTCATGCTGATAACTGAAATTTAGAATTTCCCTTCACTTGGGATGACATTAAATAGCCAATAAAAACCTCAGGACAAAGGGAGCGAGAGCCTGGAGGAAAGGACGCGGCTTAGGATTTCAGGAGCTTTCACCGCGCACCTCGCCTGCTCTCAGGCCTGGCCTTCCATCCTGCCCCGGGACCCCCGCCTGGAGCCCTCCCTGACCTGTTTCTCCTACCACCCCCAGCCTTTCCCCAGCTCGCCTGGCGCCCGCCCCTTCTCCATGCGGGCCTCCCCACTAGCCCTCGTCCCTCGGGCCCTCTGCCCACTTCCCTGGCTCAGAGTCCAGGCTGTCCTCACCGTGCAGCCGCCACACGGCCCCTCCGTTCAGGGCACTGGGGGGCAAAACCCCAGCCTGGTTACACCCAGTTCTCACTTGGTCCCCACCGCACCTTCACCACAGGGTGTGGCGGGAGGGAAGCTCACTGCTGTGCTGACTGGACATCACCTGGGCTAGACAGGCCTGGGTCACACCAGGTGCCCAGCAAGTATCTGACCAGAGAACCGTTGATCCCAGAAGCCCTTTACTCCAGAGGCACCGAGCTCACTCGGCCTCTCTCTCTAGCCCCGCCCGCCCCGTCTTCTCGAACCCCGCCCACTCCACACCGGTCACGCCCTCCTGCCCCGCCCACTGCACCATAGTCCTGCCACTTACGCTAGCTCCGCCCAGCCTGTCCCAGACCCGCCCAGTTGCACCTGCAGCCCCGCACTAGCCACACCCAAACCCACCTCTCCCTAGAACACAGGAATCAGCTGAAGGCCCCTGCGGGGCGTGGTGGGGCGTGGCCATGGGCCTCCACCCGCGCTGACCACCGGCTACTGACCAATCAAGGGGTCAGAACCTCCCTTGGGCCTCGCTTGCCAGGAGTGTGTTCGCGCCACCATGCCCACCCCGGGCGTCTCCTTGGAGCTGCAGCCGCACCAGCTGGAGGGAGGGGGCTGGGGTGGAAGATTCTGCAGCAGGACCCACAGCATCTGCCGCTGGGCAGGCCCCACTCCGGGCCGCCGTGACTCTTCCTAGGTTCCCGTGGACCCACGTGGGACAGGACGGACCTTCGCAGCACTCCTGGGTGCCTCGCCCCAAGGAGGGGTGTGGGAATAAGTGGGGAACCGTGTCTTTCAACTACCTAGAGCAGAACGGGTGGGTGGGAGCAGCGGTTTCCATGGTGACTGGTGGGGAGCTGGAATTTAAAGCAGGTGGCCCCAGTGGCTACCCCTCGGTGCGGTTCGGGCCCCTTCCGGGGTGGTTCTCCTTCCCCTCCGCTTCCGGTGCAGAGGCCCGGGCTCCTGGATGCCCACAGCAGCCCCTGCTCCGGAACCTTCCGTGGTGCCCCCTGCCCCACCCCCACCGCGTGCCTCTAGCGACAGGGACCTCCGGGCCTTTGCCCACGGGGGCCTCCCCTCCCACCTTTCTTCTCTGTTGATCCCAGGACCTCACAATTTAGAGGGGCGGCCCTTTGCCCCTGCCTCCCATTCTCCCCGACTGCGAAGGCATAGAACTCAGCACCCTCCTCTCCACTGACTGACTGACTGCCATGCTGTGCCTCGGACCCTGAGGCGGTGGGGCCTGGCGGGAGCCCGCCCACCGGGCGGGGCAGCACTGCCCCTGGCCCCGCTTTGGGGACCTCCCATAATGACAAAGAAAGACTGGTAATTAGGGCCCTGATGGCTGACAGCCCAGCTGCTGGCCAGGAGCTGCTGCTGGCTTTTTAAAGGTCCTCCCAAACTTGTCTGGTTGTTAATTTGCACTCTGTAGAGAAAGCAAATGTCACCTTGTGCCGGCCCCAGACAGGCTGATCGCAAACCCCTAATTAGCGGTGTCTGAAATAATTAGGTTTCCTGTGTTCACATTACATGGAAATCACTTCTGAATAGCAGAGGGGCGTGCAGGCCGGAGGCAGTCCTTTGCAGAGGGACACTGGCCCTTGGGACCAGTGCATCCCACGAAACGGGCTCTGGCTTGGAGGTGGGGGCGCCTTTGTCCTGGGGCGGCTGCTGGGAAGCCTGAGTCTGGCAGACCCCTAGGGTGGCCTGCCTTGGAGGGCAGTGGCCTGGGAGTGCCCAGACAGCCTTCTGGGGAGAGATGGAGGGTGCTTCTCCAGCTAGGGGAGCTGGCGAGGGGAAGAATGGGTCTCCCCGGCCCTGCGGCTCGGCCGACGACTAGGCGTGAGTCTCCTCCACTCTGCAGCAAGGGGTGCTCTTTGGCAAACTCGAGGAAGTCGTTCAAACTCCACGGGCTCCCCTTAAGTGGACAGCTGCTGGCCGTGCCGCCAGCCGCGTCTGTGCCTTGCCCAGCTGTGTCTCTCATTAGCGGGCCCGTCCCCCCGATGCCACGGGAATGAGAGATCATCTGTAGCTGGCAGGACAGGTTGGCTGGGCCCTGGCTTCGCTGGCTGGGACGCCGTCAGATTGAATTCACTGCCAAGGAAAGCACGGCCCGATGACTTTTTCTTCTCCGGACTATGTTTCAGGGCCGGCTTTGCTAGTAGTGATGAATATTTCATTGTAAAGCCAGCATTTGCTGCCCTGAGCACAGCGTACACGTCACTGGGCACTGCGAGGCCAAGTCGGGCAGGGTCCCCAGCACTTGTGAGGGCCGTGGTGCCCACAGCCTGCAGGATTTGGACCCCACGGGCGAGAGGCCAGCTGCAAGCCTGCCGACTCCCTGGATGGTGGCGTGATCTCAGTCACCTGGAAGGCTCGCTGTCGTTGGTGCCTGGGACTTACCTGCTACTGTGGCAGTAGCCACACCGCTTAGGGCAACTCTATGCCCTAACTCTACTCCACCTGGAGCTCAGACGCCCCCTGCTCGGGAAGTACTTCCTGCTCTCCCGGTGACCCCTGACCCTCCTGGCAGCCTGGCCCTGCAAGCCCCAAATGACCTATGGGGCTGAACAACCTATGTTGATACCGCAAGTGTGTGCATGCGTCAATGCATATGTGTGCTTGGCACGTAGTAGGTGTTCATTAAATGCCAGAAAAATGCACACATGGCCGGATGAGTGGTGTAGGAAGGTCAATCGGTTAATTAAAACAAACAGGTGAGCAAGTGTTAGCGTCCTGGATACCTTCTGGCTGTGAGGGCGAGGACCTCGCTGCTGCCTGGTCACCCCTGCTCCAGCCAGCACACCTGTTCCCAACTGTGAGTTCCCAGCCTGGCTGCTCTGCTCGGCTCGATGTCCCCTTCCCGAGGCTCCTTGTGTAACTGACCCAGGCTTGGTGACAATGGCCTCGAGCAGAGGCCTGGTCACCTGCCTGCTGCCAGGACCATGAGGAAGGCCATCCGGCTGGCTTCGTTCTTTTGGACTCTTCTTCGAAAATTTAAATTAATAGACCTCCTGTTAAAGAGTTTTGGGGTTTACAGAAACAATTAAATGGAGTCGAGTGGAGGATTAGCCTTTGTGATGTACGCTCTATGGGTTTCTGGAATTGTAGAATGACACGTATCCATCGTTACGGTAGGACAGAGAATAGTTTCACCGCCTGCCAAACCCTGGGCTCCGGCTACTCACTCTCCCCCTGCCCGCCCCCCCCCGACAGTCACTGTCTTTTATCGTCTCCATGGTTTTGCCTTTCCCAGAATGTCACACAGTTGCAGTCACACAGGATGTGGCCTTTCGGATTGGCGTCTTTCATTACTAATACGCGCTTGAGTTTCCTCCATATATATATATTTTTTAAACGTGTGTGTGGCTTGATAGCTCATGTTTTAAGCACTGAGTAATAATATCCCACTGTCTGGCTGGACCACAGGGTACTTATCCGTCACCTACCGAAGGGCATCTCGGTTACTTCCAAGTTTTGGCAATCACGAATAAAGATGCCATAGACATCCGCGTGCAGGTTTTTGGTGGATGTAAGTTTTTAATTCATTTAGGTAAATACCAGGAGCACAGCTGCTGGATCACATGGTGAGGGGAGGTTTAGTTTTGTTAGAAACCCCCAAACCGAGGGGCTGCACTGCTTTGCGATGAACGAGATTTCTGTGGCTCCAGGTCCCCGCCATCGTCTGCGTCATCGGCGTGGAGACTCTGGCCACTCGAGGGGGCGTCGCGTTCCTTAAAGGCTGACGTGGTGCAGCCTTTCACGTGCTTACTTGGCACCCATGTGTCTTCCTTGCTGAAGCGTCTGTTCGGATATTTAGCCCATTTTAAATCCTTTTTCCCCTCTTATTGTTGAATTTTAAGAGTTCTTTGTATATTTTGCGTATCGGTCCTTTATTGGGTACGAGCCCGTGGCTCGTCTTTAGTTCTGTTCACACGGCCTTTCGCAGAGCAGAAGGTGTCGATTTCAAAGCCCAGCTTCTCTTTCTAACCTTTCGTGTGTCGTGCCTTTGCTGTTGTCTCTAAGAAGTCATCGTTGTGCCCAGCGTCACCCAGATTTTCTCCTGTGTTACCTTCTAGGAGTTTTGTGGTTCTGTGTTTTCCATTTAGGTCTATGGTCCATTTCAAGGTAATTTGCATGAAAGGTTTAAGGTCTGGGTCTACGTTATGTTTTCGCACGTGGCTGTCTAGGGCTCCTCTTTAAAACACAAACGTTCCTGGCAAGAGTAGCCTTCGCGTTCACTTGTGCCCTGAGCTGCCTGCCCAGGCCGGGAGCGGACAGCGTTTTGTGGGAAAGGCCAGGCTGTTGCCTGAGCTGGGCGCCACGGGAAGGGGTCACGTGGCCGCGCTGCAGGCCCAGCCTCACTGCATCCTGGCCATTGCTTTCTATCAGGTGCTCCAATCCTCCTCCCCACCCTGACCCCGGTGTCCCTGGGGCCCAGGACCAGACCGGGGCTCACCTCCCTCTCCTCCTCCTCTCTCCCTCCTCCTCCTCCCGCCCCCCCCCCTCCGTGAAACCCAAAGTGATCAGAGCAGAAGGAAGGCCCGTTTCTTCGGCGCCAGGCCAGGCGGCTTGTGCTGCAGAAGCCTGTTCTCAGCGTTACCACGAGGCGGGAGTGCTGTCTCCACTTGACGTGTGACAGCGCTGAGGCCCGGAGGGCCAGGGGTTCGGCACCCAGGGCTGTCTGTCCTCACCGTGCAGCCCCCCTGAAAACAGCTGGTGCCTTGACTGAACTTGGACACCCGGGGCGCCCTGCTCACCCCAGAAGCCCCGATCCCCATTTCGCCTGCTTGGGGGCATCTGGGGGAAGATGTTTCATCCCCCACCAAGTTCCACTGGAGGCGGCAAGAGGCCAGGGCAGCTGGGGGGAGGCAGCCCCGACTCGGTGGGTGTGGCAGCAGCTCCCCCTAATGAGCAGCAATGAGCAGGTGTTGCTCACGGGCGCACCTCACAAGGAGAAGGTTGTTCCGGTCTTTCTCCTCTTAATTGCTTTTGGGGGCGGCCGCGGGCACAGTGGCCAGGGAGCCCCTCTCTGCCCCCAGGGAAGGAAGAGCGAGGCCAGCAGGCTCAGACGCAGGCGGCATTGCCCCGTGTTTGCTGTGACATGGCCCAGCGGCCTGCGTGGCTGGCGTCTTCCCAGAAGGCCGTGCTGACAAGGGGGTGCCGTCAGGTACCCCAGGGCTACTTTAGCCTCGTGGCTGTGGCTGTAGGTCTCCTTGGAGGTCACTTCTGGACCTCTTGGTGACCGACCTGGCCATCCAGGTCCTGTCTGCAAACCAGGACCTGAGCCTCGAGCTTCAGGAAGCCGCCACGGGGCGACGCTTATTGGAACAAGCCACGGGGTTCGTGGGACACTGTAGCGCAGAGACCAGGGTCACAGGATCTGGAAATGGTGTGGGTCCCGGTTCAGAGCCCAGATGTGCCAGAAACTTCTGGTCCCTGAGTGAGCGTGCGCACGTAAACACGCTTTGCAAACTGCGGTCTGCAAATGCTGGCAGGAATGAGGAAAGAATCAAGGACTCGAAACTCTGACTCACGGAGTTGATCTTGGAACCCAGAGGAACCTTCCAGAAGGTTCTAGTGCTATCCCCATGCTCAGGTGTGGAAACTGAGGCTCGGAGAAGTGTAGCAGCTTACCCAAGGACACGGACATCGGAGAGCCGAGGTTCCAGCCCGGGACTCCTGCCTGGGCTGTGCCCTTCACCGGCCCCTTCCCGAGGATGGCTTGTGGGTGTCCTGGGTGCTGAAACTAAGGTCCCCAAACCAGGGGCCTGACACAACGGGACTTCTTTCTCTTCTGGTGCTGGAGGGTGAAGTCTGAAGTCCGGGTGTCGCGGGGCTGGGCTCCCTCCAGAGGCTCCAGGTCCCCCCTGCCTCTCCCAGCGACGGGGGGCCCCAGGTGCTCGTGGCTCGTGGCTCGTGGCCGCACCGTCCAGCCCCTGCTCTGTCTTCACGGGCTCCTCCATCTCCGTGCCTCTCCTCCTCTGTGTCTCACAAGGACACTGTCGCTGGGTTTGGTGTCCACCCAGTTACCCCGGGATGACCTCATCTCAAGATCCGTGACTTAATCACACCTGCAAAGACCCTTTTCCCAGATGCGTCACCCTCGCGGGTCCCCAGGGCTTAGGGCTTGCCTTTCGAGGGCCCCCATTCAGTCGCTACAGCTGAGTGCAGGTGGGACATGTTCCACGGCGGGACGGTGCCCCGAGGATTTCAGCGAGCGGCTCAGCGTGGCCCGTCAGGGCTTCCTGTCTCTTCTCCGGGGGCACCCCCGAGACAGCCGAGCCAACCGTAGACGAGAGGAGCGCCCCCAGCCCTGGAGTTCCAACAGCATCCCTTTCAAGTGTCACAGCTGACGGGCGGCAGGTGCCTCTGATGGCTCGGGGTAGTGGGGAGAAAGTAATTGGAAGCAGGGAAATAGCTATTGATTGAGGTGAGACGTTGCTGCAGCCCAGCGTGTCTGGTTCCTTGGCCCTGATCTTCCTCCTCCATCCCAGGGTCCCCGAGAGCTTTCCCGCTTACCAGACCAGGTCACGGCGTAAAGGCAACAGGCCTCTGGTGACCGCTCGCGAAGCTCCTGTCGGCTCCGCCCGGGGCCACCTGTCTTGCGCTGGGAGGCCCGGCCAGCTGCACAGAGGCCTGGGCGTCCTGGGGGGTTCCCGAAGCTGCGGCAGGTATACTTGGAGAGGCTGAGTGTCCACCTGTTCCCGCGGTGTCGAGTGAAACAAGCAGGTGTGGGCAGTGTGGATAGTGGACGATTCCTGTAGAGCCCGCTGGACCGGCCCACCGTAGGTGGCCGGGGTGGGGCACTGAGCCTTTGGTGGGTTCCCTCTGGGGAGGGTCTGGGGAGACTTTCTGCTCAGCTGGGTGGTCTGGACTCCCCACAGTGAGCGCGGTATCTTCATAAGGAGAGGCGAAGGGGGGCCGGGCTTAGGCAGTGGGCTCCAGCTGCAGGGCGGGGAAGGAGGGGTGTCTCAGGCCCTTCCCACTGCCCCTGCCGCCCCTGCATCGGCCCGGGTCAGCTGGCACCACGGCTCACAGCCCAGGGCACCTGTGGGCCAGGCAGCCCGTCTCAGGCCCTGAGCGGACGGGATCCGTGGGGGCCTCGCCTTGGCCCGCCCTCTCTGGGCAGGACGGGGCGCCCTGGTCCTGACTGGGCCTGCACCCTCACAGGCCCACGGCGGATGCTGTGGTGCCCCACCCCGATTCCCCCTTTTGGCCCCTGCACCCACCCCAGCTGCTGGCCGTGCCTGCTCACAGCCCGCCCCCTGCCCTGGGCTGCTGGGTCCTCTTGGTCCAAGATCTCCCCCTCTTTGGTGGGAGATGGCGGCCTGTGCGATGACCAGCCCATGCAGAGTCCTGTCCTCCTCGCCTCGACTTGGGGCAACTCCGTGGGGCCGGCCCCACTCCAGAGACCACCGCACCCCGCCCCGCGTGATCTGCAGGGTTCGCAGCCGCTGCCATCCCACCGCGGCCCCTCTGCCCTCTGCCTGCCCAGCCTTCCTCGGCTCTTCGCAGGCCAATCCCCGAGCCCCTTCCCAAGAAACGGGCACACAGACCCCTGCGCGATGCCCGCCCGCCTCTGTGGAGCCTTCAAATGGTGCTTCCTCCCCCGCGTCCCATGCGGAAGGGGCAGGTCCTGAAGCCTGTGGGCTGGCGGGGGCCTGGACTGAGGCAGCCGCGACCCTTCGCACAGCCGGGAGCACAGGGTCCCCACTCAGGCCGACTGCAGTCCGGGCCAGCCTGCCGGTTGCTGGCCGGACACCCGCCTTCCTGAGCCTCAGTCCCCTCATCTGCAGAGGGGGTGCCCGGCCGGCGTGAGGTGTCAGGGGGTCAGCACATCAGAGCACTCGGTCGTCACTAACGGCCATTGCTGTAGTCGCCACAGGTGTCGCTGTTCCTCTGCACGAGCCCGTGCCACCATCTGGACGGAGAATCTGGCCTCAGCCCCTCGCCTGGGCTGGCATCTGGGTGCTGGGTCCTGGCTGTCCCCCGCACCTCGGCGGGGCCTGGGGCTTGGCTGGGAGGCTGCTCCCCACCTCAGGTGGGCCTGGATGTTGAGCAGGGCTCTGTGCCTGCAGGAAGCAGATGGGGCTGTCAGCTTCGCTTATGCCCAGTCCTCCCAAACCCAGCCAAGCGTGCCCGGAACAGGAGAGTGGCTCCTTGAGCAGCTGGTGGGGCTCCGGGCTGGCATCCCTCGGGGCCCGGTGACGCTGATTAGCAGGAAATAAGCACAGGCAAAGGCAGCGGGCCCAGTGCAGACCTGCTGGCCTCGGGCGGAGCGCGTCATCAGGCTGTGGGGAGCTGGCTGCTGGCACCCACAGCTGGCCTCTGCTGCCTGGGGCTCGGCCCTGGGGGCGGGGATTACAGCAGGATCCTGCCACTTGCCTTCTACACAGGACAGAGGCCCAGAGGGACAGGGCTCGCCCAGGTGCCTTCTGTGCTGGGGGAGGGGGCCGGCTCTGTGCCCCTCCCACTCTCAGTTTGCTCAAAGCAAAACCACCCTTCTCTGCAAGCCGGCTCTTGACGTGTCCTGCCCCCAGCCCCCTCCGAAAAACGACTCATGTCGCTTTATTACACCAGTGATACCGGTCACAACGGCAAACCTGGATAATCCCGAGAACCCAAGAAAGGCGGAGAAGGTCCCCCTAGCCGCTACGGGAAGCGCCCCGTTCATAACCAGGAACCTTCCTCCGTAAGGCGTAGGGCGCTACAGTACCCCAGTACCCACACTGGCCTTTCGTGGCCTGTTCACGTCCCTCCGTTTTCCACGGACGCCTTCCTATGTCCACGACGCATTTCCAGCGCCTCGCGGGCGGGGTTCCGGTGGGCGCACGCATGGGCCTCGGGCGAGACCGTCTCACTGGACACGTGGAGCGAGGTTTTTAAAGTGTCACCACATCCGTGGGCACACGCTTCATTACTTCCTTAGGAAAAATCCCTAGAAGTGGTATCGCTAAGTCCACGTGTGTATATATATTTTTTCAGAATGAACGTATCGTGTAGTGGTTTTTAAAAAAGTGTCGTTGGGGCCATAATCCACGTGCCACAGAGTACAGCGCTTTCTCGTGTACCCCACAGAGTTCTGCCGCCACCTCCACTACCGGTTCGAAGACACTTTCACTCCTCGGTCCCTGTTGTCACTCAGTTCCACCTCCTGCCCCCCAGCCTCGGGCAACCTCACCCTGCCCGCTTTCCGCCCCCCCGATTTGGAAGCTCGGGCATGCGTGTGTGTGGCAGTGCGCGGCGCTGTCATGGCCTCTCCGCCCAAGCAGGTTTGACAGGTCGCCCTGCTGCCGAAGATGACCAGAACCCATGCCATGCCATGCCTGGCATCAACCGACACGGCGTGTCGCCGGCCAGGCTTTTAGTTCAGGGCTGGGCGTGCTGCTCCCCAAAGGTGGCACCTGTTCCCGCCCTTGCAGGGATGGGCGTGCCCACTCTCCGGGCGTCCTGTTCTGGGGTCCCTTCGGGAGGGCGGATCACAGACCACACGGCTGGGGTCAGACGCAGCCCAGGAGGGCGGCGATGGTCCCCTGGCTGTCACGGCGGTCTCTGAAATGCCTCCGAAGCAGGAACTGTAATTCAGCCTAAATGAGAAGCGCTGTGGGCAGAGCGGCTTCTGCTGGTGGCGGTGACAGAAAACACGAAGTCAGCCCCAGGACATCTTACACACGGCAGGGGGCGGGCACTTTTTAAACCTGTGGCCGCTGTGATGACTGGGAAGAGGCCAGTACGATCTACAACACGGGGGAGGGGCGAGAAGTTGGCCCCTGTCCTGTGAGGCCGGCCGGTGCCCAGCAGGTTCAGGGTACCCAGTTCTGCCTCCCCGGGCCCTCTGTAACCCCGGCCTGGACCAGCGCTGGCCCCGCCGTTGGCCAGCCAGTCCCCTTGGCCAGCCTGCCCCTGGCCGCGAGAGCTGCGCTCCACTCAGCAGCCCTGGCTGCGGCCGCCTCTGCCCTGCACGTGTGTTCATGGCTCCTGGACGCAGCCCTCCTCGCGGGCTCTGCTGAAGAAGCAGGTGATCAGCAAAGCCACAGCCCCGGCCGTCAATTCTGCACCCGCCTTACAGGCACCCTCGTCCCCCACGTACTGTCGGGCCACCTGCTTCCCAGGCAAGAGGTGAGGCTGTGTGCATTCCTGCCCAGAACTCTGACCCAACCTGGAGCTGCCCTACCTGGAGCCAGCCTTTTCTAGAGAGACAGGCTCATAACCTCTTACGAGCTAGTGGTTTACTACAGATAAGCTGCTGTTAGCACAGGGGCTGGTCACTCCACATGGCACCGTCCTGCCCCACAGGCCCACCATGAATGGAACAGGCCGAAAGACCTGTGGCTGGAGGAGGGGCTCTCAGGCTGAGGGCTGGAGAGAAGAGGCAGTGGCCCAAGGCTACTTCGGGGTCTGGAGTGGCTCTGCTTCAGGCTGTGGGACCTGTGATCCGCCTCCAGATTGGCTCGAAGTCCCAGGAGTGGACACCTCACGGCTGAGACTGGACAGAAGACGCGGCCCTGAACCCCCCCTCCTGGGCACAGAGGACCCCCCTTCCGGCTACGCCCCATGAGGATGGGGCAGAGCTCCCCTACACCCACAGGGGTTTCTTCCTGGTCTTGGAACGGACCAAGAAATGGCCCCTCTGGAGAAGGCCACTTGCCTGGAGAGTGAGTGACCCTAACTGGTGGCCCTAACCCCGTCTCAGGGGAAGCAGCACCCCCCGCGTCTCCACTGGGGCTTAAGCACGATGAATGTTTCATGCCCCGAGAAGGCGCTGACATTTTGCTGGATGGCTTCAATTAGCTCCGAGCCTCATTCCCATGCTAGCCAGCTCGCTTATCATCATGGTTTATTAATCCGTTTCCCAGCGAGGAGTCACACAGCCTGTCTCACAGGCCTCCCGCTGCCACCTCGACTGGATCAGAATGACGCGGGCCCTGCGGTTGCTCGTTAGGGGGTTCGGTTCTTGGAGGACTGGGGTGGTGAGGGGGCTCACAGTTCTAGGGCGTCTCTGTGTTCCCAGAGGCTGAGAGGGCCAGTCTGGGCAGAGCACGGGGACAGGAGGCCAGAGGCAGGGGTTCGCTTTCCTGTTCTCTGCCTCTGGCTGTTGAGGTCGTGCTTTTACTGAATTCCCCTGAGGGGGGCGGGGGATCACTGGGGAATTCCTTAGAAGAAGTTTCTAAATGGAAGATGTGAGATGGGGTTACATAGACGGAGTGGTAGGAGATGGTAGAATCATTTGGGTGAGCAGTTTTGGGGAGGAAGAATTTTAGGCACAGGCTGCCATGTTCACGTGACTGCACCCTCTTGGCCAGGGATGGGCTCCTGACCCCAAGGCAGCCACCAGTGCATGCGCTAGTGGCTACGAGTTGGCCTTGTGCTGCAGCACTGTCTGCTAGGCCGGCCCACCTCAGACGTCATCTTTACAGGGACACGACACACGGAGCCGGGAGGTGGCCTTCCTGGGGGCGATGGGGCTTAGGCTCTCTCCGGGGGCTGCTTGGCAGGTTGCAGGGCGAGGAAGAGTTCTTCGCAGCTGCTGCCGAGCTCCCCATGGGGAAGGGCCCGTCTGCGCTCGGGGCCACATCTGAGGGAGCTGCTCGCAGAGGGGAAGGTCAGCAGCTCTGCCTGGGGCTTAGACGCGGGGGCAGGGGACAGAGGGAGGACAGGCAGAGGGAGGGCTGGGCCGCACGGGGGCCGGCCAGAGTCCACGCAGCCAAGGTGGCCAAGGAGATGCTTCCTTCACTCAAAATCATTTTAAAATAAAAAGAAAAGTCACACGACAGGACAGAGATTTTTTGTGTGTCCACACGCAGCTCCTCTAAGGCTTCTGTCCTACGTGATTGGAATCTGGGCCTCGTCTCTGCCGTTGGGACAGAGCTGGCCGGTTATTTTATAGAATGTCCCCTAATTTGAGTTTGTCGAATATTGTTTCACGATTAAATGGAGGCTATGATTTTCAGCAGAAACATGAGAAAAGTAAGGTGCCCCTCTCGGTGTGTCCGTTTGGGGGCACGCACGTGATGTCGGGAGGTCTCAGTGACGTTCGCTGCACCGGAGTCGGGGTTTCTTTCGGCAGAGCCACCGATTTTTAAAAAGTTAACGTGAAGTCCTGTTTTCCTCTTTAGAACGAACACACGTCCCCAGGGAGCTCCAGGAGCCTCTGTTGCTCCCCAAACCTCCGTTCACTGTTTTGAGCGACACCGTGGACCTCGCTGGCAGCAGCTCTGACTGTGGCATTCGACTTCCCGTTCAGCTCAGGCCGTTGACACGTGTTAATTAGGAATCTTCCGCAGTTCATTCTTTCTGCGGTTTCTTGTCTGTGCCCGCACGGGCTGGCCGTGACCTGGGTCCCGTCGAGGGTTAAAACGCAGCTCGCTCTCTCTCTACTCCCTTGCTGCAGTGGCTTCGGCTTTGGCCACGGGAGCTCCTTGGGTTTGGCTCCCGGGTCCTTTCAGCATGTCCCCACCCCCCACATATGTGCACTTCTTTACTTCCTGTCATCACAGGATGCGCCAGGCTCCACCCTTAGAACCCGTCCGCTCTCCAGGGGGCCTGGGGGACTCTAGAGATAGAAGTTGAATGTTTAGGTGTGTCTTCTGCCATACAGCTTCCAATGGCCCCATCTCTGCCCAGCGTTACCCTCGGTCACCAGCCACAGTCCCTACCCTCTGTCCCAGTCCCAGGGGGTGGTACGTTGCAGGACGGGGGCAGGACTCTCACTTGGGATGGCAGAGGGTGGAGAGAAAGAAACAGGTCAGGGCAGGTGAGGACGAGGAATGGATCTAGGTGGAGGCTTATCCTGGGCCATGGATGGCTGGTGGGGGCTGGTGTGGCCTGGTGGGGAGCTGGTGGGGGGGCTGGTGTGGGCTGGTGGGGCTGGTGGGGACTGCCTGGTGGGGCTGGGGACTGGTGGGGCTGGTGGGGGCTGGTGGGGGTTGGTGGGCTGGCGGGGGGCCTGCCAGAGGTTGCTGGGGCCTGCTGGAAGACACAGAGTCAGAAGCCTGGCCCACGGCTAAGCCCCTCAGGGCACTGCCTCACCTGGGTAGGGAGGGGTCCTAGTGACCGACTGCAGACTGCGGGTGCAGGACCCTGGCTGAGAGGAGGAGGTGCGGGCCCCCACGCTGCCTGCGAGCACCATCTGCAATCTGCCTGCCTGCTTCGGCAGCGTCTGCCCTGTCTGCGTGAGCACGCCGGGCCCCCAGCGTGCGGCCGGCCATGGCGTCGGGTGCTCCCTGACCTAAGCTCAACCTCGGACCCCAGCTACTGAGAATGCTGCACTGGGCTGGGGAATGACCTTGACCCTGACCCCAGGCCGGCAGGGCTCCCGGCTCCCCACTGCCCCTCATCCAGGTGGAGCCCCTCACCCCGGCCACTGCGTCTAACACGCGTCTCTGCTTGCAGCTGAGTTCTCGACTCTGCAGGTCCTTCTCTTGGTGACCAACAGGTCCCTAAGCGGTTTCCTCACACGCCTATTAATACACACCTGTGAGCACATTTCTGCCCACTGCTCCCTGGGGAGCTCTGAGCCACTTACTCCCCAATCATACTGTCCTGATGCCAGCCTGGTAGCCCCTCTGGCAGCTGGCTCCTGCCCTCCCCTCCCACTGATGTCACGAGAAGCCCCCCCACCCCTGAATCCTGCCCCATAAGCGGGCTGGGGACACACAGGCTCCCAGGAGCTGCTCATGGTAACCAATCTTTCTGTCATTGAGTCCCAGCTGCCTTTAAGTGCCAGGCTGCAAATCTTGGCAGAGGCTGCTCGTAAACGCCGCCCAGGCTCCTGACAGCAGCCTGGCAGCCTCCCCGCCCGTGGGGCCGCGCCGTGGAGACGGAGCGCGGAGGCCTGGCCGCCCAGAGGCCGGAGGCTGTCGGGGGGAGGGGAGCGGAGGGGCACGGGCACGGGCTTGTCTGGGCTGCATCAAGGGCACTGTGGGTTTGGCACATACTCCCAGGGACTTGGGACCTGGCTGGAAACTGAGTTTCTGAGTTTGCAGGGAGAAGGGTCAGGCAAGAGAGGTTTGGGAAGGAAGCTCGGGATTGGGGTTCGGCAAGCCGCTGCCACTCCCTTCCTGAGCTTCTGTCTGTCCACCTGTAAGAGGAGCCGTGGATCCAGACTGTCACTGTGAGGAAGACGGGGGCCGGTGTAGACGGATGCAGGCAGCGGCCCAAGGCCAGGCCTCGTGGATGTGGGCACCTACCCGGGGCTGCGGGCTCAGGACGCAGGACTGAGTGGCTTCCGTGTGGACAAGGCTGGGACCGGTCCCCAGAGTCCGGGCAGGACCAAGCATGGCGACTCCTCCCCCTCCCCTGCGCCCATGCGTGCTGACCACCCCCCCAGCCTGTCCTCCTGCTCCCACTGCTCATGGCCCCCACCCTGGCCCTGGGTGGGCTTCGTCTGGCACAGCAGGTCTCAAAGTGTGGTCCCGGCCAGCGGCACAGTCTCAGTTGCCACCCCAGACCTGCGGAATCGGACCCCCTGGGGGGGTGGGCCCAGCACCCTGGGGACTCTGGGTCACCCTCGTGTTTGGGAAGCATGGCTCTGGCACAAGTCAGACCAGCCACGTCCCCACCGGAGCGCCCGGTGGCTGCAGGCGCGGCGGGAGCACTCACCGTGGGTGGGGACACGCCCCTCCTCCATCTCTCACAGACAGTGTGCAACATAGACATTATCCACGTCCCGTTTCCCCAGGGGCGGACACCGAGGGCGACGCAGCTGCGGCCCCTTCCTGGGGTGACGGGGACACTCTCCTCCGTCCCCGGGAACCGCGACCAGCAGCGGGCTCGGAGGGCGAGACGCAGGTCCCGCGGCGGCTCCCGTCTGCCCACGGCTGCTGGGCCTCCCGCTGCCCCGGTGCCGACCTTCGCCGTGTGGCACGGGAGGGGGTGGGTTCAGGGCCTCATCCGTCTCCCACGCAGCCCGGAGAGACAGCCCCACGCTGCCTCCTCAATGTCGCGGGCATTTAAATTGCCATTTTATTTAAATTTATGTCCGAGGATACAGGCGGAGAAAAGGCCATTTCAAAGTCAGTTTCTGCTTTATGGCTTCATGGGGAGACACGGCAGGCAGCTGTTGAAAATATCTTCCTGCGCCCAGCACAACAGAGGGTCACATGGGCAGCTCAGGCTTGGGATGTTCTGGGGAACAGATTCCACCTCCCGGCCCCAGACTGAGCCCCCATCCTAGCCCCAGGCTGAGCCCTGGTCCCAGTTCCAGATTCAGCCCCCGACTGAGCCCTGATCCCAGCCCCAGACCAATTGGTTTATGAAGCCATGGCCTTGCTTGTGAGGGCAGTGGGTGTAACGAAAACTCTTACAGTTTCACGAACATCTGTGGTGTGACCTACCATGCAGCATTGAACGCATCACGCTTCCAGGCAGCTGATCTCCACAGCTGGACGCGCATCTGCCCGTGTACCATGAGCCGATGAAGGTGCTCCTGGCAGCTGTGGTCGGAGCACTCTGGGTGTGGCTGCTGGGATCCAGCTGGAGGAGGCTGGGGGGCAGGGGGAGACGGGGAGGCTGGGGGAGGCTGGGGAGGCAGGGAAGGCCTGCCTTCCACCTTCTTTTCTTGGTGACCTCCAGGCAGAACCACAGACAATATTCTGGGGAGACACTTGGGCGGAGGTGCTGCTGCCCAGTTGGCGTGAAGGACCCTGGAGCCAGGTGGGCCTGAGCATGCTGGGCCCCAAGCCAGGCCTCCAGGCCCCCGCGGGAGAGGCAGCTGCTGGTCACTGAGGCAGCTGTCTTTAATGAAATCTGCCCTGGAGTGCGGGGCTGAGGGCCCGCTAGGCTGCGAGGAACCTGGGAACCCCGAGGAGCCTGGAGAGCCAGGTCCCCTGAGCCCAGAAGGAGTGGCCTCGGCTCAGAGCTTCCCTGGCAGCCCAGCTAGCTGAGAGGACGGGCCTCTGAGAGTCTAACCTCGGCCCCTCTCGCCGCCGCCGAAGCTCTCTCCAGAAGCAGAGGTAAGTGAGAGAGCCCTCAGACCCGGCCGTCTCAAACCCAGTCCGCCCTCAGCTCGGTTGTCACAACGCGTGTCTGGTATGTTCCAGGGGACTCTGTCCTCAAACCACACTCTGACCGGCAGGGATGTGAGCATATAGTGCGAGGTCACTGGGCCCAGAGAGGGGGAGCAGCATGCCCAAGACACGTGGCCTCTGATCCAGACATGATGCCTCCCCCCCCTCCTCAGCCTCCCCAGCCTCCCCAGCCTCCCCAGCCTCCCCCTCCTGATTCCTGATTTTGAGCACGATGGCCTGGGCTGCAGTGAGTCAGAGACTCGATCAGCTTCTGTGGTCTTGGCAGCGGACAGACGCACCTGGGAAGCTGTGAGAACTCACTAGATTGAGCCCTGCCAGGGAGGCGGTGGGTGGGAGGTGAGTGGGGTTGGAGGTAGAAATCAGCAGAAATGTTGCCTGGTGCCCAGGCCCTCTGGGGAGGAGCCAGAGGATTGTCCTGGGCCCTGAAATCTGGCACCAGCGCCTCTGCACCGTCCTGGGGACCGGCTGCAGCTTCCACATCTGTGGTTTTCAGGTAAGGGACAGGTGGTAAGGGGCTGGGCGGGCTCCCGGCTCGGTGTCCAGGTGTGGCTGCCCTGCCGTGCGCAGTCTGGGGTGCTAAGCTGGGGCCTGTGAGGACCAGCCGGGGCTGGTGAGCGGAAATGGCCAGGACCAGCGAGGGCTCCAGCTCGGTCCTGCCGGAGTCTCAGCCGGCCGGCTCTGGCCATGCTTGGGGAAGGCACGGAGGTTTGTGGGGTTGCACCGTCTGGAGGCCTGCCATCATTCCTTTAGTCATTCAGCAAACACTTGCAGAGTGCCCGTGGGGTGCAGGACCCCCAAAACACCTGCCGGCAGGGAGCGGAGAACTCTAGTGCAGGAGGAAGGGGAGGAAAAGTAAGCAGGTGAACGAAAGATCACCTACCGACGAGACAACGAGGCCGGGCGATGTCGCAGAGGCGAGTTTGCTGTGGGGGCCCTAATTCCAAGCGTGGGGACCCGGGTGCCTTCACGAAGGGGTGCTGTTTGAGTTGAGACCTGAATGGCAAGAAGGTGTCACCAGCCGAGGTCCGAGGGAAAGCGTCCGGGCGGCGGGGAGGCAGACAGACCGTGGCCGTCCTCTCCCGCCTTTTCTGTAGGAGGGGTCGGGGTCCGTGGGGCCGGGGTGCCGGGGGGCTGCGGACAGCAGGTGTTAGCTGACGGGGAGGCGTTCGGATGGGTTTCTGAGCCCGAGCCCTTCTGAAAGTCGGCATGGCGGTGTGCTCGCACGCTGCGGGTGCCCTGCTGTCCCCTCTTCTATTCCGAGTCACCGGTCCTCAAATATTCTCCTGGACATTTCCCACGGAATAGAGAGACGAAAGCCCTGTGCGTCTCCAAGGGTCTGGCCTAGGTGTGTGCGTGCGTGCATGTGCATGTGTGTGCGTGTGTTTGTGTATGTGTGTGTGCATGCGTGTATGCATGTGTGTATGCATGTGTATGT
>NW_024341994.1:0-367 GCF_902729225.1 Pteropus medius | reverse complement strand
TTTCCCATCAGTCTGGGAGTTTCTTAACAGTTGCTCCTAGCAATTTTATCTGCTCTAAATAGCAGAAGACACTGAGGATAGACCTAAGGCAGACAGAAGGGAGAGTACAGAGTCTGGCTAATTACACAGGATTGGCTCAGAGTTGGAGAAAGACTGAAACCTGGGAGCCATGTGCATCAATGGCTGCCTCACTGTACCCCGGGGCCTGGGGTCCTCCCTGGTGGAACCTGGGCAGCAAAGGAAGGTGGAGAGGTAGGAGTTTATCGCAAAACTGGGAGAGGCGTTTCTCCGGTCAGAAAGTTCGGGGCCTTCTAAGCGGGAAGGTCACTTTGGAAGACCCGGGAGTGTGAGTGTTTGGAAGCAGGGA
>NW_024341993.1:0-941 GCF_902729225.1 Pteropus medius | reverse complement strand
CCCAACCTCGGGGCGGAGAGGCAGCCGGAATCCAGGGCTATGGACCGGAGTTCGCTGGGCCAGAGGTTCAGGGCCCCTGGGGCTGCGCGTGTGCCCGACCCCACCTCCCCCAGGCACTAGAGCTGCTCTTTGCTGATCTTCCTCGCTTCTGGGGCAAGCTCCGCCGCGCCCTCTCTGCACACAGTCTTTCTAGACGTTTCTGTCTTCCCCAGTGAAAGCTGCACGGACACTGGCTGTGGCAGCAGCGGCTCCGTGTCACCTGAGGCACTATTCCCCAAGCCCCCGGAGCAGTCAGCCACGGGGGCACTTTAAGCAGATTCCCAGGTTCCCCCCGCACCCGCAACGGTGAAGTCAAACCTCCAGCTCAGGAATTGAGGCGCCCGTTCCCCACCCAGGCGCCTGAGTTCTTTGTGCGCCACTGGACGGCAGTGACCTCCACCGCAGGGGACGGCGGACGCCCCTGGACGGCAGTGACCTCCACCGCGGGGGAGGGCCGACGCCCCTGGACGGTAGTGACCTCCACCGCGGGGGAGGGCAGACACCCCGCGAGCACCACCTGCTTTCACACCATCACCACGACAGTCCTGCCAGTCACTGGCACGGTCCCTGCAGCTGAGGATGGCCTTGGGGCTCAGGACGGAGACAGACTAGCCTCGGCCCAGAGGGAACAGGAAGTGAGGACGCCTAGATTTCTGTGACACGGATGGCAGGGGTGTGGGCTGGGCTCTCTGACTAGAGTTGACCTGTTCTCCCGAATCCCTGGAGGCCTGGTGTCTGGCCTAGGGGCTGTGGGTGGTGGGTGGTGCCTGGTGTCTTCCACGGTGGGTCCCCTGAGGGTGGGCTCCTGAAACGCACTTAGGAGACCGTGATGTGGGTGACACAGTGGGAACCTCAGTGCTTGGCAGTGCATTGAGCCTTGTGGGATGACAAGGGACGGGGCG
>NW_024341992.1:0-540 GCF_902729225.1 Pteropus medius | reverse complement strand
CTGTCTGTGGGTGGCCCTGAACCCTGCAAGAGCATACAGAGACGAATGAGACGTAGTTTGTACCTCTAGGAGCTCAAAATGTCAGTGAGTGCTCCTCCAACCTCGGTACCCCAGTACCCGCAGATGACCGAGCATCGCCCACAGAGCCCCAAGGACCAGGGAGGGCTGTGCATTTGCCGCAAGTGAGCCTTTTCACGGAAGTCTGCGATTCTGGCTCAAAATGGACGTCACCAGAGAGTTTTTTGCCAAAGGTACCATATACATTTATATGCATATATATGTTCATCTATATGCATATTATGTATATGGTGGATTATCGAAGGAAACCTGCGTGGACCCCTGGTCTACCCCAGAAGACAGGCCGCTCCTAGCACCTCCACCTGCCCGCAGTGTGGACACCGGGCGTTCCAGAGCCACAATTCAGCATGATCTCTTTTAATCCCAGAGGCCCCGGGGCTCCTTCCTAAGGCCTCGGCTCCTTCCCGCTTTCCGCAGTGGAAATCAGACTTGAGGACGGAAGCAGACACCTCCCTCTCCCTC
>NW_024341991.1:0-514 GCF_902729225.1 Pteropus medius | reverse complement strand
AAAGGATGGAAAAAAACAAAGCAACAAACAAAACCAGTTTGTGGTGACAAAAAAAAAGCAGGAAAAAAAATCACCTGAATGCGGAAGAACTCGCCTCCTGTTGATCTCACGTTTTATTAAAGTGAAGATTGCTGTATACTATTTATTCAACTTATAATTTATGTTACTCCTTGATCTTTGTCGTTTGTCATGACAAAGCATTTATTTAATAAAGTTATGCATTCAGTTAGCCTGCGTCAGCTTCCTCCGGGTCCCAGGGAAGGTAGGTGAAAGGTGAGGACACTCCTCAGGCCACACTCCAGGTGGAGGCAGGACCTAAGGGACCCCGCAGACCCACACGCTCATCCAGAACTTGGGTTCCCCCATCTTGATCCCTTCAAAATTGTTTCAGTGAGTTAACATACAAAACACGCTTAGAACAGGGAGTAGACAGTGCAGTTCAGCTACTGTTATTACGACTACTATTATTATTACTATCATTTCATCTCAGCCCCTACTATTAAATAGAGTGGCC
>NW_024341990.1:0-16920 GCF_902729225.1 Pteropus medius | reverse complement strand
TCCTGCCGTCCGCACCCGGTGTGTGAGGCTCGGAGGGCTCGCTGTGGGAGCAAGGCCTTGGGTCGTAAGAGGGAGGGTCCAGGATTTGCCGGTGAAGTTGAGGGCCGCGAAGGAGGACTGAGAGGTCCCAGGACCCACAACAGAGGGTACCCCACCAAAGTCCGCCCCTGGTATGAGCCCTGGCAGACCCCAGGGCAGGAGGACCACGTGCGTTGTTTTCTGACTGTGGCATCCCCTTCTGAGAGGTGACAGGACTTGGTGTGAGTAGCAGGGCCTCAGGCTGGCAGAACCGGGGATTGGAGGGGGGCGGGCAGGCCTGCCAGCGTTGAGGATGAGGACACAGAGGGAGGACTGATTCAGTCCTGGATGGCCCATGGTGGCATGAGCACGGGAAGCATGTCCTGGTTTCCAACTCGGTGTCTGGGAAAGACTGGGGACTTGGTATGAGGAGGAGGGTCTCAAGGGGACAAAGGAGTGGGCCAAGGTCCAGCTGGGAGTCAAGGGGAGGACCCTAAGGGAGGAGAAGGGACGCTGGCACCAGAGGTCTGAGGGATCGGCATCCAGGTAGGCAGAGGAAGTGGGTCCAGACTTGCCAAGATCCAAGGTGAGGACTGGGGAAGGGTGGAGGAGGCCCCCTGCACACATTAAAGAGGCCCCACTGTGCCCTGTCCCTGCCATCAACACAGGGGTGCCTCATGGCAAGGCTGTGGCTTTGGTTGTTTTTATGTTTCTACCCGAGGAGTGGCTAAGGGAGGTGAGGGCATTGGCCTGATGGAGCTGGACGCAGGCCAACAAGGGGAGGGGTCCCAGGCCTGCCAGTAAACAGTGTGGGCTTTGAGGCAGGCCTGAGGGCCCCACCCACGCAGACAACAATGGAGCAGTGGGCTCAGGTCCCAATGACATAGCTGGGTTGTTAGGGGCACGGGAGAAGAAATGATGTGTCTTGAAGTCCACCTCGCAGGACTCAGTGAGATGAGGGCCTTGGAGTGTGGGGTGCCGAGTCCAAGGCCTTAGAGGCTTCACGGTGAGTACACTGAGGTAAGACTGGGGGTTCCACACTAGGCAGAAACGCTCCCCGCAATATATACCAGAAAACCCCTGCAGTCCGCTGTGGGAGTCCTGGCAGGAAGTCTGAAGGAGACTCCTCCCCCGCTTCCTCATTGCGTGGATAGCTAAGAGACATGGTGCCTTGGCCTCCCCTCTGCATCCTCAGGGCAGCAGAAGGGAAAGGGCCCAGGCCCTCTGTGAGTGACAGGGGTAGCTTGGGGTGGACCAATTTTACCACGACCCCAGACCAAGGGGAACCACCGAAACCCACACTGTGCTGCCGGCAGGCCTAGGAGCCCCCTGACATGGGTGTGCGGAGGTGGTTCCCCCTGACGTTCCCAGGGTCTTCAGGAAGGTGAGGGCCTTGGTCAGAACGGATGAGTTCAAGTTATGAATAGAGGAGTCGAGGTTTTGCCAGGATTAGAAGGGTGAGAACATTTATTTGGGGAGAACTGTAGCTACCCGCTCTCTGAGAAAGAATGAGACCCCACAGCACCTAGGCATCCCCATCCCCATGCGGGAGGCCCCAGACAGGGATAACTGGATGTGACATGCTTGGCCTTTGTGACACGCTTCCTGTGAGGTTTTCTCATTAAGGACAGATAGTCAGGGTGAAACCAGATCAGTAGGGGGTCAGTCCAGGACCAGGCAGGAATAGAGACAAGTCTCTGGTGGACAACGTAAAGGGCCTCTGCCCCAGAAAAGATGGGCCGGCCCGCTGTTGGTCCTGGGTGACCCTGGGGCAGTGGACGGGGGAACAGTTGCGGCCTCATCTCATTTTGTCTCAGAGCTCTCAGGGCGGTGAGGACCTTGGCCTGTGAGGACATCAGCCCATCCCCAGAAGCGACATCTGGTCCACAGCGAGAGGAGGACCAGATCCTGCTAAGAATCAAGGTGATGACGCTGAGGGAGAGTGAGTTCACCCCAGAACAACGAGGGTCCCCACAGAAGTCTGCCTTGCTCTGACCCTCAGCCCTGGAAACCCTGGGCAGTGCTGCGAAGCCGAGCACTTCTTCAGTCCGAAAAGGTGGTGTCAGGGAGGGGAGGGCCCTGTTCTGAGGCCTGGACTCAGGTCGGCATGGGCGGGATCTCAGGCCCTGGCAGGAATCCAGGTGAGGACTGAGGGGAACCGGAACACTTGGGAGCCCAGGCCTGGCCTGCCTGCTCTGTGAGCTGTGGGGCAACTGGGAAGAGTGTTTGGATCGGCTCCGATCACTTCCTCTTCCGGTGTCTAATGGAGAGGAGGCCTTGTTTTAAGTAGAGTGGGCTCAGTAAAGGAAGGTGTTGTCTAGGACCTGCAAGGAGACGTATGATGGGAACGCGTCCCAGGATAAGTGGACCTGACACTTCGGTGACCCCTCGTTGACCCCCTGGGAGGCTCTGGGCACATGCATTCAGCTGTGAGGCCCCACATTTCCTTCCGTTCCGTCTCAGGGGTACATGTATCAGTGCTCAGTGTTATGCCTCAGGCCAGCAGGGGACAGGAGGCCAGGCCTGGTTGGGGAAACATGGGCATCCTGAACGAGCAAGGAGAGGACCGCCTTCCCAGAAGAGAGGGTATCTCCCAGAGTCTGGAACCCTCTCCTGACAGCGCTGGGGCCCCAGACTTTGCTGGACATCTGCACGTTCAGGTCCCCCTTGGTTTTGTCTTGCAGGGGCTGCTGCATCCAGTAGGTGCAGGCCTTGGTCTGAGGTCCGTGTCCTCATGTCGCTTTGCCTTTGTGACACGCATCCTGTGAGGTTTTCTCATTAAGGACAGTAACTCAGGGTGAAATCAGGTCAGTAGGGGTTCAGTTCAGGGCCAGGAAGGAATGGAGACAAGTCTCTGGTGGACAACGTAAAGGGCCTCTGCCCCAGAAAAGATGGGCCAGCCCGCTGTTGGTCCTGTGTGACCCTGGGGCAGTGGAAGGGGGAGCAGTTGCGGCCTCATCTCATTTTGTCTCAGAGCTCTCAGGACGGTGAGGACCTCGGTCTGCGAGGACGACGTCAGCGCATCCCTGGAAGCCATATCCGGTCCACGGAGAGAGGAGGACCAGATCCTGCTAAGAATCAAGGTGATCACCTTGAGGGACGAGTGAGTTCACCGCAGAACAAACAGGGTCCCCACAGAAGTCTGCCTTTCTCTGACCCTCAGCCCTGGAATCCCTGAGCAGTGCTGTGAAGCCGAGCACTTGCTCAGTCCCAGATCGGTGGCCTCAGGGAGGGGAGGGCCCCGGTTTGAGGCCTGGACTCAGGTCGGCATGGGCGGGATCCCAGGCCCTGACAGGAATCAAGGTGAGGACTGAGGGGCAGCAGAACACTTGGGAGCCCAGGCCTGGCTTGCCTGCTCTGTGAGCTGTGGGGAAACTCGGAACAGTGCGTGGATTGGCTCTGCTCAGTTCCTCTTCCGGTGTCTAATGGAGAGGAGGCCTTGTTTTAAGTAGAGTGGGCTCAGTAAAGGAAGGTGTTGTCTAGGACCTGCAAGGAGACATACGATGGGACCGTGTCCCAGGATCAGTGGATCTAACATTTCACTGACCCCTGATTGCCCCCTGGGAGGCTCTGGGCACGTGCCGTCAGATGTGAGGTCCCGCACTTCCTTCCGTTGCGTCTCAGAGATGCGTGTACCAGTTCTCAATGTTTTGCCTCAGGCCAGCAGGGGCAGGAGGCCAGGCCCTGGTGGGGGAAACATGGGCACCCTGAACGAGCAAGGAGAGGACCGCCTTCCCGGAAGAGAGGGTATCTCCCAGAGTCTGGAACCCTCTCCCGACAGCACTGGGGCCCCAGGCTTTGCTGGACATCTGCACGTTAACGTCCCCCTTGGTTTTGTCTTGCGGGGGCTGCTGGATCCAGTAGGTGCAGGCCTTGGTCGGAGGTCCGTGTCCTCATGTCGCAGAGCAGAGGCAGGCCAGGCCGTGCCAGGAAGTAAGGTGAGGTGCCCACCCTGAATGTGTACCCAGTGGGTCCCCCACAGCCCAGTAAAGGAGACCCCACAGTCTCCAAATCTACCCACCATACTGTCAGCCCCCGAGCATGGACTGTGCCAGCTGCACCCTGAGGAGCCGTCTCACCTGTTGCTTCAGGTTCTTAGCGGACGGGACGCCCAAACAGGAGAGTGCTGTGAGGCCCGAGAGCACCCTAAAGAGGAGACCTGTAAGTCGGCTTCCTCAGAGCCGCCTGAGGTGCATTTCTCAGGTGAGGTCGCTCACACTCTGTTTCTCCCCCAGGCGTGGGTCCCCACCGACCACCGTCCGCCCACACTCCTCTGTCGCTGTCTCATCAACAGTCACCATGTCTCTCAGTCAGATGAATGAGCTCTCCAAGCAGGGGGAAGATGATGTGGATCCAAGAGAGAGACAGGGCTTGCTGGAAGAGCGAGTGCTTGGGACTGAGGAGGAGGAGGAGGAGGAGGAGGAGGAGGAGGCTGTATCCCTCTTTTCCTCCTTATCTTCCTTTTCCTCTGTCCTGTCAGACAGCCTAGAGGAAGTTGCTGCTGGTGTGGCATCTAGTCCTCCCCGGAGCCCAGAGGGTGCCTGTCCTTCCCCCACTGCCAGGGAGGCCGTTCCGTTGAGCCAACCCAAGGAAGAGTGCCCCAGTAACGAAGATGAGGCGGGGAGGAGCACCAGGGAGGACCCCGAAGATGCCGAGTCCTCCCAGAAAGAGGCACTGCGTTTGAAGATGGGCGGCCTGGTGGCGTTCCTTCTCCTAAAGTATCGCACCAAGGAGCCGGCCAGCAGGTCAGAAATGCTGAGTCGCGTCAACAAGGAGCACCAGGACCACTTCCCTGAGATCTTGAGCCGAGCCTCGCGGTGCCTGAGGCTGCTCTTTGGCATTGAGGTGAAGGAAGTCGACCCCAGCAACAACATTTATTTCCTGGGCACCACTCTGGGCCTCACCTACGACGGTGGGCACTGCATGCCCAAGACGGGCCTCCTGGTCACGTTCCTGTGCTTGATCCTCCTGGAGGGCGACTGTGCCCCTGAGGAGGAAGTCTGGAAATCCCTGAATGTCATGGGGCTGTATGATGGAAGGGAGCATTGCATCTATGGGGAGCCCAGGGAGCTCATCACCAGTGTTTGGGTGCGGGAACAGTATGTGGTGTACCGGCAGGTTGCCAACAGCGATCCTGCTCGCTTCGAGTTCCTGTGGGGCCCCAGGGCCCACGCAGAAACCAGCAAGCTGAAGGTCCTAGAGTATTTGCTCAATCTCAAAAGTAAGAATCCTCTGTCTGAAGTGGCTCAGCGCCATGAGGAAGAAGAGGCCTGAGCCCCACTTGCAGACAGGCACCTTTCAGGCCCACGTCCGGCATCTTCTCCTGCTGGGCATGAAGCGAGGCCTATTTTTCACTCTGTGTTTGAGGAGAGAGCCTCTGGAGCCAGCGCAAATTAGGGGAACGACTTTTAGTGTTATCTTTGGCTCCCGTGACGATTTAGAAATACATCTTTCTTACCTTTACGAATTTTGCAAATGTCATTCCTTTCAATACAAGGTTTCAGATCAGTAGCATCTAAGTTTGTGCGTGACGTTGACCATACATGTACTTTCACTAACCTGTCCAAGTGTGAGAGTTTTGCGATTGTGTAACACAAATTGGGACACCTTCCCTCCTAGTGTGTGATCCTGAACTAGATCACGTGGCACTGGAACAGGATTTCCATAGAAATGTGAAAGAACTCACTAGCAAATCCAAGGTGGTCAAAAAGTACAGAAATAAAAGTAAAACCTTGTTAATTCCTGCATCTTCTCTTTTCTCGTCCGTCATTCTGTGAAACAATTGTATGTAGCTGGATTTGCTTGGTTCATTCGAGAAAGTGGGAGGCATTTCATGGGAATAGAGAAGACGCGGGCTCAGAGGTTCATTTATTGCCCAGACTTTCACTGAGCCCCTGTCCTCTGGAAGGCCCTGTGCTGGTGGTGGGGAGACTAGGATAAGCCGGAGACACCCACGCACAGAGCGATTGTGTAGGGCCCGCAGTCATATAAGGAAGGTGCTGAGGTGTCCCCTAAGTCCTCTAGAACAAGTCAAAGAAGGGGAGATGAGGTAGGCCTCCAGGGGCGAGCAGTCCAGTGTAAATGGGCCGAGCCAAGGCATTTGGGGGCTGTTTATAGGGAAACTGGTAGGTGGCATCTGCCAGTCTAGACAGATGGTGTGTCTTGGGTTTGAGAGGAGTGTCTGAAATGGAATCGTTCGGAGAAGTGCCTTTGGATCATGGAGAAATGTCCACCTGTACCAGGGAGCTAGCATCCTGCAGTTTCCTGCCAGCACGTTTGAACACCGAGAACAAGGTGTTTTATCCCCATCGCCTGCACGGATTTCCTGAGAAATCAGGGTCCCTGTCCTTGAGGGCATGAGTCCCTGGGTCGCTGGTGCTTTGAGACTCAGGCATGGCCATAGTCCCG
Source organism: Pteropus medius (assembly GCF_902729225.1). NCBI lineage: Eukaryota > Metazoa > Chordata > Mammalia > Chiroptera > Pteropodidae > Pteropus > Pteropus medius. The sequence goes on along the minus strand of NW_024341990.1, from coordinate 10,494 downwards.
AGAATAGCCCCCATTGCACGGCGGGGTTAAGAGCTTGCCCGGAGCTCCAGCCTCCTTGGCAAGGAGCTGATCTTCTGCCTGATTGTCGCTTGCCCTCCTATGTGGGAAATACCCGTGGCAGCTGTCCTGGGACGTCTGGGAGCAAGTCATCGGTCCCGGATCTCCCCCGTCCTTGGTCCCCGAGCTGTGGGTGGGCACAGGAATCGGGCTGGGCTGGTGGCAGTATGCAGGGTGCGATGCCAAGGAATGTCCACAAGGCGGAATCAGAGGCAAAGCCATGTTTGCCCTGCACGGAGACAGACGTTCTGTCCAAAAGGGCCCCACAGACCCTCGCCCAGTGTGGACGCATGAGAGTCACCGGCCCGGAGGCACTGTGCTGTGAACTGCTGGCGGGCCTGTGCCTGACGTTCTGCCTGCCTAGCAGCTTGAGCCACAGGACAACGTCGGGCCATCCAACCAGCTGGGGCGGGGGGAGGAGGAAGGGACCAGACTGGAGAGGTAAATGGGAACATTAGGCCCATGCCAGAAACTAGAGCAGCCTTCTGAGATCCACACCTCCATCAGCCACATCTTAGTGGAAACCTCTCTACCCTCACACAGTCCTGTCGAAACACGTCTTCTTCTCCAGGGTCATGGTCTTCAGCTCAGGACAGAAGGGGACCTGACGGCACTTTCAGAGGCCACGTGGTAGGCTCGGGCCGAGTGTCAGACACTCTCTGACCTTGCCGCGTGGCTTCCCGCCGTCTGTGAATCATGGGGCCTGAGGCATCAGGCATTAGGTCACCAAGGAAGGCAGCCGGAACCCCCTTGATTGTGGGGGAGATGCCCAGAGCGCTGCAGGGCCAGAGCGCTGCACCACATGCAGCTCCGTTTGCCGGAGAGTTCCGCTGCTCCAAAGCCGAGCAAATCATGTGAACTCTCCACGCCTCGATTGCTTAACCTGCAACATGGGCACAGTAATAGTTCAAGTTCGGAGAGGTGGCGCGTGTATACGGGACGTGACCTGTGTGCTAAATGCATGCCCAAATTGAGTGCTGAGACGGCATGGCCAGTGCCGCTGCGTGTCTGAGACGTACCTTCCCCAGAGGGTGAAGATGCTGAAGCAGTGTACGCATTCCGATCCCGGTGTACACTGACTGCTGCGGTTTATCTTTCCTGCTGTGAATGTGTTATAGACGATGGACCGCCTCACACGGCAGGATTGCGCAAACATGGTCTAAGTTGTTCTCTCCCTGAGTGAGGTGAGGCTCAGGCCTCCTGCACCGGGGCAGGGAGAATACATTGGGCTGTGGGAGTTGACCCTGCGGGAGGCGCCCAGACCTCCTCAAGTCCCAATACTCATTTGGAACCCCACACTTCAAAGCTCTGCAGGGAACTGTTGCCCCCGTGGTGTGCTGAATACCAAGGGAAGCACCCTGCACCGGGCCTGGCCTTAGGCTGCCCAGGTGCATGTTTCCTGGGGGGCTGGGGCCGCATTCCAAATTCTCCCCAGCATGGCTTGGAATTGGAGGGTCTGCCCGTAGTTACTGTGGAGCCATCTTGCTCACGCAACCTCTTTCAGGGTGTGAAACACCTCGACTTACCCATCGCCGAGCCCAACTCTCTTTTTGCCTATCATATTTCAATTTCCTCTTTTGCATTTCCTCCGGAGAGCAGCCAGAAGAGGGATTATGTCCCCAAGGAGGTGATTTTGCATGCATATTGAGTAGGAAGCTGCTCCTGGATGTTTGCGTAAGGCCCTAAAACTTTAGGCAGCCTGGCTGTGTCTTTTCCCAGATTGACACTAGTGATCCCCAGGCCTTGTGATGTCACTCGATGACGTCCTTTGACAGCCAGGAACAGCATCAGTGCTTCAATGACCCGGAAGAATCTGGTAGGCACAGGGGAGTGTGAGTGCCCACAGATAATGTCTGCAGCTACTAGAACCTTCTAAAGGAAAGATCATAGGGTAGGGAGAAATGTTTCTCTGAAGGGTCTCGGGATGGTCTGACTCTTGCCCTCTTTTCATGAGTGCTCCTTGAGCACCAACTGTGTACCCCCAGAGCACCGACTGTGTGCCAGGCTGCATGGATGCGGGTAGGTGGCATGTGGCTCCTGGGCCTCCTGAGCTGAGTCTTCAGGTCACAGAGGCCCGAAGAGACTGACCACCTGCCCATCTGCAAGTAGGCCCGGGGAGGGCAGAGCTGTGAGTCCGTGGGGCTGGCGCCCTCACCTCTCTCAGACTTCCAGGACAGTAGTCAGTGGATGTCACATCTGGACGGCATTTCTGGGGTCCGCCAGAGCTGCTAGCTTGGGCAGAGTTCAGTTCTGAAGGGGAGGGCCCAAAGTCTTTCCTCCGGTCCCTGTCTTTTCCCAGCTAGTCTCCACCCTCGTCTGTCCTGAGTGTCTGCCCCTCAGCCCAAATGGATGAACTGCTGGAATCCATATATTGCAATATATTCAGTGATAAAAAGAAATAGCTATCCCAGCACGAAAAGACATGGAAGAAACTTCGATGTATATTACTATGAGAAAAGAAGCAATCCGAAGAGTTTATATACTGTATGATCCAAAGGCAAAATTATGCAGACCGTACAAAGACCAGAGGTTTCCAAAGGCTGCAGGGGGACATGTGAATAGGCACACCACAGAGGACTTTTAGGACAGTGAAGATACTCTGTATGATACTATAATGACAGATACATGCCATCGTACCATTGTCCAAACCCATGGAATGCACGACACCAAGCGTGAACCGGAATGTAAACCATGGGTGTTCGGTGATGAGGTATCGACACAGGTTCATCACTTATTACAAATATACCAGACTGGTGGGGGTGTTGATAATGGGGGAGCTATGCAATGTGGGGACAGGTGCTTACTGGGAAATCTCTGGACCGTCCTCTTTATTTTTCTGGGCAGCTAAAAGTGCTCTGAAAAATGAAGTCTTTCAAAAAATACGCCATATGAACGACGAAATCTAAGCAACAAAATAGAGAAAGTCCTGGGGGAGACTGAAGACTGTGGTGAGCTGGTATTTGCGTTTGAGGTAGGGTGTGGGAGCAGGTAATTGGGAGCGGTGGTAGGCTGCATGGTGCAGATCACAGGATGGTAGGAGGGAAGATTTTAAACTCCTGTCCCTACTTCACTGCACAAATCTGAAGCCCAGAGACCACACATGCCAGGAGCACTGGGACAACACCAGCACAGCACGAATGATAGCAGGTTTGAAGCATTTGTCTCCAGAGACAGCTAACAGACACGTGAAACCACCTGAGTGGGTGTGGACTGGCCTTTCAAAATTATTATTTTAATGGAATATAAAGAATAGCCTAATAGTAGATGACAGAATCAGAGAGGTCCATGCAAAATAAGTGTAGCTGTTCTTCATCAAATAATGTCTATACTACATTATGGATTATATAGATATATATACATATACATATATATATATATATACACACACACACACACACATATATACACACACATAAATATAGAGACATAAATATATACATACACATATATAGTGTGTATATATATATACAGATATATATATATATTATATATACATATATATAATAAACAGGCATGCCTACATACGTGTTTATATACGTTATGCGTATATCTGGGTATATAAGTACATCCAATCTACATCTATGAGATATATATACATAACTATGTATTAATGTACGTACGCACAGGTCGAGATGTAAAATGTATTGCTCGCTATGAATGAGGATGGAAACGGGAAACTCCTGTACTCAACAGGAAAAGACAGAGAGCGCAGAGCGTCAGGATCTCCCGAATTCCCTGCTGCAGCTCAGCGTCATCAGTAGAATGTAAAAAGTAAACGTTTAAAATACACTGTTTTCAAAGTCTCAGTCGGGCTCGTAAAGAGAAGCTGTGAGAAGCGGGGGTTTCTCCTCTGACCCTCCCCCAGGGTCACGGGCGCTGCCGCTGCCCCTGTGGCATCTGTCCTGGGACTGCAGCGTTCTCCTCGACGGTTGTGAAGACCCTCGGACTGAGGACTGAGGGGTCCGCCTGCCCCAGAACAGAGGGCTTTGCAGAATCTCTCCAGGCGCTCCTGCCAGATCTGGGACCCGCGGTCAGGGCTGTCAGGCTGAGCACCCCACCAGCACCTCCTCCGGGAACTCGGGGAGTCAGGACCTTGGTATGAGGGGCACAGGCTCAGGACCGCTGAGGATGTGGGTCTAGGACCTGCCGGGTCAAGGGCGAGACCAGGGGGAGGACTGCAGGAACACTACGGAACCAAGTGTCGTCCCTCCTGTCTGGCCTGGGGGACCCCAGAAGTGCAGACCGGATGTGACGTCCACTGACTTCCGTCCAGGAAGTCTGAGAGGTGAGCACCGCGTCTGGGAGGCCGGCTTCAGGTCGGAACAGGGAAGGAGCCCAGTCCGGCAGAGATTCAAGGTACGACCCTGAGGGAAGACGGAGGGCCCCCACAGAATCCAGGGTGCCGCCACTGTCAGCACGGAGAGTCCCCGGGGCTGGGCCGTCGGGCCGAAAACTACCCCACCGCCACCGAACCGCACCCTCCAGAGAGACTCCGGGAGTCCAGGACAACATCTGAGGGTAGCAACCGCAGGTCAGCAGGGGGAGGGCCCAGGCCGTGCCCGAGACAAGGAGAGGACCCTAAGTGAGATTGAGGGACCCTGGACGCCAGAACAGCGGCACCTCTAGCAGGGCTTACGCGGACGTTGGGGGGGTGGGGCGGGGCGGGCAGGAGGGGGTGTGAGCACACGTGGCGGTTCCTGAGATCTGCATCGAGGACTTTGGGACTGGGGGTGGTTGGAATAAGGAGCAAGGCCTCTGGCGGCAGAGCGGAGGACCCCTGGTCCCGCTGGTGTCACGGTGAGGACATTGGCGGAGGACCGGGGGATCCTCTGCCGCAGAACAGTCAGCCCTGGGAGGTCCAGAGGGACGGCCCCGAGTGGCATGTCCTGCCGTCCGCACCCGGTGTGTGAGGCTCGGAGGGCTCGCTGTGGGAGCAAGGCCTTGGGTCGTAAGAGGGAGGGTCCAGGATTTGCCGGGTGAAGTTGAGGGCCGCGAAGGAGGACTGAGAGGTCCCAGGACCCACAACAGAGGGTACCCCACCAAAGTCCGCCCCTGGTATGAGCCCTGGCAGACCCCAGGGCAGGAGGACCACGTGCGTTGTTTTCTGACTGTGGCATCCCCTTCTGAGAGGTGACAGGACTTGGTGTGAGTAGCAGGGCCTCAGGCTGGCAGAACCGGGGCTTGGAGGGGGGCGGGCAGGCCTGCCAGCGTTGAGGATGAGGACACAGAGGGAGGACTGATTCAGTCCTGGATGGCCCATGGTGGCATGAGCACGGGAAGCATGTCCTGGTTTCCAACTCGGTGTCTGGGAAAGACTGGGGACTTGGTATGAGGAGGAGGGTCTCAAGGGGACAAAGGAGTGGGCCAAGGTCCAGCTGGGAGTCAAGGGGAGGACCCTAAGGGAGGAGAAGGGACGCTGGCACCAGAGGTCTGAGGGATCGGCATCCAGGTAGGCAGAGGAAGTGGGTCCAGACTTGCCAAGATCCAAGGTGAGGACTGGGGAAGGGTGGAGGAGGCCCCCTGCACACATTAAAGAGGCCCCACTGTGCCCTGTCCCTGCCATCAACACAGGGGTGCCTCATGGCAAGGCTGTGGCTTTGGTTGTTTTTATGTTTCTACCCGAGGAGTGGCTAAGGGAGGTGAGGGCATTGGCCTGATGGAGCTGGACGCAGGCCAACAAGGGGAGGGGTCCCAGGCCTGCCAGTAAACACAGTGTGGGCTTTGAGGCAGGCCTGAGGGCCCCACCCACGCAGACAACAATGGAGCAGTGGGCTCAGGTCCCAATGACATAGCTGGGTTGTTAGGGGCACGGGAGAAGAAATGATGTGTCTTGAAGTCCACCTCGCAGGACTCAGTGAGATGAGGGCCTTGGAGTGTGGGGTGCCGAGTCCAAGGCCTTAGAGGCTTCACGGTGAGTACACTGAGGTAAGACTGGGGGTTCCACACTAGGCAGAAACGCTCCCCGCAATATATACCAGAAAACCCCTGCAGTCCGCTGTGGGAGTCCTGGCAGGAAGTCTGAAGGAGACTCCTCCCCCGCTTCCTCATTGCGTGGATAGCTAAGAGACATGGTGCCTTGGCCTCCCCTCTGCATCCTCAGGGCAGCAGAAGGGAAAGGGCCCAGGCCCTCTGTGAGTGACAGGGGTAGCTTGGGATGGACCAATTTTACCACGACCCCAGACCATGGGGACCCACCGAAACCCACACTGTGCTGCCGGCAGGCCTAGGAGCCCCCTGACATGGGTGTGCGGAGGTGGTTCCCCCTGACGTTCCCAGGGTCTTCAGGAAGGTGAGGGCCTTGGTCAGAACGGATGAGTTCAAGTTATGAATAGAGGAGTCGAGGTTTTGCCAGGATTAGAAGGGTGAGAACATTTATTTGGGGAGAACTGTAGCTACCCGCTCTCTGAGAAAGAATGAGACCCCACAGCACCTAGGCATCCCCATCCCCATGCGGGCGGCCCCAGACAGGGGTAACTGGATGTGACATGCTTGGCCTTTGTGACACGCTTCCTGTGAGGTTTTCTCATTAAGGACAGTTAGTCAGGGTGAAACCAGATCAGTAGGGGGTCAGTCCAGGACCAGGCAGGAATAGAGACAAGTCTCCGGTGGACAACGTAAAGGGCCTCTGCCCCAGAAAAGATGGGCCAGCCCGCTGTTGGTCCTGGGTGACCCTGGGGCAGTGGACGGGGGAACAGTTGCGGCCTCATCTCATTTTGTCTCAGAGCTCTCAGGGCGGTGAGGACCTTGGCCTGTGAGGACATCAGCCCATCCCCAGAAGCGACATCTGGTCCACAGCGAGAGGAGGACCAGATCCTGCTAAGAATCAAGGTGATGACGCTGAGGGAGAGTGAGTTCACCCCAGAACAACGAGGGTCCCCACAGAAGTCTGCCTTGCTCTGACCCTCAGCCCTGGAAACCCTGGGCAGTGCTGCGAAGCCGAGCACTTCTTCAGTCCGAAAAGGTGGTGTCAGGGAGGGGAGGGCCCTGTTCTGAGGCCTGGACTCAGGTCGGCATGGGCGGGATCTCAGGCCCTGGCAGGAATCCAGGTGAGGACTGAGGGGAACCGGAACACTTGGGAGCCCAGGCCTGGCCTGCCTGCTCTGTGAGCTGTGGGGCAACTGGGAAGAGTGTTTGGATCGGCTCCGATCACTTCCTCTTCCGGTGTCTAATGGAGAGGAGGCCTTGTTTTAAGTAGAGTGGGCTCAGTAAAGGAAGGTGTTGTCTAGGACCTGCAAGGAGACGTATGATGGGAACGCGTCCCAGGATAAGTGGACCTGACACTTCGGTGACCCCTCGTTGACCCCCTGGGAGGCTCTGGGCACATGCATTCAGCTTTGAGGCCCCACATTTCCTTCCGTTCCGTCTCAGGGGTGCATGGATCAGTGCTCAGTGTTATGCATCAGGCCAGCAGGGGACAGGAGGCCAGGCCTGGTTGGGGAAACATGGGCATCCTGAACGAGCAAGGAGAGGACCGCCTTCCCGGAAGAGAGGGTATCTCCCAGAGTCTGGAACCCTCTCCTGACAGCGCTGGGGCCCCAGGCTTTGCTGGACATCTGCATGTTAAGGTCCCCCTTGGTTTTGTCTTGCAGGGGCTGCTGGATCCAGTAGGTGCAGGCCTTGGTCTGAGGTCCGTGTCCTCATGTCGCTTTGCCTTTGTGACACGCATCCTGTGAGGTTTTCTCATTAAGGACAGTAACTCAGAGTGAAATCAGGTCAGTAGGGGGTCAGTTCAGGACCAAGTAGGAATGCAGACAAGTCTCTGGTGGACAACGTAAAGGGCCTCTGCCCCAGAAAAGATGGGCCAGCCCGCTGTTGGTCGTGGGTGACCCTGGGGCAGTGGAAGGGGGAACAGTTGCGGCCTCATCTCATTTTGTCTCAGAGCTCTCAGGACGGTGAGGACCTTGGTCTGCGAGGACGACGTCAGCCCATCCCTGGAAGCCATATCCGGTCCACGGAGAGAGGAGGACCAGATCCTGCTAAAAATCAAGGTGATCACCTTGAGGGACGAGTGAGTTCACCGCAGAACGAACAGGGTCCCCACAGAAGTCTGCCTTTCTCTGACCCTCAGCCCTGGAATCCCTGAGCAGTGCTGTGAAGCCGAGCACTTGCTCAGTCCCAGATCGGTGGCCTCAGGGAGGGGAGGGCCCCGGTTTGAGGCCTGGACTCAGGTCGGCATGGGCGGGATCCCAGGCCCTGACAGGAATCAAGGTGAGGACTGAGGGGCAGCAGAACACTTGGGAGCCCAGGCCTGGCTTGCCTGCTCTGTGAGCTGTGGGGAAACTCGGAACAGTGCGTGGATTGGCTCTGCTCAGTTCCTCTTCCGGTGTCTAATGGAGAGGAGGCCTTGTTTTAAGTAGAGTGGGCTCAGTAAAGGAAGGTGTTGTCTAGGACCTGCAAGGAGACATACGATGGGACCGTGTCCCAGGATCAGTGGATCTAACATTTCACTGACCCCTGATTGCCCCCTGGGAGGCTCTGGGCACGTGCCGTCAGATGTGAGGTCCCGCACTTCCTTCCGTTGCGTCTCAGAGATGCGTGTACCAGTTCTCAATGTTTTGCCTCAGGCCAGCAGGGGCAGGAGGCCAGGCCCTGGTGGGGGAAACATGGGCACCCTGAACGAGCAAGGAGAGGACCGCCTTCCCGGAAGAGAGGGTATCTCCCAGAGTCTGGAACCCTCTCCCGACAGCACTGGGGCCCCAGGCTTTGCTGGACATCTGCACGTTAACGTCCCCCTTGGTTTTGTCTTGCAGGGGCTGCTGGATCCAGTAGGTGCAGGCCTTGGTCGGAGGTCCATGTCCTCATGTCGCAGAGCAGAGGCAGGCCAGGCCGTGCCAGGAAGTAAGGTGAGGTGCCCACCCTGAATGTGTACCGAGTGGGTCCCCCACAGCCCAGTAAAGGAGACCCCACAGTCTCGAAATCTACCCACCATACTGTCAGCCCCCGAGCATGGACTGTGCCAGCTGCACCCTGAGGAGCCGTCTCACCTGTTGCTTCAGGTTCTTAGCGGACGGGACGCCCAAACAGGAGAGTGCTGTGAGGCCCGAGAGCACCCTAAAGAGGAGCCCTGTAAGTCGGCTTCCTCAGAGCCGCCTGAGGTGCATTTCTCAGGTGAGGTCGCTCACACTCTGTTTCTCCCCCAGGCGTGGGTCCCCACCGACCACCGTCCACCCACACTCCTCTGTCGCTGTCTCATCAACAGTCACCATGTCTCTCAGTCAGATGAATGAGCTCTCCAAGCAGGGGGAAGATGATGTGGATCCAAGAGAGAGACAGGGCTTGCTGGAAGAGCGAGTGCTTGGGACTGAGGAGGAGGAGCAGGAGGAGGAGGAGGAGGAGGCTGTATCCCTCTTTTCCTCCTTATCTTCCTTTTCCTCTGCCCTGTCTGACAGCCTAGAGGAAGTTGCTGCTGGTGTGGCATCTAGTCCTCCTCGGAGCCCAGAGGGTGCCTGTCCTTCCCCCACTGCCAGGGAGGCCGTTCCGTTGAGCCAACCCAAGGAAGAGTGCCCCAGTAACGAAGATGAGGCGGGGAGGAGCACCAGGGAGGCCCCCGAAGATGCCGAGTCCTCCCAGAAAGAGGCACTGCGTTTGAAGATGGGCGGCCTGGTGGCGTTCCTTCTCCTAAAGTATCGCACCAAGGAGCCGGCCAGCAGGTCAGAAATGCTGAGTCGTGTCAACAAGGAGCACCAGGACCACTTCCCTGAGATCTTGAGCCGAGCCTCGCGGTGCCTGAGGCTGCTCTTTGGCATTGAGGTGAAGGAAGTCGACCCCAGCAACAACATTTATTTCCTGGGCACCACTCTGGGCCTCACCTACGACGGTGGGCACTGCATGCCCAAGACGGGCCTCCTGGTCACGTTCCTGTGCTTGATCCTCCTGGAGGGCGACTGTGCCCCTGAGGAGGAAGTCTGGAAATCCCTGAATGTCGTGGGGCTGTATGATGGAAGGGAGCATCGCATCTATGGGGAGCCCAGGGAGCTCATCACCAGTGTTTGGGTGCGGGAACAGTATGTGGTGTACCGGCAGGTTGCCAACAGCGATCCTGCTCGCTTTGAGTTCCTGTGGGGCCCCAGGGCCCACGCAGAAACCAGCAAGCTGAAGGTCCTAGAGTATTTGCTCAATCTCAAAAGTAAGAATCCTCTGTCTGAAGTGGCTCAGCGCCATGAGGAAGAAGAGGCCTGAGCCCCACTTGCAGACAGGCACCTTTCAGGCCCATGTCCGGCATCTTCTCCTGCTGGGCATGAAGCGAGGCCTATTTTTCACTCTGTGTTTGAGGAGAGAGCCTCTGGAGCCAGCGCAAATTAGGGGAACGACTTTTAGTGTTATCTTTGGCTCCCGTGACGATTTAGAAATACATCTTTCTTACCTTTACGAATTTTGCAAATGTCATTCCTTTCAATACAAGGTTTCAGATCAGTAGCATCTAAGTTTGTGCGTGAC
>NW_024341989.1:0-6016 GCF_902729225.1 Pteropus medius | reverse complement strand
TAGAAGAACCCTTTCTGAGCTACTGAGCCAAAGTTGACTTCTACTGTGTGAATGACAATAAGCATGATGAAAGAGATATTTAAATAGAGAAAAGCATTTTAGTATATTCTCTGAGTTGGAAAGGAATGTGGTACATTAGGAGAATTCTGATTTATGTTTTGGATATTTTATTTTCAAAATGAAAAAAAAATAAAATGGTTAGTATAATATCCAATTATACATTTTACCAGTGATAGTGTCTTAAACATTTATTATCCTCAATGATACGAGTAGTACATAGGGTAGGTACTCAAATCTTTGAGAAATGAATGGTACTAGAATTATAGACTCAAATGATGCTTATCAGGATCTGGGGTGGGGTAAATGGAGAGCTGTTGGTCAAAGGGTACACTCTTCCAGTAGAAGATGAATAAGTTCCGAGGATCTACTTACTGCATAGCACTGTGATTATAGTTAACAATATTACATACTTCCCAGTTGCTAAAAGTGTAAATCTTAACTGATTATAGGACATGATGGAGGTATTAGCTTAAGCTACAGCAGTAATCACATTGCAATATTTATGTATTGAATCAATATACTTTACACATCAAACTAACACAGTATTTAAGTCAATTATACCTCAAACGTGCTGAGAACAATACTAAAAAGAAAAATATAAATATAGTGCTATTTGGGAAAAGATGCATCAAAATTGGACTCCAAGCTGGCTTATATCTTGTAAGTTTAAAATTGGAGAAATCTCTGCACTATATTCTGAGTCATAAAATAAATAGAAGCAAAGTTAAAGAGATATGAAAGTATGCGTTATGAGCAATCACAAGCAGGTAATGAAGATTAGCTGTAATGTTTACTATAATTTATGATTTCCTACTTAATCATGAGCAGGAAAATTATGTTCTATTAAGCTAATATTTATCTTATGACTTAAATACATGAGAAACACATTCAATGTAATTTAATAATTCATGCATTAGGGAAAAATGAATTGAGACTACCCTACGTTTAGTAGGTAAAGTCACATTACTCTTTGTTTCATTTCATTATGCTTCTGTGTGAAGGAAACAAGAAACTCTATCTCATCTTCCACTGACACTAAGGTTTTCCAAAGCATGAAACCTACCTTTCTGGGGTTCTAAGGTGGGTCCTGGAGATGGTGTTGGCTGAATTCTTGGTTTAGTAAATACTATAAGAAACGATTAGAAATTTACTTAATTAGATACAGGTTTATCAAATAACAAAATATTTGTAAATCTGGAAATGAAGCCTTTTATGTTAAACGATTTCATCACAGTTATCCTCTTTATATAGGCTTGGCTAGAAACACTTACAGTCGTTCAGCAGCTTTCCCAAAGTAGCCATCAACACGAGACACATTACTCCTAAGATGCCAGAAATCAACCTCCACGGGGTGGTTTGAAAACCTGTAGAGCAGGAGCGGTCGGGGAATGAATTAAACAACAAACACTAGAGCTGAACTTTTTAAAAGCAGAAATGATTGAGAGAGAATCCAAAATTTCCTTGCTTTGACAACCCAACCATCTTGCCAATGTAACATTAGAAAATGCAGCTGCTCCATTCAGAACTCCACCGAATACCAAAATTCTTATGAGATATACTTTACTCTTCAGTGAGATCATTCATTACTGTCTTCTTAACTAGATCCGTCTCAGCAAAGTGGATTTAACATTTATATTTTAATTTGGCAAAGAAGCTCAGAGATCTGGAGCAAGAAGAGATGATTCGGCACCAAGTTCTCTTTTATGGGCTTACATAACAGACATTCACTTTTATTTTCTCAACAAAAATCACAAGAGACTTGTATAATTCTCAGCAGGCAGATGATAAAATTTAGAATCCATCGATAATGTTATTTTGTCCAAGTATCAAAGCTAGTAAACACCCAAGTCAGAAATCAAAGGAAAGTTTGTCTAGACCTTCAGTCTTTGTTTAACATATTCTATCATTGTCACAATAATACCACTTGGGAGCATGCTCTCCTGCTAATCTCAATGCATTCATTGCTCTGAGAAAGGTCAAGAGTCCATGACATTGCAGAGGTTTCACAGGGAGGAGAAGACGCAAGAGCTATTGGACCTGGTGTGATGAGACGGTCCCCAACCAACATCTGGGTAATAGTTTGGGGAGCTGGGTTCATTTCATCATACCCTAAATTATAATACATAAGCAACCATATTTTACAGGAATATTACATTATCTTATACCCCAAATTACTGGTTTGTAGGCATTTTCTCCAAAACAATTTTACAATAGCAGATTCTGCATTAACCTTAGCACACTCCCAAAAGTATTCCCGTTAGCAACAGTCTAATGTGTCAAATTGTTAATCTGTATGGTTTTTGCGTGTCACAACACAAGCAGTAAATTTTTAAATAGTCTTTTTAAGTTGTGCCTCAGATATTTGGCATTCTCTAAATACTCTATAGTGGTAGTGTATTGTTCATAATGTAACCTGGTAAATTCAGTTCCCATTCAGAATTTGGAGATTTCTCTTTTAGAAGCCACTCTTTAAACCAGTGGAGAAGCTTCACAAAACTATTTCAAAGTTACCAAATGAAGAATCGGAAAAATCAAATAAGTGGAAAAAGCAGATATATCAAGACAAAAAAATGCCACCCTGCTCCTTTTTTTATCATAAAACACTTCTCTGAAATATGCATATCTAGGAGATTCCTTTTCTGGTTACTTCTATTTTTATTTTATGACCAGGACCTCACATACCTGCCATGAGAAATGGTGTTCCCACGTCGACGCAGATAAGGCACACTGTGTGCTTGTTCCAGTAGGACGTTGTTAGGTCACAGAAGTGAGCAGGAGGCTAGAAATCCGAGCATTGCATATGAGGTACTTTAACAGAAAAAGGAAAAGAAAAATTGAGTATTTAAACGATATTCTTGAATCACCTATTGGTGAGACACAGTGTATAGTATGAAAGAGAAGCAGTAAAATCACTAGCTTTTAAAATGTTCCTGGAACCACAATACAGGAAATCCTCACTTGTGTAATTGTATTTGTGTAATATGAGCACTTTGACTATCATAAAAGGAGATGAAAGGGTTTTTTTTAATGTTTGAACATCGACACCTTTGAAAATTATTGGAACACAAGAAAAATGATATGTACACCAAACTTAAATTTATTTGGTGTAATAAAATTTCACACAGACTTTTTCCCTTTTAATAATGAGAAAAATGTATAATTTACTTTGTGCTAAACACAGATGACAGCACTTGGCATATATTAGCTTGTTTATTTCTAAAATGACTTAATAATGAAGATGCATAAACATACTCATTCTACTGATGAGAAAGCTATGGCACAGCCAAATACTTGAACAAGGTCACTATTATTGAAACCCCAGTGGTCTTTCTCCAGAGCACACATGCAATATAGTTCAAATCAAGCCTATCTCTCTGTGTGTCTATGTATTTTCTTAATTTTGATTTTTCAGAACAGATAGGTTGATATTTGCACCTCGCACTCTGTACTTTCAATGGCTGCCTCATTTACTCATGTGTTGAAGGCAAGGATCAAAAGGTAGATACACAGTGACTTCCCATTACTGTTCCATGTACACACACACAAACACACACGCACAAATACACACACCTGTGCTCCACGACTACTTTAGGTGGTTAAGCCCACATATAGTGCCTCATTACTATTCCATGTACACACAGATACACACCGGAGCTCTACGACTACCTAGGTGATCTATCGCACACTATAGTGAGCCTTAAAAGCTTCCAACATTATATTCTCCAACGTTCCTTTCTTTTCAAGTCATTTGAACATGACTGTGGCCACTCTATTATCCTTATTTTTTATAAATATATTAATTATTATATTTTTACTGTATTATCTCATTCAGATAATATATTGATAGTTAAATTTACACATTTTGTCCTCGGGAGACAAATCTTACTAGTGGGAAATTGAAATGTAGGATGGAGAGGCAGAATAAAAACCTCGACAGTAGGAACCATGACCTATGATTATGTATCTGGAAATGCAATTCACCATTCATCAACAGATAAAGCACACGCCTAAATCAGTTTTCTGTTGTTTATGTTATTTATTTTTAAGCATTATAACATGACCATTGATGAACCTTTTTGTAAAAGACCGATTTTTAGCCAAAAACAAAATACAAGTCCTGTAATTTCTTTTCGTTTCTATGAAGTTAAAATTTTGCATGTTTTTAATTTGTATATGTGCATGCAGCTGTTTTCACTGAACCATCAAAATTCATAAAGTTTAAATTCTTACCAGAGAATGTAAACACAGAAATTTTTTAATCCAGGCTTCATGCAAATCTTTCTTGAGGGAGGTGATGTATAAATGATCTTTTGCCCACTTTAGTCTATTCATTTGAGTTTTAATGTTGGACAAAGTTGAAATAACAAAAATTGTCTATTTTTTTTCATTTTCTTGCCTATGTAAAATCACCTTAGATAAATAAAAGTTTCAGATTCTGCTTCCATCCTTAGTTATAAACAGATACAATTTTTTGACAGAATATATATTCTGGGTTATTACTATACTTCCAACACTGACAGGACTACCTTCATTTGGAGGTGATTCCAAGTTTTCAGAACCATATTTGATGAGACTAAAATCAATTATTGTCTTTTTTTTTTTACTGTAGTTTACTGACAGAGAAATAAAATTTGTGAAAGCAATTCAAGACTTCTAGACTCAAGTCGCAAAAAAGATAACTGAACACACAAAAGTATGTGCTCGCACAGTGGAGATACATATATAAGATATATAAAGCTGTATAGCTATATATACATAAAAGGTGTATATATATATATAAAAAACATATATAATACATGTATATATGTGTGTATGTGTATCTATATGTATGTGTATGTGTGTGTGAATGCATACATAAGCCTTTCTTTAATTCTTTCTGAACCGCCAACCCTGGTTGACTGGATTCTTTCTTGTACATAGGTAATTGAGTCGTTCTTGTGCCAGGCTCTCTGCGACTTATCACCACTTGGAGCAGAGGTTGTCATCGTCCCATCCAATTTCTTAGGATATTGGCTGACCTGTAGCCAATCACTGTCTACAGCTCGGTATTTGCAGACTTTTTTCTCCTAAAACTGCTGAGGCCTTGAGGCTCTCACACAGGGCACCCCAGATGTGCTCAGAAATTCTCTCCTGCATGGGCTTCAATGAGTCTCAGGATTCAGCTAGTCCAGCAACCTCGGTCATGATGTCAGGCAATTCAGCACATTGGGGCTTGTCGCATTTACCAGAATCGCTGAACAGCATCAGCTCCAGTCTCCTCTTCTAGTAGCTACAACCAGAGGACAGCCTTTATTATGCTCTGCTTTCTCTTTCCTGTGTTCACACTGTTTCCAATCTTTATTCCATGCACATCGCAACAACTTTGCACTCAAAAACGTTCTCAGAGTCTGCTGCAGAGAAAACCCAGACTGAAATTCCACTGAAATGTTTAGATTCACTAATGTCTTGTTTTTGGAAAGTTAGGTATCCTTCCAGGAGATGCATCTCTCTCTGCAGGATCTCCATTTCCCTGGTGACCACTGCAGATGATCACACTTTCTCTCCCCTCCTTGTAATTTACTGTTGCCCCTTGTTCAAAGCAAGTGATGACTTCAATAAGTAGAAGATCATTCAAGCAAAGAGCTCCAAGAAAAAGTTAATGACCACTTAAGATATGAACAGTGAGGCATTTTCCCTGTCTAGAAATTTCTAACTAAAATGTTGCAAAACCTTATAATAGTATACATTGCAATAGGACCAATTAGAAATTGATTTTGACCCCATTGCTTTGAACATGCATGCATCCCTGAGTGGAAAGAAAATTGCTAGCATGAGCCTGCAAATTATTCTTCTTTTAAGGAAGAAGGGAAAAAAATATTCTGACTTGAAAATTCTCCTGTAATAATGCTGTTGACAAACAAACATTAGCAGATTTTGCTGCCCAAAATTCCATCTATGGAATGTTTTGGACAGGATA
>NW_024341988.1:0-10328 GCF_902729225.1 Pteropus medius | reverse complement strand
TCATTTCTTCATTTTGAATGCGTCCACTGGGACCATCATGACCATCCCAGGCAGAAAGGTGAGGGCGAGGGAGGTGTCTGCTTCCGTCCTGAAGTCTGATTTCCACTGCGGAAAGCGGGAAGGAGCCGAGGCCTTAGGAAGGAGCCCCGGGGCCTCTGGGATGAAAAGAGATCATGCTGAATTGTGGCTCTGGACCGCCCGGTGTCCACTCTGCGGGGAGGTGGAGGTGCGAGGAGCGGCCTGTCTTCTGTGGTAGAGCAGGGGTCCAGGCAGGTTTCCTTCGAAAATCCACCATATACATATATATGCATATAGATGAACATATATGCATATATATGTATATGGTAGCTTTGGCAAAAAGCTCTCTGGTGACGTCCATTTCGAGCCAGAATCGCAGACTTCCGAGAAAAGGCTCACTTGCGGCAAATGCACAGCCCTCCCAAGGCCTTGGGGCTCTGTGGGCGATGCTCGGTCATCTGCGGGTACTGGGGTAGCGAAGTTGGAGGAGCACTCACTGACACTTTGAGCTCCTAGAGGTACAAACTACGTCTCATTCGTCTCTGTATCCTCTTGTAGGGTTCAGGGCCACCCACAGACAGCGTAGCCAGGGATGCTTTGGCCCCTCCGTCCATGGGGGCCGCCACCCGCTGGAAAGAGGTCAGCTGGGAGACACCGCAGACAGCTGTGGGTCTGAATTCGGCCTCCGTGCCTTAGGAGCTTTGCGATCAGCTCTCTGAGCCTTTCATTTCTTCATTTTGAATGCGCCCACGGGGACCATCACGACCATCCCAGGCAGAAAGGTGAGGGCGAGGGAGGTGTCTGCTTCCGTCCTGAAGTCTGATTTCCACTGCGGAAAGCGGAAGGAGCCGAGGCCTTAGGAAGGAGCCCTGGGGCCTCTGGGATGAAAAGAGATCATGCTGAATTGTGGCTCTGGAACGCCCGGTGTCCACACTGCGGGGAGGTGGAGGTGCGAGGAGCGGCCTGTCTTCTGTGGTAGAGCAGGGGTCCACGCAGGTTTCCTTCGAAAATCCAGCATATACATATATATGCATATAGATGAACATATATATGCATATATATGTATATGGTAGCTTTGGCAAAAAGCTCTTTGGTGACGTCCATTTTGAGCCAGAATCGCAGACTTCCGAGAAAAGGCTCACTTGCGGCAAATGCACAGCCCTCCCGGGGCCTTGGGGCTCTGTGGGCGATGCTCGGTCATCTGCGGGTACTTGGGTAGTGAAGTTGGAGGAGCACTCACTGACACTTTGAGCTCCTAGAGGTACAAACTACGTCTCATTCGTCTCTGTATCCTCTTGCAGGGTTCACGGCCACCCACAGACAGCGTACCCAGGGATGCTTTGGCCCCTCCGTCCATGGGGGGGGCCGTCACCCGCTGGAAAGAGGCTCTGGGAGACACTGCAGACAGCTGTGGTGACTGGCCTCCTGCCTTTTAGAGTTTTGGGCGATCAGCTCTCTGAGCCTTTCATTTCTTCATTTTGAATGCGTCCACGGGGACCATCACGACCATCCCAGGCAGAAAGGTGAGGGCGAGGGAGGTGTCTGCTTCCGTCCTGAAGTCTGATTTCCACTGCGAAAGCGGGAAGGAGCCGAGGCCTTAGGAAGGAGCCCCGGGGCCTCTGGGATGAAAAAGAGATCATGCTGAATTGTGGCTCTGGAACGCCCGGTGTCCACACTGCCGGGAGGTGGAGGTGCGAGGAGCGGCCTGTCTTCTGTGGTAGAGCAGGGGTCCACGCAGTTTTCCTTCGAAAATCCACCATATACATATATATGCATATAGATATATATGCATATATATGTATATGGTAGCTTTGGCAAAAAGCTCTCTGGTGACGTCCATTTTGAGCCAGAATCGCAGACTTCGAGAAAAGGCTCACTTGCGGCAAATGCACAGCCCTCCCGGGGCCTTGGGGCTCTGTGGGCGATGCTCGGTCATCTGCGGGTACTGGGGTAGCGAAGTTTGAGGAGCACTCACTGACACTTTGAGCTCCTAGAGGTACAAACCACGTCTCATATGTCTCTGTATCCTCTTGCAGGGTTCACGGCCACCCACAGACAGCGTAGCCAGGGATGCTTTGGCCCCTCCGTCCATGGGGGCCGTCACCCGCTGGAAAGAGGTCAGCTGGGAGACACTGCAGACAGCTGTGGGTCTGAATTCGGCCTCCGTGCCTTAGAGCTTTGCGATCAGCTCTCTGAGCCTTTCATTTCTTCATTTTGAATGCGTCCACGGGGACCATCACGACCATCCCAGGCAGAAAGGTGAGGGCGATGGAGGTGTCTGCTTCCGTCCTGAAGTCTGATTTCCACTGCGGAAAGCGGGAAGGAGCCGAGGCCTTAGGAAGGAGCCCCGGGGCCTCTGGATGAAAAGAGATCATGCTGAATTGTGGCTCTGGAACGCCCGGTGTCCACACTGCGGGAGGTGGAGGTGCTAGGAGCGGCCTGTCTTCTGTGGTAGACCAGGGGTCCACGCAGGTTTCCTTCGAAAATCCACCATATACATATATATGCACATAGATGAACATATATATGCATATATATGTATATGGTAGCTTTGGCAAAAAGCTCTCTGGTGACGTCCATTTTGAGCTAGAATCGCAGACTTCCGAGAAAAGGCTCACTTGCGGCAAATGCACAGCCCTCCCGGGGCCTTGGGGCTCTGTGGGCGATGCTCGGTCATCTGCGGGTACTGGGGTAGCGAAGTTGGAGGAGCACTCACTGACACTTTGAGCTCCTAGAGGTACAAACTACGTCTCATTCGTCTCTGTATCCTCTTGCAGGGTTCACGGCCACCCACAGACAGCGTAGCCAGGGATGCTTTGCCCCCTCCGTCCATGGGGGCCGTCACCCGCTGGAAAGAGGTCAGCTGGGAGACACTGCAGACAGTTGTGGGTCTGAATTCGGCCTCCGTGCCTTAGGAGCTTTGCGATCAGCTCTCTGAGCCTTTCATTTCTTCATTTTGAATGCGTCCACGGGGACCATCACGACCATCCAGGGCAGAAAGGTGAGGGCTAGGGAGGTGTCTGCTTCCGTCCTGAAGTCTGATTTCCACTGCGGAAAGCGGGAAGGAGCCGAGGCCTTAGGAAGGAGCCCCGGGGCCTCTGGGATGAAAGAGATCATGCTGAATTGTGGCTCTGGAACGCCCGGTGTCCACACTGCGGGGAGGTGGAGGTGCGAGGAGCGGCCTGTCTCCTGTGGCAGAGCAGGGGTCCAGGCAGGTTTCCTTCGAAAATCCACCATATACATATATATGCATATAGATGAACATATATATGCATATATATGTATATGGTAGCTTTGGCAAAAAGCTCTCTGGTGACGTCCATTTCGAGCCAGAATCGTAGACTTCCGAGAAAAGGCTCACTTGCGGCAAATGCACAGCCCTCCTGGGGCCTTGGGGCTCTGTGGGCGATGCTCGGTCATCTGCGGGTACTGGGGTAGCGAAGCTGGAGGAGCACTCACTGACACTTTGAGCTCCTAGAGGTACAAACTACGTCTCATTCGTCTCTGTATCCTCTTGCAGGGTTCACGGCCACCCACAGACAGCGTAGCCAGGGATGCTTTTGGCCCTCCGTCCATGGGGGCCATCACCCGCTGGAAAGAGGTCAGCTGGGAGACACCGCAGACAGCTGTGGGTCTGAATTCGGCCTCCGTGCCTTAGGAGCTTTGCGATCAGCTCTCTGAGCCTTTCATTTCTTCATTTTGAATGCGTCCGCGGGGACCATCACGACCATCCCAGGCAGAAAGGTGAGGGCGAGGGAGGTGTCTGCTTCGTCCTGAAGTCTGATTTCCACTGCGGAAAGCGGGAAGGAGCCGAGGCCTTAGGAAGGAGCCCCTGGGCCTCTGGGATGAAAAGAGATCATGCTGAATTGTGGCTCTGGAACGCCCGGTGTCCACACTGCGGGGAGGTGGAGGTGCTAGGAGCGGCCTGTATGATCTCAAATGTCAAAGGAAAACACAGCCTTTTGTTATAAAAATCACCATATATATATAAATATATATATAGAAAGAGAGAGAGAAATCCATAGATACATAGATAGATAGATAGATAGATAGATAGATAGTTAGATAGATAGATGGATTGATAGATAGATATAGAGATATCTATAGATACAGATAAAGATATACATATAGATATATCTAGGGGAGCTCTGGCAAAAAGCACTCTACAGACGTGCATTTTGAGCCAGAATCGCAGACTTCCGAGAAAAGGCTCACTTGCGGCCAATGCACAGCGCTCCCGGCCTTGGGCTCTGTGGGCCATGCTCATCATCTGCTTTGTAAAATTAGAAGGCCTGCTGAGTGAGCACCCACTCTTCGACATTTGGAGCTCCTAGGAGGTACAACCACGTTCCCCATTCGTTCCTTGTATTCTTCAGAGGTTCAGGTCACCCACAGACAGCGTAGCCAGGGATGCTTCGGGTCCTCCGTCCATGGCGGCCGGCACCCGCTGGAAAGAGTTCATTTGGGAGACACTGCAGACAGCTGTGCGTCTGAATTCGGCCTCCGCGCCTTAGGAGCTTTGCGATCAGCTCTTTGAGCCTTTCATTTCTTCATTTTGAATGCCTCCCCGGGGACCATTATGTCCATCCCAGGCTGAAAGGTGAGGGAGAGGGAGGTGTCTGCTTCCGTCCTGAAGTCTGATTTCCACTGCGGAAAGCGGGAAGGAGCCGAGGCCTTAGGAAGGAGCCCCGGGGCCTCTGGGATGAAAAGAGATCATGCTGAATTGTGGCTCTGGAACGCTTGGTGTCCACACTGTGGGGAGGTGGAGGTGTGAGGAGCGGCCTGTCTCCTGTGGTAGAGCAGGGGTCCAGGCAGGTTTCCTTCGAAAATCCACCATATACATATATATGCATATAGATGAACATATATAGGCATATATATGTATATGGTAGCTTTGGCAAAAAGCTCTCTGGTGACGTCCATTTCGAGCCAGAATCGCAGACTTCCGAGAAAAGGCTCACTTGCGGCAAATGCACAGCCCTCCCGGGGCCTTGGGGCTCTGTGGGCGATGCTCGGTCATCTGCGGGTACTGGGGTAGCGAAGTTGGAGGAGCACTCACTGACACTTTGAGCTCCTAGAGGTACAAATTACGTCTCATTCGTCTCTGTATCCTCTTGCAGGGTTCACGGCCACCCACAGACAGCGTAGCTAGGGATGCTTTGGCCCCTCCGTCCATGGGGGCCGTCACCCGCTGGAAAGAGGTCAGCTGGGAGACACTGCAGACAGCTGTGGGTCTGAATTCGGCCTCCGTGCCTTAGGAGCTTTGCGAGCAGCTCTCTGAGCCTTTCATTTCTTCATTTTGAATGTGTCCACGGGGACCATCACGACCATCCCAGGCAGAAAGGTGAGGGCGAGGGAGGTGTCTGCTTCCGTCCTGAAGTCTGATTTCCACTGCGGAAAGCGGGAAGGAGCCGAGGCCTTAGGAAGGAGCCCCGGGGCCTCTGGGATGAAAAGAGATCATGCTGAATTGTGGCTCTGGAACGCCCGGTGTCCACACTGCGGGGAGGTGGAGGTGCGAGGAGCGGCCTGTCTTCTGTGGTAGAGCAGGGGTCCAGGCAGGTTTCCTTCGAAAATCCACCATATACATATATATGCATATAGATGAACATATATATGCATATATATGTATATGGTAGCTTTGGCAAAAAGCTCTCTGGTGACGTCCATTTCGAGCCAGAATCGCAGACTTCCGAGAAAAGGCTCACTTGCAGCAAATGCACAGCCCTCCCTGGGCCTTGGGGCTCTGTGGGCGATGCTCGGTCATCTGCGGGTACTGGGGTAGCGAAGTTGGAGGAGCACTCACTGACACTTTGAGCTCCTAGAGGTACAAACTACGTCTCATTCGTCTCTGTATCCTCTTGCAGGGTTCACGGCCACCCACAGACAGCGTAGCCAGGGATGCTTTGGCCCCTCCGTCCATGGGGCCGTCACCCGCTGGAAAGAGGTCAGCTGGGAGACACTGCAGACAGCTGTGGGTCTGAATTCGGCCTCCGTGCCTTAGGAGCTTTGCGATCAGCTCTCTGAGCCTTTCATTTCTTCATTTTGAATGCGTCCACGGGGACCATCACGACCATCCCAGGCAGAAAGGTGAGGGCGAGGGAGGTGTCTGCTTCCGTCCTGAAGTCTGATTTCCACTGCGGAAAGCGGGAAGGAGCCGAGGCCTTAGGAAGGAGCCCCGGGGCCTCTGGGATGAAAAGAGATCATGCTGAATTGTGGCTCTGGAACGCCCGGTGTCCACACTGCGGGGAGGTGGAGGTGCGAGGAGCGGCCTGTCTTCTGTAGAGCAGGGGTCCAGGCAGGTTTCCTTCGAAAATCCACCATATACATATATATGCATATAGATGAACATATATATGCATATATATGTATATGGTAGCTTTGGCAAAAGCTCTCTGGTGACGTCCATTTCGAGCCAGAATCGCAGACTTCCGAGAAAAGGCTCACTTGCGGCAAATGCACAGCCCTCCCGGGGCCTTGGGGCTCTGTGGGCGATGCTCGGTCATCTGCGGGTACTGGGGTAGCGAAGTTGGAGGAGCACTCACTGACACTTTGAGCTCCTAGAGGTACAAACTACGTCTCATTCGTCTCTGTATCCTCTTGCAGGGTTCACGGCCACCACAGACAGCGTAGCCAGGGATGCTTTGGCCCCTCCGTCCATGGGGGCCGTCACCCGCTGGAAAGAGGTCAGCTGGGAGACACTACAGACAGCTGTGGGTCTGAATTCGGCCTCCGTGCCTTAGGAGCTTTGCGATCAGCTCTCTGAGCCTTTCATTTCTTCATTTTGAATGCGTCCACGGGGACCATCACGACTATCCCAGGCAGAAAGGTGAGGGCGAGGGAGGTGTCTGCTTCCGTCCTGAAGTCTGATTTCCACTGCGGAAAGCGGGAAGGAGCCGAGGCCTTAGGAAGGAGCCCCGGGCCTCTGGGATGAAAAGAGATCATGCTGAATTGTGGCTCTGGAACGCCCGGTGTCCACACTGTGGGGAGGTGGAGGTGCTAGGAGCGGCCTGTCTTCTGTGGTAGACCAGGGGTCCACGCAGGTTTCCTTCGAAAATCCACCATATACATATATATGCATATAGATGAACATATATATGCATATATATGTATATGGTAGTTTTGGCAAAAAGCTCTCTGGTGACGTCCATTTTGAGCCAGAATCGCAGACTTCCGAGAAAGGCTCACTTGCGGCAAATGCACAGCCCTCCCGGGGCCTTGGGGCTCTGTGGGCCATGCCCGGTCATCTGCGGGTACTGGGGTGGCGAAGTTGGAGGAGCACTCACTGACACTTTGAGCTCCTAGAGGTACAAACTACGTCTCATTCGTCTCTGTATCCTCTTGCAGGGTTCACGGCCACCCACAGACAGCGTAGCCAGGGATGCTTTTGCCCCTCCGTCCATGGGGGCCGTCACCCGCTGGAAAGAGGTCAGCTGGGAGACACTGCAGACAGCTGTGGGTCTGAATTCGGCCTCCGTGCCTTAGGAGCTTTGCGATCAGCTCTCTGAGCCTTTCATTTCTTCATTTTGAATGCGCCCACGGGGACCATCACGACCATCCCAGGCAGAAAGGTGAGGGTGAGGGAGGTGTCTGCTTCCGTCCTGAAGTCTGATTTCCACTGCGGAAAGCGGGAAGGAGCCGAGGCCTTAGGAAGGAGCCCCGGGGCCTCTGGAATGAAAAGAGATCATGCTGAATTGTGGCTCTGGAACGCCCGGTGTCCACACTGCGTGGGAGGTGGAGGTGCTAGGAGCGGCCTGTCTGATCTCAAATGTCTAAGGAAAACACAGCCTTTTGCTATAAAAATCACCATATATATATAAATGTATATATAGAAAGAGAGAGAGAAATCCATAGATACATAGATAGATAGATAGATAGATAGTTAGATAGATAGATGGATAGAGAGATAGATATAGAGATATCTATAGATACAGATAAAGATATAGATATAGATATATCTAGGGGAGCGCTGGCAAAAAGCACTCTACAGACGTGCATTTTGAGCCAGAATCGCAGACTTCCGAGAAACGGCTCACTTGCGGCAAATGCACAGCCCTCCCGGGGCCTTGGGGCTCTGTGGGCGATGCTCGGTCATCTGCGGGTACTGGGGTAGCGAAGTTGGAGGAGCACTCACTGACACCTTGAGCTCCTAGAGGTACAAACTACGTCTCATTCGTCTCTGTATCCTCTTGTAGGGTTCAGGGCCACCCACAGACAGCGTAGCCAGGGATGCTTTGGCCCCTCCGTCCATGGGGGCCGTCACCCGCTGGAAAGAGGTCAGCTGGGAGACACTGCAGACAGTTGTGGGTCTGAATTCGGCCTCCGTGCCTTAGGAGCTTTGCGATCAGCTCTCTGAGCCTTTCATTTCTTCATTTTGAATGCGTCCACGGGGACCATCACGACCATCCCAGGCAGAAAGGTGAGGGCGAGGGAGGTGTCTGCTTCCGTCCTGAAGTCTGATTTCCACTGCGGAAAGCGGAAGGAGCCGAGGCCTTAGGAAGGAGCCCTGGGGCCTCTGGGATGAAAAGAGATCATGCTGAATTGTGGCTCTGGAACGCCCGGTGTCCACACTGCGGGGAGGTGGAGGTGCTAGGAGCGGCCTGTCTTCTGTGGTAGACCAGGGGTCCACGAGGTTTCCTTCGAAAATCCACCATATACATATATACGCATATAGATGAACATATATATGCGTATATATGTATATGGTAGCTTTGGCAAAAAGCTCTCTGGTGACGTCCATTTCGAGCCAGAATAACAGACTTCCGAGAAAAGGCTCACTTGCGGCAAATGCACAGCCCTCCCGGGGCCTTGGGGCTCTGTGGGCGATGCTCGGTCATCTGCGGGTACTGGGGTAGCGAAGTTGGAGGAGCACTCACTGACACTTTGAGCTCCTAGAGGTACAAACTACGTCTCATTCGTCTCTGTATCCTCTTGCAGGTTCACGGCCACCCACAGACAGCGTAGCCAGGGATGCTTTGGCCCCTCCGTCCATGGGGGCCGTCACCCGCTGGAAAGAGGTCAGCTGGGAGACACGGCAGCCAGCTGTGGGTCTGAATTCGGCCTCCGTGCCTTAGGAGCTTTGCGATCAGCTCTCTGAGCCTTTCATTTCTTCATTTTGAATGCGTCCACGGGGACCATCACGACCAACCCAGGCAGAAAGGTGAGGGCGAGGGAGGTGTCTGCTTCCGTCCTGAAGTCTGATTTCCACTGCGGAAAGCTGGAAGGAGCCGAGGCCTTAGGAAGGAGCCCCGGGGCCTCTGGGATGAAAAGAGATCATGCGGAATTGTGGCTCTGGAACGCCCGGTGTCCACACTGCGGGGAGGTGGAGGTGCTAGGAGTGGCCTGTCTTATCTCAAAAGTCTAAAGAAAACACAGCATTTTGTTATTAAAATCACGATATATATATAAATATATATATAGAGAGAAATAGATACATACATAGATAGATAGATGGATAGATGGATAGATAGAGATAGATATAGAGATATCTATAGATACAGATAAAGATATAGATATAGATATATCTAGGGTAGATCTGGAAAAAAGCACTCTACTGACGTGCATTTTGAGCCAGAATCGCAGTCTTCCGAGAAAAGGCTCACTTGCGGCAAATGCACAGCCCTCCCGGGGCCTTGGGGCTCTGTGGGCGATGCTCGGTCATCTGCGGGTACTGGGGTAGCGAAGTTGAGGAGCACTCAGTGACACTTTGAGCTCCTAGAGGTACAAAGTACGTCTCATTCGTCTCTGTATCCTCTTGCAGGGTTCACGGCCACCCACAGACAGCGTAGCCAGGGATGCTTTGGCCCCCGTCCATGGGGGCCGTCACCCGCTGGAAAGAGGTCAGCTGGGAGACACTGCAGACAGCTGTGGGTCTGAATTCGGCCTCCGTGCCTTAGGAGCTTTGCGATCAGCTCTCTGAGCTTTCATTTCTTCATTTTGAATGCGTCCACGGGGACCATCACGACCATCCCAGGCAGAAAGGTGAGGGCGAGGGAGGTGTCTGCTTCCGTCCTGAAGTCTGATTTCCACTGCGGAAAGCGGGAAGGAGCCGAGGCCTTAGGAAGGAGCCGGGGGCCTCTGGGATGAAAAGAGATCATGCTGAATTGTGGCTCTGGAATGCCCGGTGTCCACACTGCGGGGAGGTGGAGGTGCGAGGAGCGGCCTGTCTTCTGTGGTAGAGCAGGGTCCACGCAGGTTTCCTTCGAAAATCCACCATATACATATATATGCATATAGATGAACATATATATGCATATATGTGTATATGGTAGGTTTGGCAAAAAGCTCTCTGGTGACGTCCATTTCGAGCCAGA
>NW_024341987.1:0-660 GCF_902729225.1 Pteropus medius | reverse complement strand
TGGTCCATGCACAAAGAACTTCAACATCAGGTGAGAAACGCAGAATATCGGCCCCACCCCAGACCTACTAAATCAGCCTGCCTTTACCCAAATCCTCGGGCGGTTATAATGCACATTGAAGTGCCAGTAACATTGGTTTAGGGAACATTTCTCTGATTTAAGGAGAGAGAAAGGACATTTAGGGCAACCATTTCTAACATTGTTTCCATTACTTTTTGCCATTATTTGTCATGAGCGACACTTAGAAACTAACAGGAATCTGAAAAACTGATTTTTCAAAACCTTTTCCAAAATATAAGTTTATCTCTACTCTGAATGTGAAGTTTAAAACTTGTAGCTAAGTATAGATTTCAATGCGAGCTGCTTTTTATTTACTTCCATTATTTAGAAAGAGGAAAAAGATGGTCCTACGAACTATCACCTGTTGAATATTAGCATCAGTTAATTATCAGCTGATTTCGGAAACAGTCTAAATGCTGTCACACTCCATCCACCAGGCTAAAGAGATTACTAGCTTCTAATTCTCTTTAAAGAGAATTACTAATTCTCTTTAAAAAGAGAGTTAGTTGTCCCAGATAATTCCAAGTATCACAGAGATAAATGAAAGATTCAAATACTAAAGATGGACTGGTACCTCCTCTAGGAAAGCAGTTACATGTC
>NW_024341986.1:0-784 GCF_902729225.1 Pteropus medius | reverse complement strand
GACTCATTTCATGTGGGACTTATATGGTAATTTAGAATATGAAAACACATATATTAGAAACAAAAACCCAAAACGATATGTGTCTATCTCAAATAAATTTTAAAAAGCTAATTAACCCAAACACAATGTAAAGAAGGTGACAAATACAAATATAAATTAGTGAAATACGCAGTAGAAAAATTAACAAAATTAAAAGTTTTTTAAGACAAAATTAATAGAATATTAGCAAGATTGATGAAGAAAAATATGCACAATTAACATATACAAGGAATGAAAAGGGGTCCATCACTACATATTTTTGATATTAAAATTATGTAGGATAATATTAATAATTATACAGCAATAACTTTAAAATTTTCAGTTAAATAAAAAAAAATTGCAAGAAATACACAAGTTATAAAAGTAAAAAAGAGGTAGAATACTGAAAATGCTTTGTGTCTATTTTAAAATTGAATCCACATTAAAAAGATGTAGATTCAATTTTAAAAAGATCTCTAGGCTCTAATCAATTCCCTTAAAAAGATCTCTAGGCTCTAATCAATTCTCCGGTAAAGTTTTTCAGATACATAACGACAAGGAACAACAACTTTTCTGTGGACAGAACCAATGTATAGAGAAATATTTCTGTACCTATTTTATGAGGGTGGCAAAATCTTATCATCAAACATGACAACACAACACAGAGTAAGTAGTAAGTATTAGTAAGTAGAATAGAGAAATATATTAAAAGGATAATGCTTCATAACCAAGTAGAGGTAATACTGAAAAGTTTGGTCACAGGTCA
>NW_024341985.1:0-361 GCF_902729225.1 Pteropus medius | reverse complement strand
GGCAAGCCAGGCCGACTGGGCACGTGGAAAAACTATTTTCATTTCTGCTCCTCCAGATAAATCCAACCGATGAAATGTACCAAATATCAAATAAGGCACCTACCTCCGCCTGATACCTGCGGCTGAGGACGAATGAAACCAGCAAGAAGTTTCCTCTGCAGCCCCCGAACTCAACGCGACATTTACGCGACATTTACGCGACATTTACGGGTCTGACTTTAAGGCTAACGTGGGTCCCGCGGGCCTGGCTGGTTCCTGGACGCCAGTCCCCGGTTCCAGCCACTCAGAATTTCCTGGGTTTGCGGTGACACTGAGCGTGACAGTGACAGGGATACAGGGTTGTGGAAAAGACAGCGGTGCT
>NW_024341984.1:0-334 GCF_902729225.1 Pteropus medius | reverse complement strand
CTTTTGTTATAAAAATCACCATATATATATAAATATATATATAGAAAGAGAGAGAGAAATCCATAGATACATAGATAGATAGATTGATAGATAGATAGATAGTTAGATAGATAGATGGATAGATAGATAGATAGATATAGAGATATCTATAGATACAGATAAAGATATAGATATAGATATATCTAGGGGAGCTCTGGCAAAAAGCACTCTACAGAAGTGCATTTTGAGCCAAAATCGCAGACTTCCGAGAAAAGGCTCACTTGCGGCCAATGCACAGCACTCCCGGGGCCTTGGGCTCTGTGGGCGATGCTCGGTCATCTGCTTGTACTGGGGT
>NW_024341983.1:0-24747 GCF_902729225.1 Pteropus medius | reverse complement strand
TAGATAACAATTCTGTCATATTCTATTTAATTCTTAACAGAATTTAAGACAATGCAAAGTGATTGATTAAAAATAACAATAAAAGGATTCACGGAAGTGCTTCTTAATGATATATGAAGATAAGGGGGGAGGTGGTGTATAAGATATTCCAGGAAAATTGTTAGACAGAGTGTTAGGTAGAGTTAATGCTTTAATGATACCACAGATAGATAAATAACTGAATCTTTATCTGTTTTTCCAAGCATAAATCATTTTCTCTAACGCTTTTTAGAGTCAGTACTATCTGGGTGCGAGATAGTCTTCCATTCTGTTTTCGGTGTTTTATATTCTCCATTGTGTCCCTCCTTCATGATTACACAGTGGTTGAGCTAGTTTGAAATACATATTTTCAGTTTTCATATTTTTGTTTAGTGCTGCATATTTCTGCAAATACAACCCACATAAAGTACTAAGCAGAATGTGGTATTTACTGAGGAGACATACCGAAGGCTGTGGGGAGTGAGAACAGTTGAGATTCTATTGAGACTAATAGGGACAAGCAATTATTTATTGAAAATTACTTCCTTAAGAAATTCTATAATAGGAGCTTTACATATATGATGTAATTTTAACATAACTATACATATTTCAGATAAAGAAATGAGGCTATGAAGAAACAGACTGTGGTTATTAAAGAACAATTTCCCCAAATCTCAGAACAGTTAAGCTACAAAGCCATGGTGTAAATGCTAGTGTTGGATGTGATTCAAATTCAGCTCTATACTGTTCTCCATAGTGGTGGTACCATTTACATTCAAAATAAAGTGTACAAGAGTTTCAGTTTCTCCACAGTCTCATCAGTACTTGTTATCTTTTTTGTTTTTCTAAATATATCTATTCTAACAGGTGTGAAATTATAGCTTCTTGTGGTTTTGATTTACATTTTCCTGGTGATTAGAGATGTCAGATATTTTCATATGTCTATTGGTCATTCTGTAACTTCTTTGGAGAAATGTTTTCAAGCCATGGACTATTTCTTATATCATTTATTTGATTTTTCATTGTTGAGTTGTAGGAGTTCCTTATTTTTAATATTAATAATTTGCCATATTACTCCTTTAATATTTATAATTTTAAGATTACTCTCTTAAAAGATATATCATTTGTAAGTATTTTCTTCCATTCCAGAGGTCACCCTTTTACTCTGTTGATTGTTTCCTTTGCCATGTAGAAGTTTCTAAGTTTGATGTTGTCCTTGTGACTATTTTTTGCTTATGCTGTGTTGTAATTTCACATCCAATAAATGATTGCCAAGAGCAATATCATGTACTTTTTCCCTATGTTTTCACTTAGGAGTTTTATATTTTCAGGTCTTTGAACTAATTTTGGTGTGTGATATAAAATAGATGTTTAATTTTATCTTTTTACATGTGGATATCCAGTTTTTAAACACTATTGGAGAAAGTATCCTTTCTTCATTGCGTATCTTTGATACATCTGTCAAAGACTGGTTGACTGATATGTGCATGAGTTTTTCACAGACATGTGGAAATTCAACAACACAGTTCTGAACAACCACTGGGTCAAGGAAGTCAAAAGGGACATTAGGAAATATCCCAAGATAAATGGAAACAAAACCACAACATACCAAAACATGGAATGAAGCAAAAGCAGTACTAAGAGGAAAGTTTGTAATAGTAAAGACCTACATTATAAAGAAGATCTTAAATAAACCATGTAACTTTATACCTAGGGAACTAGAAAAAGAAGGACAAACTAAGACCTAAGTTAGCAGAAGGAAGAAATAATAAAGATTGGCGTGAATCTGACTGGTTGTGAGGAATGGCCATGCACACAGCATATGCACTGCTGTGTTAGGGCTGACTCCATGATGTGGGATTCACACCAGTGGACTCTGGTGCCTACAAGACCACCTGTTGGGTGTACTGCTTTGTGGAGCTTACCTGGTGGTGCTGTGTTTTGATCTAAAGCTGGCCTCCAGGTATGTTGGTTCTGAGGCCTCTTGAGAAGGGCTCCCGTGTAGTCCAAGGTCATCACCTCTCCGTCACTGGTTCAGGACTACATGGTAGGAGCCAGGTTCCTGCATATTGAGTTGGTAGTGGTGCTGAAGCTGGGGCCACTCAGCATAAGGCTCAGAGCACACTTAGCTCAACCATCGCCTGCCTAGGGACCACAGACCCCTGGGAGGTGTTTAAGAAAGATTGTGCAGGCTGGCACTGGCTTCCCACCCCAAAATTGCCTATGGTGGTATGAAAGCTGAGACCAGCTGCTTGCTACTGAAAGAACGTTCTTCAGTTCAAGAGCAGGGGAAGGGTCTGGCTGCCTGCCCGCTAAAGTGCCCCCAGCATCTATGAGTTCTATTCATTATTTTAAAGCAATGTTTCTTAAGGAGTTAATATGTATCCTCATGTGGATATCATTGAGGACACAGAAATATAAAGTATGACCCTTAGAAATAAGCATCTCATGAACATCAGGAATTCAAAGGAAATGGTGAATTGCATGGAAGAGTCATGTTAATCTTCATATGTCTACTTCATGCTATAGTGTAGATTGTAATATAGGTAATAAGTAGATTTTTCCATGGGAACAGCATCCTAAAAGTCAGGAGAAACTTTATCTAATCAAATCTATAAAATAGAGAAGTGGCACTTCTTTTCATTTCTATGAAAACGTAAGTGGAAACTATTGTTTTTAGTGCAAAACATAGTTACTAGATAATCTTATTTTCGTATTGGAATTATTGATGATAGTGGTTTTATTGGAATTAAAGAAAATTGGTAATACCTAAAGTTCATATAATTTCAGAAAATCAATGTATATTTTATATTGAGCATAATGTGAGATTTGTACTGTCACAAAATCAGAATTCTTTCTAAGTGTTTAAATCAGTTATTGCATCTCACATGATACTCTAACATTTTTTTCTTCTATTCTATTTGATATCGACAATAGTACACAAACACAGAGAGATAAACACACATACACAATAGAGAAGAGTAACAAAACTGAAACCTAAAACACCTTATAATATCCATACCATTACAGATGATGAGTCATATAGCGGATTGTTCATACAATGTTATAACATCAGTAATGACTAAATAATTTATTGTACCACTTTAATTTTCCACATAAGTAGTCCAGAGATCTCACACATTTCTTTCGGGACACTTGTTTTTGTTTTATGACATTTAAAAAAGTGATTTTAGTCAGCTCTGAATATCTTTAACCAGCAGTGCAGCAGTAATTTAATCATATGTTCATCGATCAACAAG
The DNA here is from genome assembly GCF_902729225.1 of Pteropus medius. Lineage (NCBI taxonomy): Eukaryota > Metazoa > Chordata > Mammalia > Chiroptera > Pteropodidae > Pteropus > Pteropus medius. The sequence continues at coordinate 21,469 of NW_024341983.1, read as the reverse complement.
CCTACACAATTAACAATTCTTTAACATCTGTATTTCATTTTTAAGTTTTACTCAAGGGAAAACTAACTAGTAAAACCAGAAAAATATGTTACACATACACATCGTGTGATGAAAAGCCTAAATTGAGAATTGAAACATATGGCAGGATTATTGAGTAGGAGGCTGTCCTGTACATGGATGAATTTTTACCTTTGAGTTAATCCCCCATCCTGGTTCACCTTCTCTTTTGGCCTTGGTACTAAGGGGACCAGGCAAAGAAATATTAGAGAAACAATCTAAGTTAAATAACTAATCATATCTGCGGCCACTTGTTACCATGAGGAATAAGTTAGCAAATAACTAAAAGTTAGAAAATTGGATACTTCTTAGAGAGATTGGTATTAATTCTCATTTATTGGAGGATTTTATATTGTTTTATTATGAAATTTTTATTTTAATGACCAAAAACCTATATTTCATATGAGATGTAATTTTAATTTTTTTCTTTAATCATTTTCATATATTTCTAAGTCAAAACTCATAACCTACATTTGGGTTATAAAATACAGCTTTGGAAAAAAGCCAAGATCCTCTGCGATAGGTCCGAGTCTTAACTGATGAGGAAATCATTTTTAGGTGATCCTAGTGGTCCTTATAGATTTATTGAGTACCTTAGGTCAGAAATCAGAGCTACACGTACAGATTCAAAAAACTGCACCTGTACTTCTTTCCCTGTATTTTGGAGGGGTTAAAATCCTTCATTGCTCTACGTTGTGGGAATTTTTTTTTTAAATTACTTACTTTGCCAGTCTGTAAATCAAAAGGGTATGATGCTAGGTAACAACTTCCAAGTTGAGCTAAGCATTTGAAATTCAGTATAGTTACCTTGAGAGAAACCTTGTCAAATGAGATTGGGCTATAATCCTTGTGTGTTCAATAGCAATTGAAGAATTAGTCTTATGGGTAGTACTCTGAGTTTTATCAACTTTCAAATGTTAGAAGAATAACTTTTGTTTCTGGGCAGAAAAAGAAAAAAAAATATTGAGATGATCTTACGGGGGTGAAGTTGAAGAGGATGCCCATTTTTATTTTTATATTCTTTACCCTTCTTACTCTGTAGGCCCACCAGCTTCAATTTTACATCGTCCGGTTCAATACCACATTCTATAGTTGAGGGTATTTGACATCAGAGAAAGAAAAATATTTATCCTTATGGTCAGTGAATAATTTGCCCTCTCTTCTTTCCTCACCTATCAAAAAAGGCAAATCTAATCTCTTCAATAAAGAACATTTTACAATTCAATAATATGACAATGCATCAAATAAATTGGCAAATAATTGGAAAGTTCTTTTTAAAAAGATAAATGAATCGTCAATGCAGGTGGGAGTGGAGAAAAGGAGAAAATTGGCTCTTTGTGTATTTCTATATTTTTCAAATGCTATTACAAGCATCAGTAATATAAAAATACTAATTATCAAGTTATAAAATCTGAGAAAGCTCCAAGTTATCTAAAGAAAACAGAGCAAAGTAACATGTAGAAATCCATGTTCTCACCTTAATAAAGAACATAAATAAATTCTTGTTCCATGATTAGGAATCTTGCAATGTTCAGTAGTCATCATTTTCTGCAATAATAAAAAAATACCTATAATAAATAATATAATAATATTTATGCAGTAATACTTTTATAATCATAATAACCTATATAATTTTATAGAATAGGTTTATGATTCTGTACAATGATTCAACAAAAATTTTATATTCTATGTAATAATTTAATTAAAATACTTGTATAATATTTCTCTACAATAATAAAATTAATTAAGTAAAAATAGACATGATTGGTCAGAGACAAAAAGAAAGTTCTGCCAGCATATATAGACACAATCTTAGAATCAGTACATAGTTCATAATTTATTACATATCATCACAGTAAAATACGAGAAGGTCGTATCTTCTTTAGATCTATGTTTTCCAAATGGCCACTAACTCTCAAAATTACCTTCTTTTGAATTTTCCCCCTTTGAAAGGACACTAGTAATTATTTTACTTTGACTTTGCTAAGACTGGCATGTTTTAGTTTGGGATTTTGGAGAGACTCATATCAAGTAAGTCAATATTTCCACTGAGTACTCTAAATTGTATTTATCCATTTACCTGACTTATGGTTAATGAGTGTATACTACAGCCATTTTGAAATAGTGCTGTACACTGAAGATACAGCAGTAAATATGTCACATAAGTTTTTTTTTTCCCCTGGTAGAACTTTGTATTCTTGTTGGAGAGACAGGCAATAAGGAATAAATTATTTATATTAGGTAGGTAGATAGGTGGAGATAAATTAGATTAGAGGCTAGATTAGACAGATACCGACAGACAGGCAGACAGGTGGTTTTGTATGTTACCTAGAAGAATGTTAGAGAATAGAAATAGCTGAGTAATAGGGAAGTGAACAGTGATAGAATAGGCAGGGAACTTTGGATCAAAATGGGTCACAGACCTAAATGTAAAATGCAAAACTATAAAACTCCTAGAAGACAGCATATGAGCAAATCTTGACGACCTTGGGTTTAGTGATGACTTTGTAGATACAACACCAAAGGCACGATCCATGAAAGAAAGAATTGATAAACTCGACTTCATTAAAATTTTTAAAAATTGCTCTGTGAAAACATGGTCTAGAGAATTAAAAGAGAAGCCCGAGACTGAGAGAAAGTGTTTGCAAAAGATATATTTGATAAAGGACTGTTATCCAAAATATACAAAGAACCTCTTGAAACTCAAGGCTAAGTAAACAAACAATTTGATTAAAAAAATGAGCCAAAGACATTAAGACACCTCAGCAAAGAAGATTCACAGCAAATAAGCACATGAAAAATTTTCCATATTTTATGTTATCAGGGAAATGCACATCACACAACAATGAGATCCCACTACACTCCTATTAGAATGGCTGATATACAAAACACTGGCAACCAAATGCTGGGGAGGGTGAAGAGCAAAGGAATTCTCAGTTATTGCTGGTGCGAATGCAAAATGATATAGCCACTACAAAATACAGTTAGTTTGGGAGTTTCTTTTGTATGATGTGTAAGTATGTACATATGTATATACATGTGTGTACATGTGTATATTTTTGACATACAAAAGTTGCTCATATTTAATACATACAAATGACGACTTGATGAGTTTGTGGATAAGTATACTCCTGTGAAACCAATCTGTCCAATCTATGCCATAAAAAGACTCGTAACCTCCAAAAGTTTCCTCACACCTCTTTATATACTATAATTTATTGTGTGATAAGAAATCTTAACATAAGATCTACCCTCTTAGCAAAATTTTAAGTATACAATACAATAGTGTTATGAAACTAAACATATTCTTATCGTACAATCCAGCTATTGCACTCTATGGCATTTATCCAAAGGAGTTAAAAACTTACAACCCTGCAAAAACCTGCACTTGGATATTTATAGAGCTTTATTCATAATTTCCAAAATTTAGAGTCAACCAAAATTACTTTCAGTAGATGAATGGATAAACTGTGGTACATCTGAACAATGGAATATTATTCAACACTAAAAAAGAAATAAGCTTACAAGCCATGAAAAGACATGATAGAATCTTAAATGCATATTACTAAATGAAAGACACCAGTCTGAAAAGGCTATGTAGTATATGATTTCAACTATATGGCATTCTTAAAAAGAAGAAACTATGGAGACAGTGAAAAAATCATTGGTTGTCAGATGTGAGGGGAAAGAGTGGAATGAATAAGCAGAGCACAGAGGATTTTTAGGGTAGTAAAACTATTCTGTACGATATATAATAGTAGATCCATGTCATCATGCTTTTTAAAAAAACCCATAAAATGTATACCACCAGAGTTAGCACTAATATAAACTATGGGCTTTGAATGAAAATGAAATCTCAGTGTACATTCAGCAGTTGTAACAAATGTACTACTCTGGTGGGGGATATTGATAATGGGGAAAGGTATGCATTTGTGGGTGTATGTAGTATATGGGAAATCTCTCTACTTTCTGATCAATTTTTCTGTGAACCTAAAACCACTCTAAAAATAAAACATATTTTAAAATGTCCAAAAAGAAAAAAAATTGAATTGAGCTGAGAATAATTTGAAGGAATCAGCAATGTGAAGTTCTGGGAGAATTTTGTTATAAGCAGAAGGAAGACGTGTGAAGCTTTGCAACCAAGTGATCTGTATCATTAAATATAAAATGAAATCCAGTCTTACATAAATATGGTATACAATTTTGATACCACACGAGCACAGAGAAGTATTCAGCAGCCAGATAATTATAGGCTTTATAAGCTAAAACAAAAGAAACTTTCATGCTAAATGTGACATGAACGTACTGGAAGTTTAGAGCATTGGAGGAACATCATGATTTCTGTGTGGAGAAAGGGTTGTAGGGTGCAGGTGAAAGGTGAAGTAGGGGATTCACCTGCATTTTGGGTGCTTTCGGGGTTTCTGAGTGAGATAAAATACTTGATTGGACTTATAGTACTGTAGAGGTGGTAAAAGTGGAGTGAATTAGAACAATTGAAATGTTTTAGAAGTAGTCAGGCAAGAGTGAGGAAAAATGAGTAATGACCCACCAATTATGGATTAAGTCACAGGTTAGATGTTCATTTCATTTACTGAGCTGGTAAAAACTTGGAGAAAACCATTTTTGTGTGGAGAAGTATCTTCTCGTAGGAATATATTAATTTCGAGCTGCTTGGAAGACAGTCAAGTAGATGCTTTGATATTTGGGTATATTCATTTAGAGGTGAGTGGATAAGTCAGTGCTGGTTTTGAAATGTAGGATTCAACAGCATAAGAATGGTATGTAAAGCCATGGGACTAGATAGACTAACTTAGAGAAATATATGGAGAAAAGAGAAGAGGGGCTGGATAAAAAGACACTGCTGTTGGAACTGGCTATGTGGAAGTTCTTGGTGACTTTGGTGCATTTCAGTAGAATGGTAAAGACAAGCTCAATTGTTCTTTCACTATGCATTAAATTTTAATGTATAACATGACTTTTGAATACCGTATTAGAGGATAATATTAAGGGCTTGTTTTTTTTTTTTTAAGAAGAAAAGGAGATTTAAAATGATTCCCTAAATCCTCAGAGAGATGCTACCACTTTTAGAAAATTTTGAAAATTTGAACATAGAATTTTATTATAAGCAGATGGAGAATGAGGACTTTCCTGAAAGTGGGAGAGAGCGGTGGGCAGGATTTGACTTTCTTTGTCACAACAGCTTATCCAGATCAGCAAGATAGGGCCTTCTGGAAAACCATGAGTTATGATAACCATTCATCTTTGCGTAGTAGATGTTTGGAGACAGAGGCTAATGTTTAAAGAAAAGAACAGACAAATCGATTATACTGCACCGTTCATAGAAAGCTCTTCAGAGCATGTAGAATAGGAGTCCCTTTCTTTTATGTCAAGCTTTCTCTGCTATCCACATTTATATTGGGAAAGATAAGGGGGAAGAAAAATCACCTTGGTAAATTCTTTAACACTGTTTAATTTATTTGAGAGAGAACATTTTAAATCAGAAGATATTTTATTGCCACTAATTGGAAAGTCCAATGGTTTGCATTTTGCTTTTTATTGCTTTTTATTTTTCTTCACATTAATATCCTTATGGGTCACAAGAGAGTTTAATATAGTATGAAGATATAAAGTTAATTGTTTTTACATCTAAGTAATATCATGTAGATATTTTCACTCTGTTAGACTAAATTCTGCTTAATTTGGATTTCTGCATGTATTCAGCTTTTTATCAGAAATCTCTCATTTAAATTTACTCATGTTGGTAATTTGGACAATTTTGATTTCCATCCTCCATTAAATGGAGAAAAGTTGACCACTAAATTCTATTTAAAAGAAAAAAAACTCTTAATAAGAGTTTTGATTATCATATACCATAAGCTAGTCTCTTCTCTGTCATGAAAAATAATTCTACTTCCCTTAGCCTTTTCTTTGACACATTTAAAAACTTCATTTAGGTGGTATTCTCATCAAATGCTTTAAATATTTCTCATAACAAGAAAGTCCAAACCTAATAAAATTCTAATAAAAACCTAATCAGCATATTACAGAGATTTTATGAGAACAATGTCAGTTCAAACCTTTAAATAGGTCCAATTGTTTAATTCAATTTTGCTTAAAATGAAACAAAACTAACTTACCAAATGTGCTTGAAAGTGGAACATTCAACATCCATCAGTCTGGTCATGGCTATTTACACTTCAGAGATGGTGATGTAGTTTCATAAGGAAGTAACAATATTTTTTCTTTTTCTTTTTTTAAGGAATGCTACCTTTAATTTGTATTTGTATTAATTTGAAAGTAAGCTTTCTGAAATTTATTTGGCTCATCTCTTGACTTCCTCTCATGACCCCTGTGGTTCTTCATTTAAATCTGTAGATACAGCTTCAGATTGTTTGAATCTATGGATTCAACATCTACCTTCTTGAATCGTTTCAAAGCCTGCATCGATTATTTTTCTTTTCTATATTCACAGATTCAGCATCAACTTCTACATCCTTACTTATATATTCTTTGAATCTTTCTACAGACCTTTGATTTAATCTTTCATATTCCCAGAGTTAGTGTAAGTATTCTTCAAGTCTTTCCATGATTCATCTGTTAATTTTCTTAACATATCTTATGTTTTTGAAGTTTTTCTGAGTCTTTCCTTGTATTGTTGTTTGCCCCATTTTTAAATGTATTTGATTCTTTGAATCACTGTTTTACTCATGTAGACATACTTTTGAACTACTATAATTGTTTCATCAGATATGCTCTTGCATTATTATCCAAGGCCTACTTGCCCTTCTTTGCATCCTTCTTTGCATCCTTTTTGTCATCCTTCTTTGATTCTTTCTTTGAATCTTTCTTTGCATCCTTCTTTGAATCTTTCTTTGAATCCTTCTTTGTATCCTTCTTTGCATCAGCAGATTCTGTGTCAGTTTCTTTCTTGGCATCCTTTTTGGAATCTTTCTTGCCCTTTGATTCATCACTTTTTTCATTAGATTTCTTTTTATCTTTTTTCTTATCCTTATCCTTGTCCTTCTTTGCACCTTTTTTTTCATCTTCAGATTCTGTGGCTGACTCCTTGTTCTTCTTTGTATCTTTATCTTTTTTGGAATCTTTCTTTGTGTCCTTTATTTCATCTTCAGTTTCTGTAGCTGACTCCTTTCTCTTCTTTGTATCTTTATCTTTTTTGGAATCTTTCTTTGTGTCCTTTATTTCATCTTCAGATTCTGTAGCTGACTCCTTGCCCTTCTTTAAAACTTTCTTATCTTTTTTGGAATCTTTCTTTGTGTCTCCTTTTTCAGGTTCTGATTCTATAGTTGACTCCTTGGCCTTCTTTTTGTCTCCTTTAGCATCTGGTTTTGCAATGTCTTTTTCATCTATAGTTAATGTTTTGGAATCCTTGTCTTTCTGTGAATCTTTAGATGTTTTTGATTCCGGTGAAACTTCGGATGCAGTTTCTGAATCTAATCTGTCTTTCTTGTCTGTTTTTTTGTCTTTTTTATCTGTCTTGTCAATAGCTGGGGATAAAGGTTTCTTTACACTTGCTACTTCAACATCCCCCTTGTGGCGAGAAGTTGTTTTATGTGGAGACTGTCTCCTGGCAGCTAAATAAGCAGAAGGTCTTTCGGAAATTCTCATTAAAGAATGGTGCATCCATAAAGGTCGTTTAGAACCTCCCTTTAATTTGTCTTCATCACATTTCTGAAATATTTGTTAGAATAATGATGAATAACTTGTGTGAATTACACAGCTTTATTACCAGATACCAAATACAATATCATGAAAAGATTCTAGATTTTAATAAATAGTGTATAAATTGTAGATTTTATAGCTTACTCTGCTTTTTTATTTTTATTCTTTTTTGAACTAATAGATAACCTCGTCTCATTTTGGATCGAATTTCAATTTAGGATATCTTTATAATTCCCTCATGATTTTATGTTAAAATTCATACAGGCCTTCACTTACTAATGACATATCAGAAACTCTCTTCACAATCAGAAGAGTGTTTGTTTTTTCTTTGACTCTGTTTTTGAGATGCTTGGAATATCGTACCCAGCTTCTATTTCTGGCTGTCTTAGAAATTAATATTTTCTAATATCTAATAGTTTTGTGTTCAGTTTGATCCTGCTCTTCATTTTGTCTCTAGAATTTACAGTGCTAACTGTGGTTAAAAGTAAAAGCCTGGAATTCCTCCTGTTTGGCAAGATATAAATTGTTATCATCATATAGGAAACTTTAGTAATAAAAGCTGTAACATTCAGTGCATATTAATTTGTGCAGAACAGAACATTTTGTTTTTAACACATTACCTAATATTTACAAAAGCTTAACTGCAAAAATAGCAAATTTTGGAAGGAATGTTAAAAAATAGAAAAATAAATTGAATAAAGTAAGAAAATTAAAATATAAAACAAATGACCCTGGATGACTACAGATTGGATATATTCCTTAAAATAAACAAGACTTAATAATACATTCATCTGGTGGAAACATTTCTTTGAACGTTTTCATATCCCATGATGACTTCAGAAATATTGGGAAATATTGTATCTTCCTGTATTCAAAATCTTGAATTTATATTACAGGAGATGAGGAAGCATTGAAACCTGATTGGAGTATAATGTAACTCCTCAATTTTAATGAAGGGGTTTCTCTAGCTGGTAAAAATTTTTTGAATGTTTATACTAACTGTGGCATTAGGATCTCTTGATTTCTGTGCTTTTGGATACGTATTTTCTATAATGTGAGGATACTGAACAAATTGTTAATAGGAAATAAGGGAACAATTTTTATACAGTGAAACACAAATAAAAGATATCTACTTCCTCCAGGTAGTATAATTTGAATTACCTTTAACTGTGGTAACATGGCATTTAAAAGCCTCATGTGAATTAAATTGAATTGAAAATGTAAAATTCAATTCCTCAGTTACAGGAGCCTCATTTCAAGGGTTCAATAGCCACATTGGGATGCAAATATTAAAATAGTTCCATCATCACAGAAATCTCATTGGTCAGTTCTGACCTTACACATGACTTCACAAGTTTATTCCTAATAAAATTATATGATCTTTTTAATACTCACAGGAACTGTATTATCTCGTAGTTGGGAAGGTAGTGATCTTTTTTTTGTACCTGGACGCTGTGGTTTGGGAAATACCAGGGCAAAGTGTTGCTGATTCCATGATTTTTTGCTTAATTCACTGACTAAAATAAGAAAACATTAAATATACACCTTAAGTAAATAGAATTTCATCAGAATTAAAGTGACAGTAAGGTATTACATTTCATGTAAATGAATAAACAAACCAGATTATTTCTTCATTTATTTGTTAATGTTTGAAATTCTCTGTTATTAAAATGAGAAAATAAAAATTTTTTCATTTTTACCACTTTTACAAAAAACTAAAGTAATGATTGTGAAACTACTATAGTTTGTAATATAAATGGAAAGAAACCAATTTACTGCTTCCTTTTAATCTATCTAATCCAGTCTAGAATTTTGCTTTTTACTCTTTTGGTTACAATACAATTCTATGAAGGACAGAAAATATGGCAACTACTTCTGTAGTCCTCAAAGTAATTAGTATAGGGCCTGTTAGAAAATATTTAGTAAATATATGATTGACTATTAATGCTAATATATTAGATTACTTTATTTAGTAATCATTTTCCAAGTTACAAAAGTAAATGTTATATACCGAAGAAGTGTATTGTTATAGATGGCATATTAATAAAGAAAACTGACAAATGAAGAATACCTACAGAATTGTGACTGGAGAGTAAAATTACCTGGGAACCATAATAGACATGGTTCAAGACATTTAGGTTACCGATGGGGCCAGTAAGAGAGATATCCTCACTATATTTGAATATGTACTGTATGTAAGAGGAAATAGCCTGTGAATCTCCTGAAGATTGAAGCAGGATTATTGAGAAAATATACATAATGAAAGGCATGTTTTAAATCAATTAGTGAGGGAAAATCACTTGATATTAAAGTCCTTCAACATCAGGGTGACTGGTTTTGTCAAAGAATGGCTTTTTTTAGCAAATTATAAGCCAGATACAATCTATCAGAAATGTAGTAGAAGACATTTCTGACATGGGTGAGAACTTCTTTAACCAGTTTTCTTCACCACCTTTCAACTGTAAGATTATCAGATTAAATGATTACTAACATGTAAATATGTTCACCTTAATGGTGCTATATATATTTGCATAATCATTTTTGGATTTAGAAAAACTATCTTTAGAGGGGGTACACTGAGCCATGAAAAAAATTCCTTGGAAAATAAAAAGTTGATTTTTAATAATATTCCATGACAGCTACTGCTCAATAATTTTGAACAGAGGATAATCTCTTATCTCTAAAATTAATCGTAGATGATTTTTAAAAAGTATATTGAACTCTTTCCTACCTGGAATGTAATTATCATATGTCCCAAAGTTTGCTTTTTGGCTATTAAAATAAGAGAGAAAGGTTTTAATTAATTTGTACAAAGTCACTCTGTTTAATTATCAGTATTATGCATAAGCACTTGCCACCACCAACTAGAGAAATATTTTGCATTCTCCGATCTCCATTATTATGTAAGATTACTTGGTTTTAGAAGAACAGAGATGAACAAATGTGTCTTTTTAGGACAGACTCAACAGAGCTAAAACAAGGGGAGTAGAGCATAAGAAAAAAATCTTATCGACCTGCCATATCTAAAATAGAGACTTTTTTAAAATTATAAAACCATGATTGAATTCATTTTCCCCACCTCATACTCCAAATTTCTTTTCGATTGATTTTAACTAAGGTAGCACTTTGAAAACACTGTGCTTAAGTAAAATTAGATTCTCAAAATATTTTCAGAACTTAATCAAATCCAGATCATTCGGTAGGATATGCGTATGTCTATGAGTGTGTGTGTGTGTGTGTGTAAGTATGTGTGAACCACAGTATCAACCTGAATTTTGATCTTTTTTGTCCTCTAAGAAAATCTGAGAAAATTATATTGCAAATATTTTCCATTTATAAGTTTCTATTTGTTTTAGTACTACATAAACATGTTTGCTCCCACAAAGGGAGTTTTATAATATAATTTTTATGTATTTATAATGGAGGTAAATATTAAGATTTCTTAGAGAAATATTATTCTACACCTTCTCATTATATTACAGAAATAGTCTGTTGATCATGGGTTTATTATACAAATACACAGAAATGCAAACACACGTGCTTACCCAATTCTTATTTTGACATTACATAAATATTAATAATAAATTACATTTTTATAATGTATCTTGATAACTTCATTAAAACTGTAGCCCCTAGCACAAAACCTGGTATATTATAAAATTCATCACTTTTAAGAATTTAAATAAAATAATTAGATAAAATTTAGGATTTTGGGGTTGACTCCATAGTGTAGTGGTTAGCATGTCTGCTTCATTCGTGCCACAGGTGGAGCCATGGACCAGGCCCTGTGTGCACGCCCCGAGCAAGACTGTGGGAGGAGATTCTCCGCCTTCAAAGATCCAGTTCTTAAGGGGAAATGGCAACATCCAAAGATCAGGGGTGGAAGTGGGGCAGGGGGCAATTAAAAAGAGGAAAAATTTTAGGATTTATTGATGCATTGACTAATAAATTATCTGGTCTGATGTTTTCTTATATGAGAACATACATTAAAATTACTTGTCCCACTATATCTGAATTTCTAGGCTTAGATCTAGCCAATGTACATTTATACACTGCTGAAGAAATTTTGATATTCAACTATGGTTATGAACTTCTCTATTCTAATTGCTCTGAAAGAGGAAATATTTCAGGTTCATGAAACTTATTAAATTTGAGATTTAAAAAAAATATATTACATAGGCATGGCCCATTATTTCCTTGTATAATCTGTAGGGCATATTCTTTGATCACCAAGCAATTGAACTGGAAATCAGTAAAAAATATATAGCAAATACATAGAGGTTGAACAGTGAAGAAAGCTAACGGAAAATAAATTGATTCATTTGAAATATGGAGAGCTCTATGGAAACCCCGGACTGCCAGAAAGATGAACAAGTGGGTCCTAGAGTAAACTAAACCTGAAACATTGCTGGAAGCCAAAATGACAAAACTGAAACTGTCCAACTTTGGGCATATCATGAGAAGGCAGAGTTCTTTGGAAAAGACAGTAATGCTGGGAAAAAGAGAAGGCAGCAGTAAAAGAAGACCAGAAATGATGGACCGACTCCATAAAAGAGCCAGGAATGAGTCAACAGGAGCTGAGCAGGGCTGTTGATGATAGGACATTATGGACATCACTCATTCATAGAGGTCTTCTGCAGTCTGAGCCAACTCAGTGGAATGTAACAACAACACAAATATTTGAAAAATGAACAACTCCTTCGACATAACCAGTGGTCAAACAGAAATCACAATGAACAGTTATTCAAAAAGAAGCACCTAAACAATAATATATTGAAAATTGTGGAATACTATGTACAGTTCATACAGTAGAATTTATACCTTTAATTTCTTATATTAGAAAAAAATCAAAAACAGTATTTTGAATATCTGCTTAAAATTAGGAAAATATCACAGTTAAAGGGTAGAAATTAGTAGAACTATAAGTCAAAATCAATTAAAGAAAACAAAATTAGAGTAAATTAAAAAATTCAAAATTTGGGTTTCTTTTTTATGAGACCATTAAAATTTTATGTCCTAGAAAGTCTGATGAAGGAAAAGAGAAAACACAAATTACCACTATTAAGACAGATGCAAGTTTTATAATTATATAGATTTTAAAAGATAATGAAGAATATCATTAAGATCTTTATGCTAATAAATTCAGCAACTTAAATGAAATAGATGAGCTCAATTTATTTACCAAAATTGACTTGATGAAATAATAAAAAATGTGAATATCCCTGTAATTGTTGAACAAATTTATTATCAAATCCTTCCCAGAAAGAAAAGCACAGGCCCAGACTGTTTTACTGATAAATCAAAAATTTAAGGAAAAATACTAACTCTACAAAAGTTTTTCAAATAATAAGAGATAGAAGAAAAGTGTTTCAACTAATTTTTGAGACAAATATAAATAACCTTGACATAGGAACCTCTCAAAAACATTGCCAGAAATGAATATTATAAACCAATATTCTGAATAAACACAGATACAAAAATTCCTTAACAATTTATTTATTAATTTTATGGAACAATATATAAAATGACTAATACATCATGACCACTGAAGTTTACTCTAAAATGTAAGGTTAGTTTAACCTATATACATCAAACAATGCAATCACTCTAAATAACAAAATAAGGAAATTTGTCTCATCATCTCAAGATATGCAGAAGAATTTTTGAACAAAAAAGTAACAAAACTGAGAAAATTAAGAAGACCTCTTCCTCAAATGGATAAAATGTGTCCAGGTAATACTATTAAAATTAAATTTAGTTTTATTATAGAATATTGACTGTCCTCTGTAAATCAGAAAAAGGACAAAGATGCTCAGTCTTCTCTTTAACATTGTAATCTAAACCCTATTTTGTTCCATAAGATAATAACAACATCAATATTGGAAAGGAAAAAGTAAACTTGTTTTCATCCACAAAAGACCTGATTGAGTAAAAAGACTACCAGTGACATCTACAAATATAATTATTTAGAGCTCCTACATGAATGTAATAAAATTACGTGATACAAGGGTAATTATATAAAGAATATCTCTATAACTAGGAAAATGGGAAAATATAAATTTAAGAAAGAATAATTTGCAATAACATGAAAATATTTAGAAATAAGTTTATTAAAATATAAACATTTTATGTTTATATGTTTATATTTGAATAAGTTTATTAAAATATTTTAGAAAAAAGTTTATTATTATATATTAGACATATATAAGAAAACTAAAATTTTCCTCAGAGAAATTGAAGAAGATAACCTTTATACTAATGAGAACAGAGAAAATTAAACAGTAATGACAGCAACAGTCAACAGTGGTGTAGAGCATCTGACATATTCAGCATTGGTTGTGGGTGCAGAAATGGTACCATCACTTTGGAATATCATTGACATTTTTGAAATAAAATTAAATTTACACATGCTCTGTGTATGAATCAGCCTTTCCACTAGTAGCTTAGCCAACAGATGCCCATAAAAAGACTTGGATAAAATGTGTATAGCTACTTTCTTCATACTAACCAAAACTAAATAACCCAGGTGTCTATCAACGGGAGAAAGGCTATGTTCATGTAAGATAGCATTTTCTCACTCTTTCCTCTAAGTGTAGTTCTGCTGATGACAGCATCTCTCCCTTGCCTCTTTGGCACAGTCAAGAAATTTTGTAGAACAATGCATTTAGATTCCATTTTTGAAGTTTCTAATTAAAAAAAAACACACACAACTGTTAGTGTATCTTTTATTTTTTTTATTTTGAAATCATTTTTATATGACTATATATATTTCCATCCTATTAAAATTGAAGATGGTCCAATTTAATTACTTACTCTAAAAATGAAGAAAAACTGCAACAATTTTGTCACAAAAAGGTTATTCTTTGTCTATACAACTAGATCTTGAATTAAGGTCTTTGGATATATATAAGGAAACCTAATAGCTGATACTTCATCTTAACCAAGGGAAATAGAATGCATAAGCCACAAGTCTGCCTTCTCTTCAGGTCCCCACATTCAATCATTTCAAAATCGGTCTCAGTATCTGTGAGCTTTTTTAAAGTAATGAGGTTCCTACTGTCAGCATTTTGGAATGTAGCATGTTCATGGCTTAGGAAGGGAAGCTAGGTTTCAGTTTTCCTAAATAAAAGTCAAGATCCCAAAGTAGGAAACAGAGAACTTTATTTTTTAGGAGAGAAACCTATTTCTATATAACCCCTGGAAAAAAATTTTTAATCTTTAGTTTGACATTTTTCAAACTAAATGCAGAATATACCTTTATTTACTCTTGCCTTTAACTGTATCTCTATATATGTTTTAAAAAAATATAATAAATTCAAAGGAAAAGGGCTCAATAATGTGATAATTCCTCCAGTGTCATTTGAAATGCCCACAGACAATCTGTATGTGTGAGTATCCCAAGATATCCTGCCAGCAGACTTTGGATTTTTGGATTCTGCATTGGATATATGGCAAATGAGGTAGTAAAGGACTTGGCAGAATGTTTTCCAGGGACTGACTGGGACCTAAGGCACTTTTGTATTTCCTAGAGGAGTCTCTACATAAAAGCAAAGTTCAACTGCCACATGGTTATTGTCTTGCCGAGAGATGACTGTGTGTGTTTGATGAAATTGCCTGTCATATTCTAACATTTTCTAGAGCAGTGTTTCTCAGACCAGGTTTATTTTGAACCCCTTTCCCCAGAGGACATTTTTCAAAGTCTGAGATATTTTCGATTATCACAATTGTATGTAGGCAAGAATGCCTGCGCGCTTGCGTGCTGATGCTCGCATCCAGTGGGTAGAAACCGGGGATATTCTAAGCATCTTATAACAAAGAAGACCATCCCCCACCCCGAGTTCTCAACTCCAATAAAGAGGTATCTCCAATAAAGAGTTATCTTGCCTAAAATGTCAATAGTGCCAAGGTTGATAAACCCTGTTCTATATCAAGGTGAATTTCTAGGCCAAGATAGTAAGATGGGCTTTATTAATGCAATTCAAGGGAGACAAAGATAAAATGTACAGTGGATATGAAATCTGGAAGCTAACACCAGGCATTCAAAAAGTTAAGTGTTTCTCCCTATGTGATACCAAATCTTTATGAAAACTTCCACTTCCTTCAGAAGTTTTAGACCTACTATTATTCAACATTAAAAATGGAAGGACTAAGTTGAGTCAAGTACCCTGAGTTAGAGGCAAAGGCACGGAGAGGTGAAACTCTTGAGTGGGACTTTTGAGATTTGAATGAATAAAGGTATTAAAGAGGAATAAGTGGAGAGGGTGAGAAAATGAGCTGAAAGAGGAGAATTTTTTTTAGCAACTACAAGTTGGTTGCCGTGGCACAGAAATGTTAAGTCTAAAATTAAGGTCCTTTCATTGTTAGAATTCAGAAGAAAGGCAAAGTAGAAAGTTATTTTCTGCATTTCAAATTCTCTGTTCAGTGAACTAGAAGTTGCCACTCGAACCCAAGGAAAAATGAGAACTCCTGTTAAGGATTTTGTGTGTGTGTGTGTGTGTTTCATTAGCTAACAGTCAGGCCATTTGATTATGAGTGTAACCACACTTTCCTTCTACCATAGCATGAGAGTTTGGGGATTACACCAGAAAACACCATATAGAAATAGTCATAAAATCAAAAATAAATTCTTAACCATTGTGGAGTTCTTTGAAAGCCAAGCAATGCTCATGATAATAGTAACAACATCAATATTTCATTGTACTTAAGCATTTTAAAGTGATTACATAGTTAATTCTGTTATATTCCTGAACACCGATTACTGTGTAATAGTCAACAATTCACTCAGCCTCTAAAGTAATCATGACAGATACATTGAAACCTTTATGGCCTTTATGTTATAATGAAGTAGTCACCAGAAGCCTGTTTTGTTTGTGTTTATTTTCAAGATTTGTATTTTATCTTTTCATTAACACTATCCTCCAAAGAATACCCAGTTACACTTTGCTTTATATTTCAGAGTTCCATGCCTTTGCGTTTGTTCTATGCCTTCACAGTAAAAAGGTTTACGCAATTGAAAGCTGTCTTTCTTCTACCTCATTTTAACATGAATTAAGTGTCAAGCAACAACTATCATCAAACTCCCATTCTGGATTATCTTCTTTTTATTGCAAACTACTTTTGCATGCTCAGCATTTCTCATGGGGGGATATAATCAGCATTTAGTTGATCTTCTTTCTGTTGGGCTGCCCACTTTTTAGCAAAGGTTTAGAACCCTTGAATCAGGCCCTCTAAAGTCAGTGTACTTTTCAGTCACTGTGACATAAAAAGAAAAAATCTCCTATAAATTTCCAAATGACCCCTAAGGAGGTGGTAGTTGCCTGAATGAAAACCATGAATTATTTCATTTTTTGTGTTCCAAAATGCAATATGATAAAAAATGAAGAATCACATTGAAAAAGACTTATCTAAAGCCATGTCTATATTTTACTGAAGTTAATTAGTTAAATCTTGGATCAAAACAACCTATGGTGTTCCTTGAGAATACATTTGCTAAACACATACTCTTTTGTTTATCAATGGCATCATAATAATATAATGAACATCTCTTTATATTAAAGAGAATAAATATAAAGCTAACTAGAGCATTTCAGTTATTTTAAAACATAAAATTTGACAAGAAAACTTACAATCTCGGTACAGACATTTCCCCAACCTATGATTTGCCAGGACTTAAGCACTGTAAATTCAGATTAGTGATGTTGAGATGTGACATCATAAAGAGGCCAACTGCACTAGTAGTTAAAGGGGAAAAACAAAAGGATCCACTATCACTTGTGTTTTAATAGTTTCAAATATTCAATCTAAGATTGGTATTTACTTTCACTCGTTATTACTGACTACATACAATTGGTAGTTTTAAAATGACCCATTCATTTTACATCTTAAAGAAAACTTTTCTCAGTTTTTCGTGTAGTTTAAATTTATTGACTGATGAGAGGGTGTGCATTTCAGCATTTAGCTGTTAAAATCAGTTGTAATCCTGACTTTCCCGATTGACAGTCATGTGTCTTTTGTTAAATTATTTGCCTAACTTTACATTGCCTTTTCCCATCTTAACCTTTTGGGCTGCTCACAGATACAAGCTTTTAAAGAAGGCTCAATGCTTATTAAATTATCAGCTTATTTATAGATCCGAGTTATCTTTTACTCCACCCAGCACTCCACCCCACTAATAGATGAAAACAAATTTTAAATAGAGTAGTATTTGAACACATTGCCATTATCTAGCCCCTTTTAGGGAATTTCAACTGATTTTTTCCCCCTTACACAATAGATTCATTAAACTTCAGCCACTGGTAGAGATAAACTACAAAAATCTCTGTGGTTTTTCACAACGAAAGTTTTTCTCTCATGTCTCAGACCATGGTAAGTTCTAGAGGGGTTACGGTAGGGACCTATCATATAGTGATTTAGGAATCGAGGTTTCTCTGAACTAATTGCTTTACTGTCCCCTAATTTAACACTATTGATGCTGGTGTTCTTCTACCAAGTGCCAATGCAATAAGCAAAGTATGATTTCTAAATCCACAGCATTTTGTATAGGATTTTATAGTATATACCTGGTTTATGAAAGTATCTCTGCCCAGTGCATTTCTTCTGTCAGCCTTTAGTAAAATCCAAATCATGAATGGGCAGGCAATAATGCTTGCCTTCCACACCCTGACCTCTTGAATTAATCTCTTATTGCCATTCTTAATTAAATATGTATTATCTATTAAGATCTGAGAGAGGTAATGATCTCTTTTATAATAAGCCTGTGCTATTTTTATATTGCCATATAACAAATTACCACAAACTTATTGTGATATAAACAAAACACGTTTGAAATCTTATGATTCTATAGTTTAGAGGCTGAGGCAAGTTCCATTGGATCCTCCCGTCAGTGTCTCACATATTGAGCTGATTGGTTTACTTGGCTGGACTCTTATCTGGAGACTCTGAGGAAGAATCTGTTTCCAAGCAACATTCCACTTGGCAAAATTCAATTCCTTGTGGCTATAGTTCCAATGTCTGTGTTTTCTTGTTTGCTGTCAGTGGCAGCTATGGACTGCTTTTTGCTGCTAGAAGCTGTCCATATTCCATCTCACATGACCCCCTCCATCTTCAACCAACAGTGTTTCATTGAGTCCTTCTCATTGTTTACATTTCTGTTATTTTTCTGTCTTGCTCTCAGCTGTGGAAAATTTGGTCATCTAAAACAGCAGTCCCCAACCTTTTTGGCAATGGGGACCAGTGCTCCTATGAGAATCTAATGCCTAATGATGTGAAGTGGAGCTGAGGCGGTGATGCTAACTCTGGGGAGTGGCTGCAAATACAGATGAAGTTTTGCTTGTTGGCCCACATTCACCTCCTGCTGTGCGGCCCAGTTCTTAACAGGCTGTGGCCAAGGGGTTGGGGACCCCTGTTCTAAAAGGCTCAAGTGATAACATTAGATCATTCTAGATAATCTCTTCATTTTTAAGATCACCTGTACCTCATAACACAGCATCACCATGGGAATGATATCTCTTCATATTCTCAAGTCCCACATACAGTTAAATAGAAAGCGTTGTTGGGGGTCATTCTTAGAGCTATTCCTATCTACAAAGCCAAAATTAGAGTAAAGACTTGCTTTAGTATTTGAGGCTTATTAGAAACATATCATACTCATATATATTAATTTTTCAAACTAATATTTGCCAATGTCTGACTTGCAGCAACACCATCATCACATACAAAAGCATTTTTCTTGTTTTTGTTAAAAGGCCATTGAGCTTAGTAAGTTTGTCCTCAAATATAAATATTAAATGTATAGTAAAAATATTAAAAATACCATGTATTTTAAGGATTTTACATGTTATAGAATAATTCATATATATACATTTATTTCTTATAATAGCACAGTAAAAACGTAAAGATGGTTGGCCCTTGATATCCATAGTTATTTCCTAAGGCTCTGTAATATGTTATCAATTTTAAACTATGGTATGTATTTTTCTCCATAAAATCTCCATATGACTACAATAGATTCTTCAAACTTGTGATTCACATGTTTATATATGTAAGCCTATACATATGTATATATGTATGATTTTCAGTGATTCACATGTTTATATATGTAAGCCTATACATTTATTTCTTATAATAGCACAGTAAAAACGTAAAGATGGTTGGCCCTTGATATCCATAGTTATTTCCTAAGATTCTGTAATATGTTATCAATTTTAAACTATGATATGTATTTTTCTCCATAAAATCTCCATATGACTAAAATAGATTCTTCAAACTTGTGATGGTTTCAGTGATTCACATGTTTATATATGTAAGCCTATACATGTGAATATATGTATGATTTTTATATCTACTTATTAATTTGTCCATCCATGTATCATCAGTTCAATTATCTCCTTCTGTGTTACATAAAGTAATTAGGAGACCAAACAAGGGTATATAAATGTAAAAGTAAATTATTAATACATTCTAATATATTTTGTATAGCATAATAGTTTGTATCATTATTATAAAAATTAACCATGAAACTGTACAAATATCTAGTTTTTGTTTTCTATTACTTTTAAATGTAAGTAAAATCATAAATGATCAGCATGATAAATTATTGGAAAATGAACAAACTTTTTAACAACTATCTGAGTTGCAAAGAGATTATTACTAGTAACTATGATCTCTTCAATTTGTTGTCCTTTATTCCCTACCCATAGGTGACCACTATTCTGTTTTATAACAATATTAATTTTGTTTTTTTTAATCTATATGAATAATGTTATATAATAACATTTTCTCATATGTGGTTTCTCTCAGTATGCATTTTTGTTATTCATTTATATTTGCATATATATTTTATTTCCTTCATAATTTCCATAAATAAAAATGTTTGTGGCATTATAAGCATTATATGTGTATACTATAGTTTACTTATATGTTCTACAATTGATAGTGCTTATTTTACCTGAAATTATTAAATATTGGAAGTTATTTTGTTGTGAACAATTTTATATGTGTATTTTGGAAGACATGATCATATACTTATTCTGATATATAACATTTTTTAAAGTATTTGTTCATATTATCAGGGAAATGCAAATTTTAACCACAACGAGATATCACCTTATACTTCTCAGAATGGCTATCATTAATAAATCAACAAATAAGTGCGGAAAGGATGTGGAAAAAAGGGAACCTTAGTATACTGTTCATAGGATTGTACATTAGTGCAGCCACTATGGAAAAGGTATGAACATTCCTCAAAAAATGAAACATAGAGCTGCAATATGATCAAGCAGTTTAACTTTGGGATATTTATCTAAAGAAAACAAAAACACTAAAGTGTGAACCTGTGTTCATTGCAGCATTACTAGTAATAGGCAAGATATGGAAGCAACGTGAGTGCCTATCAATAGATGAATGGATAAAGAAGATATAACACACACAGGGATATTATTCAGCAAAAAAAAATAAAAGAATGAAATCTTGCCATCTGTGAAAACATGGATGGACCTAGAAGATATTATGCTAAGTGTAATAAGTCAGACAGAGAAAGAGAAAGACTATATGATTTTGCTTGTATATGCAATCTAAAAAAAAATGAATAAACAAAACAAAATAGGAACAGACCCATAGATACACAGAAAACAAACTAATGGTTGCCGAAGGGGTGGGGGATGGGGAAAAAAAGTACTTGGTCACAGTATATAGTGATAATCAACTTTAGATAATGCTGATCAGTTCTCCAAAG
>NW_024341982.1:0-321 GCF_902729225.1 Pteropus medius | reverse complement strand
AAAAAGCTCTCTGGTGACGTCCATTTTGAGCCAGAATCGCAGACTTCCGAGAAAAGGCTCACTTGCGGCAAATGTACAGCCCTCCCGGGGCCTTCGGGCTCTGTGGGCGATGCTCGGTCATCTGCGGGTACTGGGGTACCGAAGTGGAGGAGCACTCACTGACACTTTGAGCTCCTAGGGGTACAAACTACGTCCCATTCGTCTCTGTATGCTCTTGCAGGGTTAAGGGCCACCCACGGACAGCGTACCCAGGGATGCTTTGGCCCCTGCGTCCATGGCGGCCGTCACCCGCTGGAAAGAGTTCAATTGGGAGACACTGCA
>NW_024341981.1:0-683 GCF_902729225.1 Pteropus medius | reverse complement strand
CATCTTTATTAATAGAAAATCAAACATGCTCAATCTTATTAAAGTGGGTTGGCCCCTCGGAAACTCTGCCTCCCCCATTTCTGGCGCTTAAACTCAGTCCCGGAGTCCAGCTGTGTAGCCAAATGCAGATGTGTGAGAGCGGGAGGCCACACGATGCCGAGCAGGCTATTCACGCAGGAGCTGCTGCTGCATGGCCCTCACTGGGTGGCCGCAGGTGCACACAGATTTACACAAAGAGAGGTGAGAATGGAGTGTTGGAAAGAGAAGTAGATGTCAGGTAGGCTGGGCTTCTTCTGACCTGGTCTCACTGACAGAAGTCACTCATGTGTGTTGGCCTTGTGATTGTATATTGAGGCTTTTGTACCCGCACTGAGTGTGGGTTAGTATAGCAGTATGGGTAAGGTTCCAGGCTCTAGAGTTAGACCAAGGGGGCCTGGAATTTACTAGCTCTTTGACCTCAGATGACTTACTAAGTCCCTTGCCTCATGTGATTGTCATGAAAATTAAATGATAAAATGCACATACAATAGTATGCATTGTACCTGGAATTATAATATTGGTATGTGTATGTGTCCACACATTATATATATATATAGTATATGTGCAGTTTGCAGGTTCTTATAAAGCCTAGAAAATGTGGCCAGCTCATGCTCCAAAGTATATATCTTTAGAGAAATAAGATT
>NW_024341980.1:0-1451 GCF_902729225.1 Pteropus medius | reverse complement strand
CTCACATCTTACACAATAATTAATTGAATCTGTATCATAGACTTAATGTAAAACAAAATTATAAGATTTTTAAAACAAAAAGAGAAGATAATCTTTGGGACCAATATCTGACAAAAGGCTACTATCCACAAAATATAAAAAATTGTCAATCTCCATAGTAAAAATATAACATTTTGACTAGAAATTGGGCAATATATATGAACAGGTATTTCATAAAAAAAATACACAAATAGAAAATGAGCACATTTAAAGATATTCAATATCTTTAGCCATTAGAGAAATGCTAATTAAAATTGGATTGATATATTAGTACATACTTATAAAAATGACTAAAATTTAAAAAAGTGACAACACCAAATACCGCAAGGATAGGATAACACTAGATCACTCATATACTGTTGGTGGAAACGTAAAATGGTAGACATTCTGCGAAATAGTAAGGCAGTTTTTTTACATGCAACTATCATATGACCCAGAAATATCCCAAAGAATTAAAGTCAATAAACACCCAATAAAGAAATAAACACCCAATCAGAACAGTAACACGAAAATAAATACAAAAAAATGAGGATAGCTTAGGGGCTTCTGGGACAACATCAAGCATACCAACATTTACATCTAGGAGTACCAGAAGAAGAAGAAGAGAGAGCAAGGAATTGAAAATCTATTTGAAGTAGTAATGGCAGGAAACTTCCCTAACCTGGCAAATTAAATAGACAAACAAGTCCAGGAAAAACAAAGAGTGTCAAACAAAGGAACCCAAAGAGACGCACATCAAGACACATCATAATTAAAATGCCAAAGATTAAAGACAAAGGGATAATCTTAAAAGCAGCACGAGAAAAGCAGTTAGTAACCTACAAGGGCACTTCCATAAGACTGTCAGCTGATTTCTCAACAGAAACTTTGCAGACCAAAGGGAATGGCATGAAATATTCAAAGTGATGGAAAGCAAGGACCTCCAACCAAGATTACTCTACCCAGCAAAGCTATCATTTAGAATTGAAAAAACAGATAAAAAGCTAAAGGAGTTCATTAACACCAAACCAGTATTATAAGAAATGTTAGAAAGGTTTCTTAAAGAAGAAAAGATTAAAAATATGAATAAAATGGCAATAAGTATATCTATCAATAATTACTTTAAATGTAAATGGATTAAATTCTCCAATCAAAAGATAGGATGGCTGAACAAATAAGAAAACAAAACCATTACATATACTGCCTACAAGAAACTCACTGCAGATTGAAAGACACACACTGAAAGTAAAGGGATGAAAAAAGATATTTCATCAAAATGAAAAAAAAAAAAAGAAGCTTGTGTAGCAACACTTATACCAGTCAAAATAGACTTTAAAACAAGAGATAAAGAAGGACCCAGTAATTCCACTTCTGGGTATTTATTCGAAGAAACTCAAAACACTACTTCAAAGGAACATATGAATCCATATGTT
>NW_024341979.1:0-367 GCF_902729225.1 Pteropus medius | reverse complement strand
AAACTACGTCTCATTCGTCTCTGTATGCTCTTGCAGGGTTCAGGGCCTCCCACAGACAGCGTACCCAGGGATGCTTTGGCCCCTGCGTCCATGGCGGCCGTCACCCGCTGGAAAGAGTTCAGGTGGGAGACACTGCAGACAGCTGTGGGTCTGAAATCGGCCTCCGTGCCTTAGGAGCTTTGCCATCAGCTCTTTGAGCTTTTCATTTCTTCATTTTGAATGGGTCCACGGGGACCATTACGACCATCCCAGGCAGAAAGGTGAGGGAGAGGGAGGTGTCTGCTTCCGTCCTGAAGTCGGATTTCCACTGCGGAAAGCGGGAAGGAGCCGAGGCCTTAGGAAGGATCCCCGGGGCCTCTGGGATGAA
>NW_024341978.1:0-471 GCF_902729225.1 Pteropus medius | reverse complement strand
CAGAAGCCCCATCGCCGACACGCGCGGGCTTGGAAGAGCCAGCAGTGTGGTCTGGGGGCGGAGGCGG
This sequence comes from Pteropus medius, assembly GCF_902729225.1. Classification (NCBI taxonomy): domain Eukaryota; kingdom Metazoa; phylum Chordata; class Mammalia; order Chiroptera; family Pteropodidae; genus Pteropus; species Pteropus medius. Next base: position 404 of record NW_024341978.1, on the reverse strand, counting down.
CGCTGTGTACGGTCAGGGGCCCGGCCTGCAGCCCCGCAACCTCTGCCTCAGCCTCCTGCTGCTTCACAAGGGTCCCCTGAGAATCGTAGGAGTGGGTATTTGTGAAGCATCGAAGCAGTGGTTTAAATCACAGCGATTGCTGGAAAGTGGCATCCGGGCCTGCGCGCTCAGCACACCCTGCGCCCCGGCCCCCAGGGGCCCCTTCCGGCACCCCTCCCCTTGCCGGCGCTGCTCTGCTTCTGGGTCGGGAGCACTTCAGAAGTCTGGTTTTGGATAGAGAGATGTCAAGTCAGTTTTTCTTCCTGCTTTAAAAAACAGAATAAAACCTCCATAAGCCAATGACTCTGGGAATGAATGGCCCGAGGGAAAAAGGAAGCTTTCCGGAAGGCCCCCGACTGGAAAAG
>NW_024341977.1:0-745 GCF_902729225.1 Pteropus medius | reverse complement strand
TTTTTTTTTTTTTTTTTGATATCAGCACTAGTGTCAGAAGATACAGGTTCCAATCCTGAGTCCACCACTTACCTGATGGGTGGCGGGTGGCCTTGGACAAATCTCACAATTTCATCAACTATGAAATGGGAATAATAATTTATGCTCTACCTTGTCTACCCCCAGTGCTCAGGCCAGATGAGATAACATAATTTTTTGTTTGTTTGTTTGCTTTGCTTCTTTGAGGTAAAGTGTTATTCACATGTGGAATCTGATACTAGTGATGACGATGATGTCTTTGGGATTCAGGGTACCATTAAATGTAAAGGAATACAGTATTCAGACCTGACTAGGCCAACTTATAGGTCACCACTTCTGACTGTCACACCACTGCTTTTGACTTCACAATAACACTTCTCTCAATAAAACAAAGAGCCAGAGAGGCATAGACAGAAAGACTGACAGAATTAATACTCAGACCCAGTTATGCTTTCCTGATACATTATCATTATTATTATATTTTTTTATTATTTTATCATTCTTGATCTAAAGGACCCAAAAAATCTTTCTTAAAGACAAAAATGAAAATCAAACGCGTGGCTGGAACCTAGGTCTGATGGCATACAGTACTGCATTGTTTCCTCTAGGATAGCAAGTTGCAAACTCAGATATACTTATTTTACAAATCACGAGTATGGCACTATATAAATAGAAAGGTCTATCTATATTTAAATTACAGAGAAAAGGCTAGAAGTGAATATTGTTT
>NW_024341976.1:0-441 GCF_902729225.1 Pteropus medius | reverse complement strand
GCCTGAGAGGTCCTAGGGGTGCAGAGCGACAACCTGGATGTGTTTCGGGCTCACATAAGGAGCTCTTCGGAATAAAAGGGAGGTGCTTCTGAGACTCGAAGCCGGAAAAGCAAGGCCCTGTTTGCAGCTCTGTTCTTGGGGTTTGGCCTGGAATGGCAACTTATTTCCCCAAATCCAGGCAGCTGAGGGTGAGGGCACATTAGGCTAGGGACTTTAATAATCCTGGCTGGCCCAGCAGCCTGCGATGATGACCTTGGGGGCAAACATAGAGTGGAGGCCATCATAGAGTGGAGGCCATCATGATGGGAGTGAGGGACACCTTCCTTGCAGGGCTCCCCGGCAGGTCTCGCCACCGTGCAGTCACCCCTACATCAAACTCAAAGTGGACTCGCTTCCCAGCCGGATCCCCAGGAGGCTCTGGCTCCATTATAGCCACTCGAA
>NW_024341975.1:0-1618 GCF_902729225.1 Pteropus medius | reverse complement strand
AAGAGACTCATTTCAGATTGAAAGACACATACAGACTGAAAGTAAAGGAATAGAAAAGATATCTCATGAAAATGAAAATGAAAAAAAAACTGGGGCGGCAAACTTATACCAAACAAAATAGACTTTTTAAAAAGACTATCACAAGAGACAAAGAAGGACCCAGTTATCTTACTTCTGGGTATTTATCTGAAACCCAAAATACTACGTTGAAGGAACATGTGCATCCATATGTTCATTGCAGCATTATTTACAATAGCCAAGGTATGGAGGCAACCTGGGTGTCCATCAATGGATGAATGGATAAAGAAGAGGTGGTACATATATACATATATGACCTCAAGTATGGCGATAAACTTTTAGACACAATATCAAGGACACGATCAATGAAAAAGATAATTGATGAGGCTGACTTAATTTAAATTTAAAACTTTTGCTCTGACAATGTCAAAAAAAATGAGATAACAAACCATAGGCTATGAGAAAATATTTGCAAAAGACACTTCTGATAAAGGACTATTTTCCAAAATATGCAAAGAACTTAAAACTCAACAATAAGAAAACAAACAACCCAATTTTAAAATGGGTCATTTTAACAGACATTTCACCAAAGATATACAAGTGACAAGCATATGAAAAGATACTCCACATTATATATCATCAGGGAAATGCAAATTAAAACAACAATGAGAAGTCATTTCCTACCTACTAAAATGGCCAAAATTCAAAACACTGACAATACCAAATGGTAGCAAGGATGTAAAGCAATGGAAACTCTCATTTATTGCTGCTAGGAATGCAAAATGGTACAACCACTTTAGAAGACCATCTGGTAATTTTTTACAAAAGTAAGCATACTCTCACCTTATGATCCAGTAATATTCTCACTACTTGGTATTTGCCCAAAGGAGTTGAAAACTTATGTCTACACAAAAACCTGCACACAGATGTTTATAGTAGCTTTATTCATTTTTGCCAAAACTTGGAAGCAACCAAGACATTCTTTAGTGGTTGAGTAAACTGTGGTACATCCAAATAATAGAATATTGTTTGACCCTAAAAACAAATGTGGTATCAAGACAGAAAAAGTCATGGAGAAACCTTAAATACATATTACTAAGTGAAAGAAGTCAATCTGAAAAGAAAACAGATTGTATGATGTCAACTACATAACATTCTAGAAAAGGTAAAACTACCCAGACATAAAAAGGTCAGTGGTTGCCAAGGGTTTGGAGGGTGAACAGGATGAATAGGGGGAACACAGAGGATTTTTAGGGCAATGGAAATACTCTGCATCATACAATAATGATGAATGTATATTATTATACATTTGTCCAAAATCATAGAATGTTCACCAACAGTGAAGCCTTAGATAAATGATGGACTTTGGATGATTATGATGTGTTAATATAGATTCATCATTCGTAACTATGTACCACTCTGGTGGGGAAATTTTGATAATGGGGGGTGGCTATGAACGTGTGAGAGCTCTCTGCACCTCTCTCTTTAATTTTGCTGTAAATCTAAACTGCTCTAAAAATATTCTTAATAATTTAAAAAAGAATACTTAAATAACCTCTCACAAGGTCATACACCAAGTAAATGATAGATATAGAACTCA
>NW_024341974.1:0-1268 GCF_902729225.1 Pteropus medius | reverse complement strand
TGCTGAACTAGGCTATTGAATAGCATCTGGGATTCTCCTAACAGCCATAAATAGAAAATTGGCAGAGATGGTAAAGAATGAGAAGGGCCCTAGACAAGTGCAACCAGGAGTCATTGGTAGCTGGTAATTGCATGGCAGGTAGGAGCTTGGAGTCTTGGTGTTATCCCTGTCCTAGTGTAGATAACTAGCCCCAGCCGCTCTGTTGAAAGAGGGAGACTTTGCTTTGAAAGTCTTAGTAAAAGTATAATAAGGTAGGGAAAACCTTATCTTCTTAAAACTAAAAGGAATTATGGGTCTTGGAGTGAGCTTCCTTTCTGTGGTGTTTTGATAAGAAACTGCAGAAGAGAGGCAGAAGTTTGGAGCTCTTTGAGGCAAGCTCCAAGAAGACAGAAAGGGAGACTGTATACTTTCTTCCTCAGCTTCACAGCTGCATTGTCCATTGGGTAGGTGTGGCCAATCTTCCCTAGGACAGTGTGTCCCCAGGGAATCTCTGGTTACTCTGAAGCCATTTTACCATGTAGACAGTCCAGAGGGAATTCAAGGACTGATTTCTGTAATGGAAGCTTCAGGATCTGGTAGTATTTCATTCTGGATAAATAAGGTATAAAGGGTATTTTCCATAGTTCCAGTTGTGAAGGGTTATCTGGAATCAAAATGAGGAAGGCCTCTTTCTTTCCTCATGTAGTAGGGAACAAGATGTGGGGTGAAAGGAAGTTCATTTTGACTAAAGAATTTCCAACATGATGTGTACCTATGACTGCACACAATCAGGCTGTCATAGTTTTGCTTTTTTCCACCATAGTGCATGGAGTAGGCTGCTTCTTCAACCACAAGTTGGGGGAAGAAGCAGTGTGCTATAAATTTCATTTGTGACATTTATTGAACCTCTTTACCCAGTTATTAAGTTTTATTTAAAGTACAGTACTAATAGTTTTAACTTATTGAGATTTACTGCCTATAGTAACATTTGCAATATTTGGGATTATTAGTATTTACTTGAATTTTAGTATATAATTGAATATCATTAGATATAAATGAAGTTTTAAAAAATTAGATGCCAAAGGGCAATTTCGTTTTTACCGTTTCCTATCATATTCTCCCCATCTCGAGTAGATTAGAAGCATATCTGAGAAAAGGAAATTAAAATTGCTCATAGGAAAATGTACACCATGCAACCCAGGATTTTCACTTCGAGAAATTTAGCCAAAGGATAAATATTCTATTATGAGACTCAAGATCTTATTTAACTTTTTGTGTTAGCTAGCTTT
>NW_024341973.1:0-999 GCF_902729225.1 Pteropus medius | reverse complement strand
CTAAACCTAAACCTGAACTTAACCCTATTATTAACTATGCCATTAACCCTGACCAAACCATAACCCTAAACCTAAACCCTAATCTTTACCCTCACCCTAACTGTAATTCTAAATTTACAATAAGAATAACCCTAACCCTCAATCCATAACCTAATCCTAACCCTAAACCTAATGCTAAACTTAACCCTAACCCTAACCCTAACCTGAAAACTAAACCTGAAAATAAATTTGATACTAACAATAAACCGAACCGTAACGCCTAACCCCAAACATAACTCTATCCCTAATTTAACTCTAAAACTAACTCTAACCAAACCCTAATCCTAAATCTAACCCAAACTTAAATGTAATCCTAATACTAACACTTACCCAGATCCAAACCCAAAATCTAATGCTAATCTTACCCTAACTCTAATCCTAACCCTAACCCTAAATTTTACACTAAAAATAACCCTAACTTTAACCCTTGACCCCAAATCTATCCCTAAGCCTAATTTAACTCTAAAACTAACTCTAACCCTAACCATAACCCTATATCTAACTCAAAACTTAACCTTAACCCTAACAGTATACCTAAATCTAACCATATCCCTAACCCAAATCCTAACTCTAAACCTAATTCAACCCCTAACCCTAACACTAAAACCTAATCCTAAATCTAACCCTAACCCTAACCCTATTGCTAACACTAACCCTAACACTAAATTAACCTTAACCCTAACCATAACCCTAACACTAATCCTAATATTAAACTCTTACCCTGACCCTAACCTTAACCCTAATCTAAACTTAACCCTAAACTATTCCTAACCTGAATCCTAACACTAACACTCATCCTAACTTGAACCTCTTACCCTAACCCTAACCCTAAATATAACTGCAAACTTAACCCAAACCGTAACGCTAAACGTCACCCTAACCCTAACACTAGCCCTAAGCCTAACACAACCCTGGCCCTAACACTAATCCTAAGTCTAAATACTTACCTTAACACTAAAC
>NW_024341972.1:0-3122 GCF_902729225.1 Pteropus medius | reverse complement strand
CTTCCTCCTACCTTCTGGTAACCACTAGTCTATAATCCATGTCCATGAGTCTCTCTTTGTTTGTCCTGTTCATTTGTTGTTTTTAGGTTTATATTCCACATATAAGTGATATCATGTGATTCTCAACTTTTTCTGTCTGGCTTATTTCGCTTAGCATGATTATCTTGAGGTCCATCCATGTTGTTGCAAATGGCAGTATTTCATCTATTCTTATGGCTGAGTTACATTCCATTGTATATATGCACCACAGCTTCTTTAGCCAATCATCTATCATAGGACACTTCAGTTGCTTCCATGCGCTGCCAACTGTGAATAATGCTGCTATGGACATCGGTGTGCAAATATCTTTTCAAATAAGGGTTTTCAAGTCTTTGGGGGTAAATACCCAGTAGAGGGATTGCTGGATGATATGGTAGATCAATTCTTAGTTTTTTGAGGAACCTCCATACTGTTTTCCATAGTGGCTGTACCAATTTGCGGTCCCACCAGCAGTATATGAGGGTTCCTTTTTCTCCACATTCTCTCCAACTTGTTATTGCTTGTTCTGTTGATTATAGCCATTCTAACAGGTGTGAGATGGTATCTCATTGAGGTTTTGATTTGCATTTCCCTAATAGCTAGTGATGTTGAGCATCTTTTCATATATTTGTTGGTCATTAGTATGTCCTCTGGGAGAAGTGCCTGTTCAGGTCTTCTGCCCACTTTTTGATTGGATTGTTTGTTTTTTTGTTGTTATTAAGTCATATGAGTTCTTTGTATCTTTTGGATATTAGGCCCTTATCAGAGGTGTTGCTTGCAAATATATTTTCCCATTCTGATGGTTGTCTCTTTACCTTGTTGACAATTTCTTTTGCTGAGCAGAAGCTTTTTAGTTTGATGTAGTCCCATTCATTTATTTTTGCTTTTAATTCCTTTGCCTTTGAGGTCAAGTTCATAAAATCCTCTTTAAGTCCAAGGTCCTTGAGTTTAGTTCTTATGTTTTCTTCTATGCATTTTATTGTTTCGGGTCTTATATTCAGGTCCTTAATCCATTTTGAGTAAATTTTTGTGTGTAGTGATAGACAACAGTCTAGTTTCATTCTTTTGCAGGTGGCTTTCCAGTTTATCCAGCACCATTTATTGAAGAGGCTTTCCTTTCTCCACTGTATGTTTTTGGCTTTTTTTGTCAAAAATTATTTGCCCATATAAATATGGGTTTACTTCTGGACTCTCAATTCTGTTCCACTGGTCCCTATGTCTATTTTCCTGCCAATACCATGCTGTTTTGATTACTGTCACTTTGTAGTATAATTTGAAGTTGGGCAGTGATGCCTCCAGCCTCGTTCTTTTTTCTCAGGATGGCTTTGGCAATTTGTGGTCTTTTGTGCCTCCATACAAATCTGATGATGTTTTGGTTCTATTGCTTTAAAAAATGCCAATGGGATTTTGATGGGTATTGCATTAAATCTGTATAATGCTTTAGGTAATATGGTCATTTTAACTATGTTGATTCTTCCAATCCAAGAACACGGAATATCTTTCCATTTCTTTGTATCTTCTTTGATTTCTTTTAATAGAGTCTTGTAGTTTTCATTATATAGGTCCTTCACATGTTTTGTTAAATTTATTTCTAGATATTTTATTCTTTTTGTTGCAATTGTGAAAGGAATTATTTTTTCCACTTCTTTTTCTGACACTTCATTGTTAGAGTATAGGAATGCTATGGATTTTTGAACGATGATTTTGTATCCAGATACTTTACTGTATTTGCTTATTGTTTCTAGTAGTGTTCTTGTGGAGTCTTTAGGGATTTCTATATAGAGAACCATGTCATCTGCAAATAGTGACAGTTTGACTTCTTCATTTCCTATTTGGGTGCCTTTTATATCTTTTTCCTGTCTGATTGCACTCACTAGGACCTCCTTCCAATGTTATACTGAATAACAGTGGCAATAGTGGACAGCCTTGCCTTGTTCCTGATCTTAGAGGGAAGGTTTTTAGTTTTTCACCATTAAATATAATGTTGGCTGAGAGTTTGTCATAGATGGCCTTTATTATGTTAAGATACTTTCCTTCTATACCAATTTTATTAAGTGTTTTGATCACAAATGGATGCTGTATCTTGTCGAAGGCTTTTTCTGCACCTATTGGTATGATCATATAATTCTTATTTTTTAATTTGTTTATGTGGTGTATCACATTAGTCAATTTAAATATGTCGAACCATCCTTGTGCCCCTGGGATGAAGCCCACTTGATCGTGGTGTATAATCTTTTTAATATGTTGCTGTATTCAGTTCTCTAGTTTCTTATTTAGGATTTTTGCATGTTCATGAGAGATATTGGTCTGTAGTTTTCTTTTTCTGTGTTATCTTTACCAGCTTTTGGTATCAGGGTAATAATTGGTCTCATAAAAAGAGTTGGAAAATATTGCCTTCTCTTCGATTTTTTGGAAGAGTTTGAGGAGAATAGGTATTAAATCTTCTTTGAATGTGTGGTAGAATTCACCGGTTAAGCGATTTACTCCTGGACTTTTACTTTTTGGTAGGTTTTTAATGATTGTTTCAATTTCCATACTGCTGATAGTTCTATTTAGATTTTCCAGATCTTGATTCAGTCCAAGAAGGTTGTATTTTTCTAAGTACCAGTACATTTCTTCTAGGTTATTAAGTTTCAGGTTATTAGGTTATTATATAATTTTTCATAGTATTCTTTTATGATTTTTTTGTATTTCTGTGATATCAGCCATAATTTCCCCTCTTTCATCCCTTATTATGTTCATTTGTGTCCTTTCTCTTTTTTCTTTAGTGAGTCTAGCCAGGAGTTTGTCAATTTTATTAACCTTCTCAGAAAACCAGCTTTTTGTCACATTTATTTTTTCTATTGTTCTTTTGTTTTCAATTTCATTTATTTCTACTCTAATTTTGATGATTTCTTTCCATCTGCTGATTTTAGGCTTCATTTGTTATTTCTTTTCTAGGTTTTTAAAAATGAAGCATTAAGTTATTTATTTGGGCTCATTCTTGTTTTTGGAGATAGGCCTGTAATGATATGAACTTTCCTCTTATGACTGCTTTTGCCATGTCCCATAAGTTTTGATATGTTGTACTATCATTATCATTCATTTCTGTGTATCTCTTGATC
>NW_024341971.1:0-9307 GCF_902729225.1 Pteropus medius | reverse complement strand
CACATAACTGTAGGTCTCTTTGTCATGCCCTGTTGTAGGTCCCAAAAGTGCTGGTGGAAAAAGAGTCTGACATCCATCGTCTTCAGTTGCCATCTTGAAGAATTCATGAGCATATATTCTTCCAGTGGCAGCCTGCTTGTAATTCGTGGTCGAGACACACTAACAGCTCTCCAAGACCTTCTTTCACAGCAAAGCAAATAAGAAAGGCCCTGTCTTCTATATTTGCTTCTCAGGTGTCCGTTTCAAGAAAACTCTTTTGGTCTGGATGTGCTTGTAATCTGTATGCTCAGAAGCTCCGGTCCGTAAACGAACAGTATGATTTTGTAATGCATATGGTAACTCAAAGTAGCTCTCAAAGATGTTTCAGAAGGATAGCCGCCCACGGATGGAGCATGTAGGCCGGTATCTGAAAACGCTTCTTTCCTGAGTTCTAGCACAGTGACGCAGAGTGTTGGAGGCTAAGCCGTTGTGAGAGTTGCTTCCATTCCGTAAGCGTCGGATCAGAAAGGGTGAGCCGTAGTCAAACTTTAGGCTGACACACGGATATTTGGACTGCGCTGCAGTACTGTTCTATGAAGGGACTTGAGAACTGTAGATTCCTTCGGAATCTTGGAATTTTCAAACTCGGAGAAAGTGTGAAATGAACTGGACACCTGGCACTTTCACTGTGAAATTTCGTACGAAGCGGGTTCTGGCCGTAGGATGTTGGTGGAGAGCGGACATGCTAAAAAGACAGTCTCAGCATGCGGCGACTTACAATGCGGCATGGTGCATCATTTCTTCAGTTGTCTCTATGCCATCAAGGAGATAGAAAGGCTATGGAGGAGAGCACAGGCAAAGAAAACCCATTTTGCAATGCACAATTCTTTTCATCCACAAGACCACTCCATAATTTGGTGCAAGCATTGGCGTATGCTGTGAGTAAGTCGGCACCTTAACAGTGCACAAAAAGGAAGTGCACCTCTTGCCTGTTATTGGAGTAGCACAAATTGGATCTCGGGTATAAAGGCCCCGTTGTTTTGGACTTGAGTCATGCTCAATCCCAGTCTGACATAACTGCAGCTAGGTTTTTCTGTCGTGGCCCTTGTTCGGCACCAAAGAGCTAGGGGCAAGGTCTTGAAATCCATGTTCTTGCCTTTGCTATCTGCTTAGAATGCACACAAAGAAAATAATACAGTGGAAGTACGCCTGCAATCCGTACAGAAGGCACAAGATCAGTTTTCCTCGAAAACATTACGATGGAATACAGAATGCCACTGTGTGTGGCGTGTCCTCTGTAGGGTAATCTGAACAGAAATCCTACTGTTGAGGATGTTCTTGTGACCGGTGTATTGAGAAGCGCGCTTATCCAAAGGAACAGAGAATGTTGTCTAACGAGTATGGAAAAGGAAACCGTCTCCCTCAGATGTTTCAGCTGCATAGAGACCAACGGATTTAGCGTGAGGCTGTGATCCAAGTATGCTTAATTCAGAAATCCCATCCCTCTGGCCAATACTGTTGGAGCAGAGACTGTGAAAACAGCAGCTTCCACTCTATACGCTTCTGCTTAGAAAAGTCGCTTTGTATTCTGTTTTGTGTGAAGCGATATGCAGAGAATGGGAACGGACTGCAGGACTGTCCTAAGAAGGGCCTCGATAAGTGGACTTTATGAAGCCCACGTGGAATCTTCCAACAGCCACAAGTAGTGAAATGATTCCTGGAAATGTGGCCCTCTTCACTGTGGAAATTCGTACGAAGCGGGATGAGGATGGCCTTTTTTCAAAGACAGCGTACGTGCAGAAAAGACTTCCTTAGAATACTGGGATTCACCAAGTGGGAAGGTTTTTCAATCCTTCTGTTCCCATTTTGCCATTAAATAGTGATAGGTATACTGCAAAGTTGAGAGAAAGCGACCACCACTTGTACAGGAAACTCCTGTTCGGTTGCCTGCCTTGTAGAATCCAGAAGTGCAGTCATCGATGTGGTGCTATGATTGCTGTATGCTGTGAAGTAAGGCAGCACCGTAACAATGTACAGAAAGGAATTGCACTTCTGGTCATTCGGGTCTTACATACTTGTTTGCAGCGAGTTCTCACACCGTTGTTTCCGACGTGACTGATGACCCGTCCCAGACACACATAACTGTAGGTCTCTTTGTCATGCCCTGTTATAGGTCCCAAAGTGCTGGTGGAAAAGAGTCCTGACATCCATCGTCTTGAGTTTGCCATCTGGAAGAATTCATGAGCATATATTCTTCCAGTGGCAGCCTGCTTGTAATTCGTGGTCGAGACACACTAACAGCTCTCCAAGACCTTCTTTCACAGCAAAGCAAATAAGAAAGGCCCTGTCTTCTATATTTGCTTCTCAGGTATCCGTTTCAAGAAAACTCTTTTGGTCTGGATGTGCTTGTAATCTGTATGCTCAGAAGCTCCGGTCCGTAAACGAACAGTATGATTTTGTAATGCATATGGTAACTCAAAGTAGCTCTCAAAGATGTTTCAGAAGGATAGCCGCCCACGGATGGAGCATGTAGGCCGGTATCTGAAAACGCTTCTTTCCTGAGTTCTAGCACAGTGACGCAGAGTGTTGGAGGCTAAGCCGTTGTGAGAGTTGCTTCCATTCCGTAAGCGTCGGTTCAGAAAGGGTGAGCCGTAGTCAAACTTTAGGCTGACACACGGATATTTGGACTGCGCTGCAGTACTGTTCTATGAAGGGACTTGAGAACTGTAGATTCCTTCGGAATCTTGGAATTTTCAAACTCGGAGAAAGTGTGAAATGAACTGGACACCTGGCACTTTCACTGTGAAATTTCGTACGAAGCGGGTTCTGGCCGTAGGATGTTGGTGGAGAGCGGACATGCTAAAAAGACAGTCTCAGCATGCGGCGACTTACAATGCGGCATGGTGCATCATTTCTTCAGTTGTCTCTATGCCATCAAGGAGATAGAAAGGCTATGGAGTAGAGCACAGGCAAAGAAAACCCATTTTGCAATGCACAATTCCTTTCATCCACAAGACCACTCCATAATTTGGTGCAAGCATTGGCGTATGCTGTGAGTAAGTCGGCACCTCAACAGTGCACAAAAAGGAAGTGCACCTCTTGCCTGTAATTGGAGTAGCACAAATTGGATCTCGGGTATAAAGGCCCCGTTGTTTTGGACTTGAGTCATGCTCAATCCCAGTCTGACATAACTGCAGGTAGGTTTTTCTGTCGTGGCCCTTGTTCGGCACCAAAGAGCTAGGGGGAAGGTCTTGAAATCCATGTTCTTGCCTTTGCTATCTGCTTAGAATGCACACAAAGAAAATAATACAGTGGAAGTACGCCTGCAATCCGTACAGACGGCACAAGATCAGTTTTCCTCGAAAACATTACGATGGAATACAGAATGCCACTGTGTGTGGCGTGTCCTCTGTAGGGTAATCTGAAGAGAAATCCTACTGCTGAGGATGTTCTTGTGACCGGTGTATTGAGAAGCGCGCTTATCCAAAGGAACAGAGAATGTTGTCTAACGAGTATGGAAAAGGAAACCGTCTCCCACTGATGTTTCAGCGGCATAGTGACCAACGGATTTAGCGTGAGGCTCTGATCCAAGTATGCTTAATTCAGAAATCACATCCCTCTGGCCAATACTTTTGGAGCAGAGAGTGTGAAAACAGCAGCTTCCACTCTATACGCTTCTGCTTAGAAAAGGCGCTTTGTAATTCTGTTTTGTGTGAAGCGATATGCAGAGAATGTGAACGGACTGCAGGACTGTCCTACGAAGGGCCTCGATAAGTGCACTTTATGAAGCCCACGTGGAATCTTCCAACAGCCACAAGTGGTGAAATGATTCCTGGAAATGTGGCCCTCTTCACTGTGGAAATTCGTACGAAGCGGGAAGAGGATGGCCTTTTTTCAAGGAGAGCGTACGTGCAGAAAAGACTTACTTAGACTACTGGGATTCACCAAGTGGGAAGGTTTTTCAATCCTTCTGTTCCCATTTTGCCATTAAATAGTGATAGGTATACTGCAAAGTTGAGAGAAAGCGACCACCACTTGTACAGGAAACTCCTGTTCGGTTGCCTGCCTTGTAGAATCCAGAAGTGCAGTCATCGATGTGGTGCTATGATTGCTGTATGCTGTGAAGTAAGGCAGCACCGTAACAATGTACAGAAAGGAATTGCACTTCTGGTCATTCGGGTCTTACATACTTGTTTGCAGCGAGTTCTCACACCGTTGTTTCCGACGTGACTGATGACCCGTCCCAGACACACATAACTGTAGGTCTCTTTGTCATGCCCTGTTATAGGTCCCAAAGTGCTGGTGGAAAAGAGTCCTGACATCCATCGTCTTGAGTTTGCCATCTGGAAGAATTCATGAGCATATATTCTTCCAGTGGCAGCCTGCTTGTAATTCGTGGTCGAGACACACTAACAGCTCTCCAAGACCTTCTTTCACAGCAAAGCAAATAAGAAAGGCCCTGTCTTCTATATTTGCTTCTCAGGTATCCGTTTCAAGAAAACTCTTTTGGTCTGGATGTGCTTGTAATCTGTATGCTCAGAAGCTCCGGTCCGTAAACGAACAGTATGATTTGTAATGCATATGGTAATTCAAAGTAGCTCTCAAAGATGTTTCAACAGGATAGCCACCCACGGATGGAGCACGTAGGCCGGTATCTGAAAACGCTTATTTCCTGAGTTCTAGCACAGTGACGCAGAGTGTTGGAGGCTAAGCCGTTGTGAGAGTTGCTTCCATTCTGTAAGCGTCGGTTTAGAAAGGGTGATCCGTAGTCAAACTTTAGGCTGACACACGGATATTTGGACTGCGGTGCAGTACTGTTCTATGATGGGACTTGATAACTGTAGATTCCTTCGGAATCTTGGAATTTTCAAACTCGGAGAAAGTGTGAAATTAACTGGACACCTGGCACTTTCACTGTGAAATTTCGTACGAAGCGGGTCCTGGCCGTAGGATGTTGGTGGAGAGCGGACATGCTAAAAAGACCGTCTCAGAATGGGGCGATTTACAATGCGGCATGGTGCATCATTTCTTCAGTTGTCTTTATGCCATCAAGGAGAAGAAAGGCTATGGAGGAGAGCACATGCAAAGAAAACCCATTTTGCAATGCACAATTCCTTTCATCCACAACCACTCCATAATTTGGTGCAAGCATTGCTGTATGCTGTGAGTAAGTCGGCGCCTTAACAATGCACAAAAAGGAAGTGCACCTCTTGCCTGTAATTGGAGTAGTACAAATTTGATCTCGGGTATAACGGCCCCGTTGTTTTGGACTTGAGTCATGCTCAATCCCAGTCTGACATAACTGCAGGTAGGTTTTCTTTGTCGTGGCCCTTGTTCGGCACCAAAGAGCTAGTGGGAAGGTCTTGAAATCCATGTTCTTGCCTTTGCTATCTGCTTAGAATGCACACAAAGAAAGTAGTACAGTGGAAGTACGCCTGCGGACCGTACAGACGGCACAAGAACAGTTTTCCGCGAAAACATTACTTTACGACGGAATACAGAATGCCACTGTGTGTGGCGTGTCCTCTGTAGGGTAATCTGAACAGAAATCCTACTGGTGAGGATGTTCTTGTGACCGGTGTATTGACAAGCGCGCTTATCCAAAGGAACAGAGAATGTGGTCTAACGAGTATGGAAAAGGAAACCGTCTCCATCAGATGTTTCAGCGGCATAGAGACCAACGGATTTAGCGTGAGGCTGTGATCCAAGTATGCTTAATTCAGAAATCCCATCCCTCTGGCCAATACTGTTGGAGCAGAGACTGTGAAAACAGCAGCTTCCACTCTATAAGCTTCTGCTTAGAAAAGGCGCTTTCTATTCTGTTTTGTGTGAAGCGATATGCAGAGAATGTGAACGGACTGCAGGACTGTCCTAAGAAGGGCCGCGATAAGTGGACTTTATGAAGCCCACGTGGAATCTTCCAACAGCCCCAAGTGGGGAAATGATTCCTGGAAATGTGGCCCTCTTCACTGTGGAAATTCGTACGAAGCGGGAAGAGGATGGCCTTTTTTCAAGGAGAGCGTACGTGCAGAAAAGACTTCCTTAGAATACTGGGATTCACCAAGTGGGAAGGTTTTTCAATCCTTCTGTTCCCATTTTGCCATTAAATAGTGATAGGTATACTGCAAAGTTGAGAGAAAGCGACCACCACTTGTACAGGAAACTCCTGTTCGGTTGCCTGCCTTGTAGAATCCAGAAGTGCAGTCATCGATGTGGTGCTATGATTGCTGTATGCTGTGAAGTAAGGCAGCACCGTAACAATGTACAGAAAGGAATTGCACTTCTGGTCATTCGGGTCTTACATACTTGTTTGCAGCGAGTTCTCACACCGTTGTTTCCGACGTGACTGATGACCCGTCCCAGACACACAGAACTGTAGGTCTCTTTGTCATGCCCTGTTATAGGTCCCAAAGTGCTGGTGGAAAAGAGTCCTGACATCCATCGTCTTCAGTTTGCCATCTGGAAGAATTCATGAGCATATATTCTTCCAGTGGCAGCCTGCTTGTAATTCGTGGTCGAGACACACTAACAGCTCTCCAAGACCTTCTTTCACAGCAAAGCAAATAAGAAAGGCCCTGTCTTCTATATTTGCTTCTCAGGTGTCCGTTTCAAGAAAACTCTTTTGGTCTGGATGTGCTTGTAATCTGTATGCTCAGAAGCTCCGGTCCGTAAACGAACAGTATGATTTTGTAATGCATATGGTAACTCAAAGTAGCTCTCAAAGATGTTTCAGAAGGATAGCCGCCCACGGATGGAGCATGTAGGCCGGTATCTGAAAACGCTTCTTTCCTGAGTTCTAGCACAGTGACGCAGAGTGTTGGAGGCTAAGCCGTTGTGAGAGTTGCTTCCATTCCGTAAGCGTCGGATCAGAAAGGGTGAGCCGTAGTCAAACTTTAGGCTGACACACGGATATTTGGACTGCGCTGCAGTACTGTTCTATGAAGGGACTTGAGAACTGTAGATTCCTTCGGAATCTTGGAATTTTCAAACTCGGAGAAAGTGTGAAATGAACTGGACACCTGGCACTTTCACTGTGAAATTTCGTACGAAGCGGGTTCTGGCCGTAGGATGTTGGTGGAGAGCGGACATGCTAAAAAGACAGTCTCAGCATGCGGCGACTTACAATGCGGCATGGTGCATCATTTCTTCAGTTGTCTCTATGCCATCAAGGAGATAGAAAGGCTATGGAGTAGAGCACAGGCAAAGAAAACCCATTTTGCAATGCACAATTCCTTTCATCCACAAGACCACTCCATAATTTGGTGCAAGCATTGGCGTATGCTGTGAGTAAGTCGGCACCTTAACAGTGCACAAAAAGGAAGTGCACCTCTTGCCTGTAATTGGAGTAGCACAAATTGGATCTCGGGTATAAAGGCCCCGTTGTTTTGGACTTGAGTCATGCTCAATCCCAGTCTGACATAACTGCAGGTAGATTTTTTTGTCGTGGCCCTTGTTCGGCACCAAAGAGCTAGGGGGAAGGTCTTGAAATCCATGTTCTTGCCTTTGCTATCTGCTTAGAATGCACACAAAGAAAATAATACAGTGTAAGTACGCCTGCAATCCGTACAGACGGCACAAGATCAGTTTTCCTCGAAAACATTACGATGGAATACAGAATGCCACTGTGTGTGGCGTGTCCTCTGTAGGGTAATCTGAAGAGAAATCCTACTGCTGAGGATGTTCTTGTGACCGGTGTATTGAGAAGCGCGCTTATCCAAAGGAACAGAGAATGTTGTCTAACGAGTATGGAAAAGGAAACCGTCTCCCACTGATGTTTCAGCGGCATAGTGACCAACGGATTTAGCGTGAGGCTCTGATCCAAGTATGCTTAATTCAGAAATCCCATCCCTCTGGCCAATACTTTTGGAGCAGAGAGTGTGAAAACAGCAGCTTCCACTCTATACGCTTCTGCTTAGAAAAGGCGCTTTGTATTGTGTTTTGTGTGAAGCGATATGCAGAGAATGTGAACGGACTGCAGGACTGTCCTAAGAAGGGCCGCGATAAGTGGACTTTATGAAGCCCACGTGGAATCTTCCAACAGCCACAAGTGGTGAAATGATTCCTGGAAATGTGACCCTCTTCACTGTGGAAATTTGTACGAAGCGGGATGAGGATGGCCTTTTTTCAAAGACAGCGTACGTGCAGAAAAGACTTACTTAGACTGCTGGGATTCACTAAGTGGGAAGGTTTTTCAATCCTTCTCTTCCCATTTTTCCCTTAAGTAGTGATAGGTATACTGTAAAGTTGAGAGAAAGCGACCACCACTTGTACAGGAATCTCCTGTTTGGTTGCCTGCCTTGTAGAATCCAGAAGTGTAGTCATCGATGTGGTGCTATGATTGCTGTGTGCTGTGACGTAAGGCAGCACCGTAACAATGTACAGAAAGCAATTGCAGTTCTGGTCATTCAGGTCTTACATACTTGTTTGCAGCGAGTTCTCAGACCGTTGTTTCCGACGTGACTGACGACCCGTCCCAGACACACATAACTGCAGGTCTCTTGGTCATGCCCTCTTTTACGTCCCAAAGTGCTGGTGGAAAAGAGTCCTGACATCCATCGTCTTGAGTTTGCCATCTGGAAGAATTCATGAGCATATATTCTTCCAGTGGCAGCCTGTTGGTAATTCGTGGTCGAGACACACTAACAGCTCTCCAAGACCTTCTTTCACAGCAAAGCAAATAAGAAAGGCCCTGTCTTCTATATTTGCTTCTCAGGTATCCGTTTCAAGACAACTCTTTTGGTCTGGATGTGCTTGTAATCTGTATGCTCAGAAGCTCCGGTCCGTAAACGAACAGTATGATTTTGTAATGCATATGGTAACTCAAAGTAGCTCTCAAAGATGTTTCAGAAGGATAGCCGCCCACGGATGGAGCATGTAGGCCGGTATCTGAAAACGCTTCTTTCCTGAGTTCTAGCACAGTGACGCAGAGTGTTGGAGGCTAAGCCGTTGTGAGAGTTGCTTCCATTCTGTAAGCGTCGGTTTAGAAAGGGTGATCCGTAGTCAAACTTTAGGCTGACACACGGATAATTGGACTGCGGTGCAGTACTGTTCTATGATGGGACTTGATAACTGTAGATTCCTTCGGAATCTTGGAATTTTCAAACTCGGAGAAAGTGTGAAATTAACTGGACACATGGCACTTTCACTGTGAAATTTCGTACGAAGCGGGTTCTGGCCGTAGGATGTTGGTGGAGAGCGGACATGCTAAAAAGACCGTCTCAGAATGGGGCGGTTTACAATGCGGCATGGTGCATCATTTCTTCAGTTGTCTTTATGCCATCAAGGAGAAGAAAGTCTATGGAGGAGAGCACATGCAAAGAAAACCCAT
>NW_024341970.1:0-530 GCF_902729225.1 Pteropus medius | reverse complement strand
GATTGTGTGGCTGGGAGCATTTGTCTCATATGGTGGTTTAGTACCACTTCTGCAGCCAAATGAAGAGTCCATGTTTCAGGTGATACTCATGATTCACTAATGATTGCTTTCCACAAGTAATGAGATGACTCACCTCATTTGTTTCCCAGGGTAGATGATGGTTTCTGTCATCACTTCCAGTGATTTATTTACCCTTCATCACTTTTAATCTTTGAACATTGTCAGTATCTATAAAACACTTTGGAATCATCTGGCCCAAAATATTCTAAGCTTTTCTTCTTTTAAGAGGCTCTGAACCAGACAACACTTCAGAGAACTTCAGTTTATTACATTGTTTATTCTTTTGTATTACATCGGATATAATATATATATGTATGTATATTATATATATATATAATATACATATATATATTATATATATATGTGTGTGTGTGTGTATAAAGTATATGTGATATGCATACATGTAAACAAGATAGAAAAATTCTGAAAAATACCACTGGGATCGTGTAAAGGCTTTCCCATTTTGACCT
>NW_024341969.1:0-386 GCF_902729225.1 Pteropus medius | reverse complement strand
TCTTCTATAGGCACAGCGGGCACATGGCTCAGGGCCCATGAGACTTTTAGGGGCTAAGGAAAGTGTTTTAATTTCTCTCAAAATCAGAAGGAAAAAAATATAATCCAGCTTGTATTATTTTTGTCTTTTTATCAATGAAGCTATAATAGATCATTTTTTAATGTTTTTAATATTTTGTAATAGAGGAATGTATCCAGGAAGGCAAAAGTGACAAGGACCTATATTAAAAAAAATGGCTCTGTTTGGTAGAGGTATCACCGAGCCACCCGAGTAAGGCCCAAACCCACTACCCTCCCTCCCTATGGTATTCTAAGCCAATCTGTCTGTATCTAAAGCCCCTTTTCTTTCCAGCCTTGTCCTTCAGCTCTCAGGCGCATCGTCACCTC
>NW_024341968.1:0-557 GCF_902729225.1 Pteropus medius | reverse complement strand
TTGTTCTCCATCCCAGAGAAACCTGATACAACTTCACACTTCTCTAGCTCCTTCTACTGTGTTCTCTGAAACAACCCTGCAAATTTTTCTTGGGGGTAAAATACAACACAAAATATAATAGCATTTTAACCATTTTAAAGGGTAAGAGTCAGTCTATTAATTACATTCATAATATTCTGTAACCATCATCATTCTCTAATTATAGAACTTTTTCATCACAACAAAAAGAAACTTGTCCCCATTAAGTAGTCACTCCCTATTTTCCCCTCCTTCCACTAGCCCTTGGAAACTGCCAACTTGCTTTCTGCCTTTATGAATTTACCTATTCTGGATTTTATATATGTTTATATATGTTTATATATAAATATATGGATATATATATGTGGAATTACATTATATGTGGAATTATGTGTCTGGCCTCTTTCACTTAGTGTTATATTTTCAAGGTTTATCCATGTTGTAGCACTTCATTACTTTTGATAGCCAAATAATATTCTATTGTATGGATTTACATTTTGTTTATCCATTTATCTATTATGGATATTTGGGTTATTTCC
>NW_024341967.1:0-24129 GCF_902729225.1 Pteropus medius | reverse complement strand
TTTTCTAAATTTCTCTTTCCAAAAATTCAACATTGGTATATAAAAATGCCACTGACTTCTGAATATTTATTTTGTAACCTGCTACTTTACTGAATTCATTGATCAGTTCTAACAGTTTTTTGGTGGAATCTTTAGGGTTCTTTATATATAGTATTATATCGTCAGCAAATAGCGAGAGTTTTACTTCTTCCTTTCCAATTTGGATACCTTTTATTTCTCTTTCTTGCCTTATTGCTGTGGCTAAAACTTCCAATATAATGTTGAAGAGGAGTGGTGAAAGTGGATATCCTTGTTCCTGATCGTAAGGAAAACGCTTTTAGCCTTTCCCCATTGAGTATGATGTTAGCTGTAGGTTTGTCATATATGGCCTTTATTTTGTTGAGGTATCTTCCCTCTATTCCCACTTTGCTGAGAGTTTGTATCATAAATGGATGCTGGATTTTGTCAAACGCTTTTTCTGCATCTACTGATGTGATCATATGGTTTTTTATCTTTTGATTTGTTAATGTAGTGTATCACATTAATTGATTTGTTGATATCGTACCAATCTTGCATCCCAGGAATAAATCCAATTTCATTATAGCGTATGATATTTTTAATGTATTGCTGAATTCGGTTTGCTAATATTTTGTTGAGGATTTTTGCATCAATGTTCATAAGAGATATCAGCCTATAGTTTTCTTTTTTTGTAATGTCTTTGGTTTTGGAATCAAAATAATGGCGGCTTCATAAAAAAAATTAGGGAGCCTTCCCTCTTCTTGAATTTTTTGGAATAGTTTGAGAAGAATAGATGTTAATTCTTCTTTGAATGTCTGGTAAAATTCACCTTTGTAGCCATCCGATCCAGGACTTTTGTTTCTTGGGAAGTTTTTGATTACTGGTTCTATTTCATTGGTGGTAATCAGTCAGTTCAGGTTTTCTGTTTCTTCTTGGGAGATTGTCTGTTTCTTCCAGAATTGTCCAATTTGTTGGCATATAATTGCTTGTAGTATTTTCTTGTGATCCTTGTGTTTCTGTGGAGTCTGTAGTTATTTCTCCTTTTTCATTTCTGATTTTATTTATTTGAGTCCTCTCTCTTTTTTCCTTGATGAGTCTGGTTAAGGGTCTGTCAATTTCATTTATCTTTTCAAAGAACCAGCCCTTGGTTTCATTAATCTGTTATATTGTTTTTCTAAACCCTATTTCGTTTATTTCCACTCTGATCTTTATTATTTCCTTCCTTCTATTCACTTTGAGCTTTGTTTGCTGTTCTTTTTCTAGTTCTTTTAATTGTAAGATCAGATTGTTTACTTGAGCTTTTTCTTGTTTCTTGAAGTAAGCCTGTATTGCTATGAATTTCCCTCTTAGGACTGCTTTTGCTGTGTCCCATAGATTTTGAGTCATTTGATTTCTTCCTTGATCCCCTATTCTGGGGGCTCTGGACATGATCTTTGTTTGTGTGGGTAGTATGTGATCTTCTATTGTTGCCAAGCCTTTATTGTTGTTAACACATCAGTGGATGGGATTAACGCTAAGGCTGACTAATTGTGGGAATTGGCTGCACCCACAGGGTAAGAATGGCTGTGTAGGGGCTAACCCCGCTGAGCGGATTTGCCCTAGCAGGCTTATGTGCTTGTTGCAACCACCCCTTATGTGTACCGCTAATGGAGCTAGTCAAGATTTGCTCCATTGTGGTCTAGTGCCAGCCTCCGGATGCATTGGTTTTGTGGCCCCTTGGGAGGGGCTCCCCAGTAGGCCAAGGTCAGCCACTGCTTTTGATTGCTCAGGGCTACCTGGTGGGAGCTACAAAGCGATCCATAGACGGTTGTTGCCTATGCTGGATCTATGGGTAAGTAGAAGAGGCAACGCTGTAGGCAGCAATCTGGTTATCCCTCGTCCCTGACCTAGGGCAGTTTAGCAGAGGGACCAGTGCTCCTCAGGGCCTGACACTGCCTGTCAGTTGCCCATAAGTCTCTGAAACTGGAAGAATCTCTGGGTGATATTCATGGTGGGTGGTGCAGGGACCCAGGGAGTCTTCCGGGTCTATGGAGTAAATTTCCCCCTGCCACTGCAGTGTCGGTTTATATGCCAGCGGTCTCTGTGGCTCCCTGCTGCCTACCTCTGGCCTGAATGCACCTCCCCAGGGCAGGGGCAGCTGCCTATCAACGTGCGGAGGGTGTTTTGTGTATTAGATGGGGCAAGAGTTCAGGGAGTCAAGGGCCGCCAGGCCAATAGCCTCGGTTTCTGAAATTTCTGCATCTGCACGTTCCCACAGTAGTCACAGATCACTTGGAGACAAACTGCTGTCTGGGGGCAGTCCCACAGATCCCTGTGATCCACCCAAGTTTGTGTTGGCAGCAGTAATCCGCCTGAAACTGTCTCTGAAATGCAGGCTCACAGAGTTGGCTGCCAGCTGTGAATGTTTGGCTCGTAATCAGTGCAGGGTGTGGTGGCCATCCAGCAAGAAAGCCCCAGGCAAACTGCAGGTTAGGTAGAGTGGGCTGATCTCCTCAAGCCAGCAAGCACTTTCTACTGGGCCATTTGGGAGGGGTCTGCCCAGACAAGCTGGTGCATAGGGGTGCCCGACTAAGGCACAGTGGTGGCTGCCTGTTCAGACCTCGTTCTGGTGCCAGGAAATGCAGTCTTTATCCATAAAAATCTTGCATGAGCCTCCGACCCACCACCGGTGTCCCAGGCGAGTGTCCGTAAGTCAGAGAGCCTGTGCATGAGCCCTTTAAAGAGGTGTCCAGAGATTTGTCTTCTTCTGTCTCACCCAGATAGCCAGAATCTCCTTTGTTTTTTTTCGGTTGGAGTTATTGGAATCTCCTCTTCCCTGGGCTAGGACCCTGGGCTGGGGAGCCTCTGAATGAGGCCAGGACCCCCATCTCTTTCAGGGTAGCCTCTGCACCCTCGCTCTCTCCTAGTAATCCTCTACCGCCCGCGGCTGCAGGTCCAGCCCGATTCGCAATTTTTCCCTTCGTTCTGGCTTTTATGTGGTCCTTTATGTTATCAGATGTATGTGTTTTGATCAGCTGGACTTCAGGTGATTCTCCACGTTGATTCTTGTATAATTTAGTTGTAATTTCAATGCGGACCCGGGAGAAGGCAAACCCTGCTTTTATCTAGTCTGCCATCTTTCAGCCATCCCATACATAGGTTTTTACATGAACATAAGTTTTCATTTCTCTGGAATAAGTGCCTGTGTGCAATTGCTGGGTTGTGCAGTTAGTGGATGTTTTATAAGAAATTGCCAAACAATTTTCCAGAGTGCCCGTACCATTTTACATTCCTACCAGCAATGCCTGAGAGGTCCAGTTTCTCTGCATCCTCTCCAACATTTGGTCTTAACGCTATTTTTTATTATAACTGTTGATCTATTTCTATCTAAAGATTGATTTAATTCAAACTTGGAAAATGTTAAGATCCTATAAAGCCAGCTGTTGGGTACTCAGTAAAGTAACTTTAAAAATGTGCATAGGAGGTGGGAAAGTAAGACAGATAAGACCGGCAGATGAATCTTTCAAGAGGTTGTCCTATGAAGAAAGGAACCTGACCAAATTGTAGCTACAGGAAGAGCTACAATTTATTCAATGGAGCAGATGTAATTATGTTTATATTCTGGAAAAAAAAAATCTCAAGGGTAGTTAAGGATGGTACAAAAAAAAAAGAAAAGTGGCACAGTCTAAAAGATGCAGTAAGAGGTAGCATTAGGGTACCTCTTCTCCTGAGTGGGGTAAGCAGGAAGTAAGGATGGGTGCAGAGGATGATTTATTTTCTGGTTAGGGAGTTAATGTTGAGAGAGTTCCTGTAAATTTAGAGGTGCTGCCCCTGCCCCTCTCTCCCTTGCCCTGGGAAGTGAAGGGCAAAAGATGAGGTAAGCATCCAATCTCAGCTTTGAGGAATGGGAGAGACATCTGGGTGGAAACACACAAAAAGAATGTCCAATAGCATTTCCAGCCTCACTGGAACTGGAGCTCATCAATTTTTAGAGATAGCAGTTGACACATTCAGGCCACAAATATTTATTCTTAATAGCTGTTTATTTAATTTCAGCTTACTCAGTAGCTCACAATTCTATTGTCTCAGTTTTTTGTTTTGCTAAAAAATTTTTTTAATCTACTTTGTTGGTGCATAATCTACATACAGTGAAATGTATTTGTTTCAAATGTGTGGGTCAATGAGTTTTGATAAATGGGTGTACCTGTGTAACTGCCACCACATTCAAAATAAAGAACATTTCCACCACCTCTAAAGATTTCCTTATGTCCCTTTACAGTTTCCCTCACCTACCTCTAGCCCCAGGCAAACGCTGATTTGCTTTCTGAAAGTATATATTAGTTTTGCCTTTTTTAGAGTTGCATAAAAATTGAATCCTATAGTTTGAACTTGTATCTGGCTTCTTTTGCTCAGTAAAATGTTTTTGAGATTCATCGATGAGTAATTTTCCTCTTCTTTTGGTCCTTTTTATTGATGAATGGTGTTCCATTATTATGGATATATTCCAAGTGTGTTCATCCATTCACCTCTTGATGAACATTTGGGTCGTTTCCAGGTTTTGGCTATTATAATTAAAGCTGATGTCAATATTGAGTTATAAAACTTTTGTAGGCAAATATTTTCATTTCTTTTAGCTAAATATCATTGTGTGAAATTATTGGAATTTTTTTTATTACTAGACTTTATGGTTTAGAACAGTTTTAGATTTACAAAATTGAGCAGATTGTACAGAGTTCTCACATCCGCTTTTCTCCACAATTTCTCCTATTATTAACATCTTATATTAGTATGCTATATTTCTTAAAATTCATGAACCAGTATTGATACATTATTATTAAGTAAAGTCCGTAGTTTATTGAGATTTCTTTAGTTTTAACCTAATGTCCTTTTTCTGTTCCAGGAACTCATCCAGAATACCTTATTACATCTAGTTGTCATGTCTCCTAAGGCTTTTCTTGGCTGAGATAGTTTCTCATACTTTTCCTGTTTTTGGTGACCTTGACAATTTGAGGAGTATTGGTTAATTATACCGTAGTATTCCTCTCTATTGAAACTTGTCTTATGTTTTTCTTAATGATTAGAGAGGTGTTATGGGCTTGAGGGAGGAATATCACAGAGAAAGTTTACATTTTCATCACATCATATCAAGGATACATACTATCAACATGATTTATGAATGTTGATGTTCACCTAGTCACCTGGCTGGGGAAATGTTTGTTAGGTTTCTCTACTGTAAATCTACTCCCCGCACCCTCTCCTTCCACACTGTGTCATTTGGATATCTCTGTGTACAGCCACACTTAAGGAAGAGGGGGTTATGTTCCCCATTATCTGAGTTTTTATGTACAAAAAATTATTCTGTTCCATATCCTTCCAGAATTTAGTGCCAGGAAAAGTTTGTCTTTCCTGGCATGCTTGTGTACTCTCCTTTATCAGAGAAGGAGAAAGAACTACACAATCTAGTTTCGATGTTCTTTTACTACCTGGACTTTTAGTAAACTGAGAACCAAAGAGTGGGTTGATCGCAGAGGTCCAGGTTCTTGACAAGATTTTCTCTTTCATCATTTTTCCTGACTTTTTTTTTCTAATTCCCCCTTCCTCCGCTTCCACCCCTGACTCATGGATGTTGCTGTTTCCCCTTAAGAACTGGATCTCTGCAGGTGGGGCGTCCCCTCCCACACAATCGTGGCGTGCACCCGGGCCTGGTGCCTGGCACTCCCTAGGTGCACTGGCACACTGCGAGAGGTGGGGGAGAAGGGGGGCGGCGTGATGGGGGAGTGGGGGGTGGGGAGGAGGAGGCTGGCCCACCAGGGGTATGGTCTGTGGCTCCACCTGCGGTGCAAACCCAGGACCTTCTGTGTGCAAAGCAGACGTGCTAACCACTTCACTATGGAACCACTCCCCTGACTCTTTATTGTATTCGCCTCAAATTATAAATGTGCTAATTGTATTATAAATACCTCAAACTCTTTTTGGATTTAGGCAGATTAGAAATTACAAATCAAACATCATATGCTCATACTGGACTCCAGCCTTCACCTGGTCATCTTCCCTCAAGTTCACTCTTAGTGTTTCCCCAGGAAAGTGACAGACAAGGTGCTCCCTCAGGGCATTTCTCCAATCCAGATCAGAATGGGAGCCCTAGAGAACAGCAGCCTGGGTGAGTGGGGCTGGCATATACTGGGGGTCGGGGTGAGCTAATAGACTTAGAAGGATTTTATTCCTTTTATTCCTTGACTGGGAATTTAGCCCCAGCCCCACTGCCAGGGCATTATAGCATAGTGGTTAATAATATGGGCTGTAAAGTCAGACTTCTTGGTTTAAAATGTTATCTCTGCCAGTCACTATTCTTGATCACAGGTAAATTGCTTAAACAATTCAGGGCCTCGGTGTCTCCACTTGTAAATGGAGATAAGACTAGTACTTCATGGATTTTTGTAAAAGAGTAAATGAAATAATGCATGTAAAGCGCATAGAAGAGTGCCTGGCATTTTGTAATTTATAAATGTTAGCTCTGTTCTATTTTTCCCTTTCTTATAGCCCTGCTCCCACGACGCCCATGCCGTCCTGGGCTCCCGTCTGTAAAGCCCTCTGGCTTCTACCACCGAGACGTGTGGCACTCGCTGTCCTGCTCTAGCCGCTCCTTCTCTACTGTGGATAACATCCTGGGCTGCCTGGCTGGCCGCATTGTCCACATGATGGGAGACTCCACGCTTCGGCAGTGGTGGGAGTATCTGCTGCACACTGTGCCCTGTGAGTGGCGGTGAGGGGAGAGGGCAGGATACCTGGAGTCTCATGAAGGAAGAGGCGAACAGGGCGGTGCTTTGAGAGACAAGATTCCTTTGTTGGAGAGGTTGGGGCAGTACGTTGAGAATTTTCCAAGGGCAAGTGAGCAAGAGAATCAGAGCTCAGAGGATGTAATTATTACCACCAAGCTTCCTTTCCAATTTAGTTTATCAGAAGTTATGAGATGACAGCATTATAAAAAATCTTTCATATAATATAATTTCTGATAATACAAAAACATTCCCCCATTTAATTTCTAAATAAAATCCTGATTTAATCTTTAAGTTAAATTAACATGTGAAAGACAAAGTTCAAGCTTTTGTCCCCCACTCACCTCAATTTCTTTCTCCTCCCCTTTCCCCTCCCCCTGTCTCTTTGCCTTGCTGCTGTGTCCCGGTAGAGTTGTGGTTCTCTTAGCACCTAAAACCTGAGTGAGTTCTGCTGATTGTGTGTCATTTTCTCAGCCCTTCCAAAGTTAAATTAATCCAATCCCAAATCTTCCATGTGTACCATTTTTCTAAACAGTCAAGATTAATAGAAAACAAAATTATCACAGGACTTGTTAATAACCTCCCATTTAGAAAAGAAAAACACTTAGCATCTATAGTGATTACTTTAAATAAAATTATGTCCATGCAGCCAGTGCCTAGTACAAAGTTATTATAAGTCTTGAAGATACCTGAGGAGTAGGAAGGTAGAACAGGGAAGCTAGCCTGAATGCCTGTTGGAATGGGCTCACTCTGTGAACTTGACTATAAAATTAGCAATAGGCTAATTGTGGCACTCTCTTGCCATGTTTTTGAGGACAGTCCACATATTACCCCCAACCTCAGATGGATAGTGCAGATACATTCCCGTCTTCCTGCAAAGTTTAGAAATTTGCCATATTGTCACTCTCAATTACTCGGCTTAATTTGAGGTTCCCCTTTATTTTAAACAGTTTATTGAGGTGTAACTGACAAATCATAAACAGCACATATTTAAAGTCTGCAATATGATAAATTATAACATATATGAACATCAGGAAAACAATCTCTACAAATAAGATAATTAACATATCTACCACCCAGAAAGCTTTTCTGGTGGCCCTTGCTAATCCCTCCCTTTTACCCATCTCCCTCCCCAGGCCACCACACATCAGCTATCTGTCTTTTTAGCTTAGTTTGCATTAGCTAAAACTTATATATAGATGGAGCCATGTGTATTCTTTTTCGTGTGTGGCTCCTTTCACTCAACATAATTATATTGAGATTCAACTATATTTCTAAATGTGGCAATAGTTCATTCCCTATTTATTGCTGTTTATACCATTGTTTGTTTATCCATTCATCTGTCAATGGACATGTGGGTTGTTTCCAATTTTTAGCTATAGAGTCACTACGAATATTTGTACATAAGTCTTTTTAGGGTATATGCTTTCATTTCTCTTGAGTAAATAAAATACCTTAAAGTAGAATGGCTAGATCATATGGTCGATATTTGTTTAACTTTTTAAGAAACTGTCATACTGTTCTCCTAACTAGCTATACCATTTTATATTCCTACCATCACTGGATAGGACTTCTAGTTGTTCTAAATTCTTTTAAATTTTAGCTATACTAATAGGTATATAATGTTTATAATGGCTCATTCAAGCAATTTTTGTAATGGCTGTTTAAAAAATCCTTATCGGATAATTCCAGCATCTGAGTAATCTTAGTGTTGGCACCTGATGATTGTCTTTTCTCATTCAAGTTTGTGATTGCCGTGGTTGTTGGTATGATGAATGATTTTCTCTTGTTTACTGAACATTTTGGGTATTATGTTGTGAGACTCTGGGTCTTATTTTACCTTTGTTCTTTTTAGCACACACTGTGTTTAGGTGTAGCATGAAGGTACAGGTGGTGTGTGTATATAGCTGCCTTCCGGGCCCTGCTGATGCCACCCCAGTGAAAATAGAGCACCAACTCCATGGCCTTGTTGCCACTGGGTGAATGTGCAAGTCCAGCTCCACACTTCACACTACTGACACTAAGGGCTGTCAAGCACAATGCCAACTAGCATTTCTTCACTTTTTCTGCCGTTTTGCCTCCAGGTTGGAGTGGAAGCTCGGATCCCTCCTGGAGTCAATTTTATTTTAATTGATGTATATGTTATTTTGAATTCTTATGTATTACAAAGAACCGATTAGATATCTTGCAAATGGAAATATTTATTTAAAAACACTCTATAGGTGGAATAAATAACAAAATGAATACCACTTTAAAGCAAATTAGTAAACTGAAGAATTATTCCAGAATTCAGATTCTCTCCCTCATCATGGTAGTATTCTTTAGAATTCTCTTTTCTCTATTATAGTTGATCATTCCTTATATTAATTTTCCATGTTCAGACTAATGTGTGATTTCTTTCTTCTGATTGGACCCTGACCGATACACTAATAATTCCTAATGAATCCATTTTTGACATTTTTGCCATAATAAAAATAGCCTTAGAATTTCAGTGGCTCGACACAATAAAAATTTATTCTGAACTCATCCAAAGTCCAGTGTTTGGGAGCAGGCCTCCACACTGTTGTCCTCAAAGCTGTGACTCTGGAACCCACGTTTCTTTCATCTTATGTCTCCATTGTCCCCTAGGGCCTTCCAGAGGCCATTACTAGATCCTCTGCACCCAAGACACTAATGAGGTGAGAGAGAGAGAGAGAGAGAGAGAAAATGGAGAATTGTATGGGATGTTTTATGTCCAGACATGGAAGCGGCGTACATCTTTACTGCCCAAGATCAATGACCATAACCCAGTCATGATCCAAACAGGGGATTTGAAAAACATAGTCTTCAGGAAAAGGAAATGGGGTGGTGAGCAACTAGCCTCCCCTTCTCATCTTACCAATGTATTTATATTAATTTTAACGAACTGTGTTTATATTTTTATAATTATGTAAATATTTTTCTCTTTATAGTCAAAACTAATACCATGATTTAGTTTCTTTTGTGGTAATTTGTTTTTCCTCTCTCTCTCTCTCTCTTCCCCTTCCTTCCTTTTTTCCTTTCTTGTTTTTTATCAATAAATATTTATTGAGCACCTATGACATCCAGGTACTGTTCTAGGTTTTAGGAACATAGCAGTAAACAACAACAAAAATATCAATATTCCTCTTTTACTATGCATAAACTCTAGCGGAAACACTCAAAAACGAACAACACAACAAATATAGATACAATCCCAGATAATAAAAAGTTCTGTGAGAAAAAAAAAATACTGTTTAAGTAGAAGATGGTGAGGAAGAGGAAGATAGATTAAATGGTCAGGGAAGGTGCTGTTGAACCAAGTCCAGAATGGTAAAAAGGAGCTAAATCTGTGATGATCTTGTCATAATCTCTGGTTCATTCAACTCTCTGCCTCTTTTTCAGCTATTCCTGTGCAGCTGAACTTATCTGGAGAAAAACATTCCACCATAACTGTTCTCATTGAAATGCATGACCACTAACCTCTAGGGGGCACTATAGTTGTATAAAAGCACAGTGATTTTCAAAATGTGGCCCCCAGACTAGCTGCATCAGCATCACCTGGGAGCTTGTTAGAAATGCAACTTCTCAGGCCCCATCCCAGAACTACTGAATCAGAAATTCTGGGGAGGTGCTCAGTCTGTGTTTCAACAAGCCTCCAGGTGATTCTGACGGGCACTGAAATTTGAGAGCCACTGCCCTAGGACCACTAAACCACTGTCCTTGCTGATGGCTTCACAGCTTCTCCTTTCTTGAAACCTTCTTCATCTCAAACTCAGCTGTTGACCTTACCTATTTTCTTGAACAAAACAAAGCAATCAGAAGTGAAATTCCAGACTGTCACCACCACATTTCCTCTCCTACCAACATCTGTGTTCTCTGTATTCTCACCTGTTTTTGAAAATGAACTTTCCGTACTCCTACCTATGACTGATCCTTCCACTTCTGCTCTAGGTCTCATGCCCTTTTGCCTATTCAAGGACATCTCTCTACCAATTTTCCCCTCCCTCCTAAAGAATCTTCCCTCTCAACAGCACGATTTCCATCACATTCCCATCAGCATATACACACGTTACTTCTTACTTTCATATTCTTAAGTATTTGAATCAATTACACACATCGTGACATTCTACTGTCAAATATTCCAGCATAAATCTTTTAAAAACGGGATACTTTATACATAACTCAAATAAGATTATCACGACTAACAAAATGAATAATAATTCCGTAAGTCTAATATCTAGTTCATAATCAAATGTCCTCCATTGCCCTTCAAAAGTCTATACAATTATTTTTTCAAAGCACAGATCCATTCCAGGACCTGGTTGTTTTGTCTTTGATCTTTAAATCCAGACTAATCATTTCTTTTCTTCACCCTTCTGTATGAAAAAGTCAAGGCCCATTGTCCTGTCAAATGTTTCGCCTTCTGGATATTTCTGATTGCTTCCTTATGGTGACAATACAGTTTGTCCCCTATTTCTCGCATTTCCAATAAACTGGAATTGAGAGTTCAAGGCTAGATTGAACTCAAGCATTTGCATAAATGTTGCAAATTCTCTTTGCAGCATATCAGGGGATGCATAGGATCTGATTATTTACAGTCAGTGATGATAGAGTGACCACTGGATAAAAGGATAAAGACTGATTCCTCCGCAGTAGTTAGTTTTTCCCTTGGGGCCAGAAAGGAAGCTAGCGGTGTTATTTTGGCATTGTATGAATTCCAGAAATCTTCGTTAACCATTTTTCTAATGATTTTAACACAACTGATAATTATTGCCTATTATCCATCATTTTATGTGTTATAAAAGGGTGGTTTTCTAACTCTATTGTTCTTTCTACACGTATTGGCTAGCCTTCTTTTGTAAAAATAATGCTTTCTCTCATTAACTGGAGCTAATAATAGGCGAATTTGAAAGAAAGCTTCTCCTGGAAAGGCAAGAAAACGTTAAACTATTTTTATGTTTAATTGCCAATTTACAAAGAAAAGAGCTGGTTTAAGATGGCAACAAAGGACTATTTCTTTCTTTTTTTTTTAGTATCATTATAGATACATGGATTTTTATAGATTTGATGTGATTGGACAATATTTTATTTTAAAACCATTATTTTCTCTAGTTACTTTCTTTCATGATTTTGTCTAATATTCAAATTTTCACAATCTCTACTGGAGTGGCTCCTGAGTCCTTTTGACATACCTCCAAAATGAGAAAGCTTCCTTGATTTCTGGCATGAGGTATGCCAGGTTTACTTTGTACCATTCTGCCTCAGACCTGAAATTTGTTGATTCTCCAAGAATTTATTGGAAATTAGAAAGAATATCTAGGCACTGTGAGAACTCATTATTGTTGGGATAACATTGTTTCTAGGCCATTCAAGAGACAGAAGAAGATGTTGGTATATGATTAATAGATGATAGAGTAAAAATCGTGAGTTCATATTTATATTTCAAATTTATTTTAGAATTAGTATTTTATTTTCTTAATTGCATTTATATTTATATTTCATTTCTCTTACACTGAGAATCTAACAATATAACGCAGTTACTTGCTGTATCCTATCATATTTAAAAAAAGTAATTTCAAAGGAACAATACCACTATTACAAATAATAATAAAAGCACTGAATAAAATTAAAGATCCTTTGTAGATAACCAGGGTTGTGTCAAAAGGATTCAGAAGCCAACTTAAAGAGGCTTCCACTGGACGAAAAAAAAGAGACATTTGACCATCAACAAAGACAAAAACTACAGTGAATTGAAATATAACAGACATGTTTAAATCCACAGATTTATAATAATAATATGTTAGAGAACTTTAGGCAACCAACTTGTTATTTTAAAAACTGATAAGTAAAGGGAAAGAGTTAAGTCTTTATCCTATCTTTCCTATGTAACCAAATGGCTGGGAAAACAACCTGGTTTCTTTAACAGATAATTGCAATTGGAAAAAAAAAATCAGATTGAGGATGGGGAGCTGATAGATTGAAAAGTCTTAAGAGACATAGCCACCAATCGAAGTCTGTCTCTGTGTGGTTGTCATCTATTTGATAAATATTTAGGGGTTGTTGTTTTTTTTTTCATTATTTTCCCAATTTCAGGAATTTCCCTTTTCAGATTTAATTTTTGAATATGTATTGTTTGTACATGAGTCAAAACTATATAAAAAATTATGCAAAGAGAAGTTTTATTTCTATACCTGCCCCTCAAACACCATTCCCTTTCCAACTATAGAAAACTATTTTGTTGATTTCTTATTTATCCATCAGATACTTTCTTTTTATAAATATAAGGATTTAAGTTTATTTATTTATTTATTTATTTATTTATTTATATTTATTTTTTACACCTACAGCACCAGGTCTTCCTACATGTCTCCCATCCAAGTACTAACCACCTCAACCCTGCTTAGCTTCCGAGATCAGGCGAGATCGGGAATGTTCAGGGTGTCATCATCATAGACTTTAAGTTTATATATATATGCATGTATATACATCAGTGGATGTGCATAATTTTATTTAAAATTTTATTATAAATTATTACAAAACAGAGAAAGTGCATAAAACAGTTAAGCACATAAAACAAATCGTCATAAAGTGATCATCCATATGACTTCCACCCAAAACAAGAAGAGAACACAACCCTCACTCCAGAAGCCCTCTTGATACTATGTCTCCCTGGAGTTATACTCCTTCTCTCTCTTATTATTCTAGAGGTACTCATTATTCTAACTTTTATAATATTTATGCTCTTGTTTTTCTCGATAGTTTTGCCAATTTATTAGGCATTCCTAAACAATATATGTGAATTTTGCCTGATTTTTAGCTTCACATAAATGAAAACATGTGCTATGAATTCTGTAGTGTCTGGTTTCTTTTGCTCAATATTATGTATTTAAGATTCATTCATATTCTTTCATGTAGTTGTAGTGCATCCATTTTCACTGTTACATGGTATGTAATTGTATGATTATATCACACTATATTTTTACATTCTACCGTTAACAGAACTATCACGAAAAATGCTACTATAAATGTTCTCGTATGTGTAATTTTACAGTCCACAGGAGCATGTGTTTCTATAAGATGTCACCTGGGGGTAGTTCTGCTGATCAGAGTAGATGTATCTTTAAGACTTTTTGGATTCTGCCAATTTTTAAGAAGCGGTTTTACCAGTTTACTCTTTCACCAGCAGTTCTTGTCGTTCCACATTCTTGCTTATCATTTTTTAACATCTGGCAAAATTTATGAGTGTGTAGTAGTGGCTCATGTGGTTTTCATTTGAATTTCTCTGATTAGTTATGAGGGAACACCTTTTTAAAAAATAAGTTTTGGATATTTTGGGGTACCTGATCAACCTGGCACCATTGACTGAGAAGTTCATCCTTTCCCCATTCTTCATCATAAATCAGATGCCCATATGTCCATCTGTTTGGGGACTATTCTCTTTAGTGAATCTATTTGTCTAAACCAGCACCACCACCACCCAGTCTTCATTACCATAGTGTTGTAATAATTCTGGATTTCTAGTGGACAAGACCTACATTTTTGTTCTCTTTTGAAAAGGCCTTGGTAGTCTTTTGGTCCTTTGTGCTTCCACATGACTCTTAATCAACTTGTGGAATTGCGAAAAAAGAAAAAAAAATAAATTTCTTTTGTGATTATATTGAATCTATAATTCAATCAGGTTTCAACTGAGATATTAAAACATGATATATTTTTCTGGTAATACTATTTTAGTTACTGATTTTTAATATAATTGCATTGTGACTAGAGGATATATTTTAAAATTTTTAAATATTTTGAGATTTGATAATACTCAGGTTTTGGCCCAGTATGAAATCAATTTTGTAAATGTTCCACATAATTCTGCAATTGATAGCTTTATTGTCTAAATAGGACTATGTTTTAAAACATATTGCTCTAATTTTTACATCGTTACTAATTTTTTGTCAACTTATATTACCAATTACTGAGAGATATGTATAAAAATCTCCCAGAATGATTGTGAATTTTTGTTTTTTCTCTGTGTGTATTTTGAAATTTGCTTTACTTATTTAATGCTATATCAGATGCATATCTTTTTAGAGTTATTACAGATTCCCGGCAAATTAAACTTTTTACCATTATGATAAAACCTTTCTTATTTCTAGAAATGATGTTGCCTTACGGTCTAAATCAGCTTTCTTTGGTTACTCTTTGCATGGTATATCTTTTTCTACTAGATTTGTTTGAATTAAGATTCAAATAAGGCACACACATTTCATTTGGTTAAGTTATTTACATTTCTCTTAAGGTTATAATGCTATTCAAATTATCTATTACATATTAGGTGAGTTGTCGTAGTTTGTGCTTTTCAATAAGTTGGTCCATTTCATCTAAGATGTCAACTTTGTGTGTACAGAGTTGTTTGTAATGTTCCTTTATACTTTTGATGTCTGTGGTATGTAGCGATAGCCTCTATTTCATTCCTAGTATTGGTAATTTTTGTCTTCTCTTATTTTTCATTTGATTTTTTTATATATTTTCAGTCAAATGTGATTAGACATGGATTTTTCAACAAATTCTACTTTGGCTTTGTTGAAATCTTTGAAACAGTAGATTGGTGACCTTTATTATTTTTTTTTATTGTTTCTGGGAAATTCTCAGCCCTTAGCTCTTCAAATATTACCTCTTATCTTTTCCTCCTTTTCTCTGGCATGCCAATTAAATTGTGTTCTATTTTTTTTCACTTTAATCTCTGTATCTCCCCTCTCTTCTGTGCTTTTCATCTTTTTCCCTCTTCGTTTATTCTGGGTCTTTCCAATTTGTGTATCAACTCACTACTTTTCTATTCAGTTGTGTCCAATCTGCTATTAAACCCAACCATTGGTTCTAAATTTTACTGTATTTTTTACTTCCATAATTTCTAGATGATTCTTTTTCAGATCTCCGATATCTCTTTTACAGTTTCTGGTTCATTGCTGAGATTTTCAAAGTAGACTTTTATTTCCTTGAACATAATAAGCACAGTTGCTTTACAATTTGTGTCTGATATTCCAGTATCTGGAGTTCCCATAGGCTTTGTTCTGTTGTCTATTGTCTCTATTTGCCTTTGGCTTGTTTTGTTTTGCTTCATCTCATGTAGTGTGATATTTGATTGTTTTCTGGATGTTTTATTTGACAAAATGCTTTTGCTAATAATGTAAGATCTAAGGCAATGTTATCTTATTCTGAATAAGAGTTTTTATTCCGGCAGACATCCGAAAGTGCTTACATTTCAGGAACAAGGTTTGAAGTTTTTGAGTCATCTAAATAATCCCTGAAAGTGCAGTACACACCAACATCCAGAGTGAAAGTTCTTCAGTTTCTAGCCCAGTACAGGGAATGTTACTCTAGAGTCTCCTGCTTGGTGGATGCTAAGTTCCAACCCCTACTGCGCCAGCCTATAAAACCGCCAAAAAATACGTATCTGCCTTTTCAGTGAACTTCCGTGGATTGGTCAATGATCCCAGGTCAGCCAAAAGCAGAAACTGATTGCCAAAGGACTTTGACCCATGCCATTCCACTGCTTGAGAATGGCAAAAGCAGTTTCATGTCTCTGCTGTCTTTACTCACATATACTCCTACTTTAAAATCAGCCCTAATCTATTTCTTTGATCTCCAGTTCTATTCTTCTCTTCTCATGATAATTTTTTAAAGCTTTTAAATGACTGTTTTCAGTTGTCTTCATCAGGGTCTTTGGGCCAAATCTCACAGTGCACCGTTAGCAAATGATGACATATTGCATAGAATATTCTGTTCCTTTTTTCCCACTTAGTATATTTGGGATTTATCTCTTTATCCGTACTTTTTTTGTTTTGTTTTGTTTTACTGCTGTACAAGACTCATTGTATGAATGTCCCTTATTTCTGGACACCTGGTCCTTTTCAAGTTTTTGCTATTATGAATAATGCCACTGTGAATAATCTCATCATATGGTATTTAGTATTTGTTCAAGTGGTCCTAGAGGATAGTCTCCGAGTAGTTGTATGTTTCAAATAGTAAATACAAAGTAGATTTGTTTGATCTTGCCCCAAACCCCCATCTTATATGTCCAATGGCAATGAATAAGGGTACCTATTTCCTCATAGCTTCAACAGCCTATGTGGTTTAGTTTGGATTTTTGTCTTAATCGAATAAATGAGAATTCCAAGTCATTCAAATATAAATACTTTATTTTATTGACTTTATTCTATAACTACTTGTATTTAATTTCTTCTTACTTTTCTGGTCTTTTCTTCTCAGTCTTCTCCTTCTCTACTCATCCTCTAAATAATAAAGTTTTTTGAAGTTATTATTGGATACTCTTCTTTTCCCCCTTGTCATCTTCCTAAGTGATCTTGCCCATTCCTGTGGCTCTGATGCCATACATAATTACAGTGAATTTAATTAATCTTTCTGGCTCAGACTTCTCTTCTGAACTCCAGCTGCCAATTTTATATCTCCATATCGATGTCTCTCAAGCATCCAAAAATTCAATACAGCACTAACTTCTGGATCATCATCCCCCTTCCCCAATCACTAAAATATAATCCAGACTTCCTAAATCACAGTAAGTGCCATTGTCTGCCAATTGCTAAAACCAGGAACCTGGGACTCACTGATATATCCTGTTCTTTGATGCTAGTATCCAATTAATTATCTAATCCTGTCTCCTCTACATCAAAAATACATCTGTTTCAGTTATTCGGGATGAATAAATTCTAGAGATCTAATGTACAGCATGGTGACTGAAGTTAATAATTCTGTATTGTATGTTTGAAATTTGTAGAAAGGTAGATCTTAATAAGTGTTCTCACTCCCCACACACAAAAGGTAACTCTAAGTAATAAATATGTTAATTAGTTTAATTGTAGTAATCATCTTAAACCATCCTGTTGTACACCTTAAATATAGGCAATTTTTATTTGTTAATTATATTTCAATAAATCTGGCAAAAAAATTATCTACTAAAAGAAAAAAAATATATATGTGGAACCCACTCTCTTGCCTCTATCTCTTACTTCTCCCCATCCTTGACCATTGCTAAGCTTATCACAAAGTTTTTTAAACTGGGCTCCTATTTCACTTCTTAGTACTTCTGCCTCCACCCCAGGTTTCCATACAGTAACAAGCATGAGCTTTTTAAAATGTAAATTGGATCATGTTACTCGCCTTCAGTGGGCTCTAATTTCTCTTGAGACAAAAATCAAAATTATTACCATGATCCATAAGGAACTACATGACCGGGCCTTGTCTACATCTCTAACCTCATTCCATGGCACTCATTATGCTCCAGAAGCACCAACCTCCTTTTAGTTGCTCAAAATTTCTAACCTCCCTTCTATGTCAGGAAGTCTCTTTCTCTCCCAAGGGACAGTAAGCTCCATGAGAGCAAGGATGTCTGTCTGTTTTTCACCGTTGTATTCAAAAGTACCCAGAACAGTGCCAATTTTTACATGTAAAATATTGTTAGATAAATGTAGCTAAGAGTTCTTAAGAGCTTAAACTAAAAGTTGGATGCAAGAATCGGACATAGGAAGCCTTAAAAATGAATAATGAATAGGACCTGGTGAATTATTTGACTTTGGATTAAAACACAGAAAGGCACCAAGTACGATTAAAGGCTTCCCCCTGGAGAGCTAAGAAAAAAACTATAAAACATTGGAAAGTCTCCCAAAACAACAGCTGCTGGCATGGGACAGTAGAGGGAAGTTCAGGACATAGAGAGATTTGTGCAGAAATGATAGATTCATTTATTGAGGCAATGTACAAAATGTTCGAGGCCATGGTGGACTGAGAGAAGATATTGATTGGCAAGTGGAAGTGTAGAGTCGAAGCTCAGGAAGCCATCAGTTCTTAGACAAAAACTGAAGAGGTAGAAGTGAATGAATTCCTCAAAAGGAAGAAGACAGTAAAAAATGTGGATAATAGTGATAGAATTTTAGGGACTGCCTCGTTTACAGAGTGCAAGAAAAATGTGAAGCAAACAACTGAGCAAAGAATGACCAGAGTGATAGAAAAAACGGGATAATGTAGTGTTACAGAAAGCAAGAAAGAAAGGTTTTTGGAAGAGGTAACTCAGCATAGGGAAGTCAAATGCCTTAGAGAAATAAAAGCAAATCGAATAGGAGTTTGGATGGATACTAGATCTTTGGGAAACTTGAAAACTTGGGGAAGGTGGGGAAACATTTGGGTTTAGAGACAGAAGGCTTATGTCCTAGGAAATGAAAACTAGATTTTTCATTTGTACAAGAGGATAGAACACAGTCCTATTAACCCTAAGCATTCTCTCTCTATCTCCCCACAGCCCTGAAGCCAGTGGATCTACATGTCCCATATCAGACAGGGCCTCTGATGGCCGTGGAGACAAATCGGGGCATAGTGCTGAACTGGCGGGCCCACAGCTGGCCCCTGCGCTCCCGCCGCACACCAGTGGCCTCCCTGCACTCTGTGGTCCGGGAGCTGGGGGGCCTGGCCGGGGGCCCCCAAACCGTGGTGGTGCTGGGGCTGGGCGCTCACTTCACCACCTTCCCTCCGTCCATCTTTGTGCGAAGACTGGCAGGGATCCGGGCAGCTGTGGCTGCGCTGCTGGCCCGGGAGCCCCGCACTCTCGTGGTCATCAAGCTGGCCAACACCGGCTACAAGTCTGTGTATGGCAGTGACTGGTTCACCCTCCAAATGAACCGGCTCCTCCAAGCTGCCTTTGCTGACCTCCGCGTGGCCTTTGTGGATGCCTGGGAAATGACCTCCAGCCTGGCGCTGCCTGACAGCATCCACCCTGGGCAACTCATTGTCCGTAATGAGGTGGACTTTCTCCTCTCCTTCATCTGTCCGACCTGAGTGCTTCTGCGGACTCTGGGGCCATAGGAATATTGAAGAGAACTGCAGCAATCGTGGGACCCTGGACTAATAATGACTCAGAGAACAGTGGTTGCCCTAAGACTTAGCACCTAAGGTTAATCAATATTAATGTTTTGAGGACCATCTTTGCCTACATCTCTCTATACGCATCAAATATATGTGTGTGTAATTTTAGATAAACAGAATAATATTTTACATGCCTTCTTTTTTTCCCCTCCAGCTTTATTGAAATAAAATAGACAATTAGTTGCTCATATTTACATTGTACAATTCAATGAGTTTTTTTTCCAATTATAGTTGGCATACAATAA
This sequence comes from Pteropus medius, assembly GCF_902729225.1. Classification (NCBI taxonomy): domain Eukaryota; kingdom Metazoa; phylum Chordata; class Mammalia; order Chiroptera; family Pteropodidae; genus Pteropus; species Pteropus medius. The sequence goes on along the minus strand of NW_024341967.1, from coordinate 4,211 downwards.
TTATATATGTTTCAGTTGTACAGCATAATGATTAGAGCTCAAGTGATCACACCATTAAATCTAGTACCCCTCTTCTCCCTTACATATTTATTACAATATTGTTAACTATTTTTCTAATGCTGCATTTTATAACTCAATGAGTATTTTGTAACTATCCATTTGTATTTCTTAATCCCTTCACCCTTTTTCACCATTCCCCAACCCTCCTCCTGTCCAGTAGCCCTCAAAATATTCTCTGTATCTGTGAGTTTGTTTCTGTTTTTGTTATTGTTGTTTATTTTGTTCTTTAGATTCTGCATGTACGTGAAATCACGTAGTATTTGTCTTTCTCTATCTGACTTATTTTATTCAGCGCAATACCCTCTAGATCCATCAAAGCAATATCTTTTTACATCCCCATCCTTTTAGTCTGTGTATGTCTTTTCATCTGAAGTGAGTCTCCTGTAGGCAGCATATGTAGGGGTCTTGTTTTCTTATCCATTCAGCTACCCTATCCTTTGGTTAGAGCACTCAATTCTTTTCCATTTGAGGTAGCCATTGCTAGATATGTAGTTATTACCATTTTTTATTCATGATTCGGGTACATGTTATTTCTTCTTAAAAAAGCCCCGCCAACATTTTCTGTAATAGTGGCTTGGTGCTGATGAATTCCTTTAGCTTATTTTTGTCTGGGAAGCTCTTCATCTCTAAATGATAGCTTTCCTGGGTAAAGTATTCTTGGTTGTAGGTCCTGGGTTTTCAACATGTTGAATATTTTGTACCAAACCCTTCTGTTCTGCAAAGTTTCTTTTGGGAAATCAGCTGCCAGTCTTATGTGTATTCTTTTGTAGGTAACTACTGCTTTTCTCTTGCTGCTTTTAAGATTCTCTCTTTGTATTTAACCTTTGACACTTTAATTATGATGTGTCTTGGTGTGGGCCTCTTTGGGTTCATCTTTTTTTTGGACTCTCTGAGCTTCCTGGAGTTGAATATCTATTTCCTTTACCAAGTTAGGAAAGTTTTTTTATCATTATTTCTTCAAATAGCTTTTCCACTTCTTGTTCTTCCTCTCCTCCTTAAGGTACCCCTATTACACAGATGTTTTTACACTTAATTTTATCCCATACTCCTTAAATTATTATTATATTCTTGGCTACTTTTTGCTTGCCATTCTGATTGGGTGACCTTGGCTTCCCCATCCTCTATATTGGTGGCTTGATCCTCTTCTTCATCCACTCTGTTCATTCCCTCTAATATACTCTTCATCTCAGATAATGTGTTCTTCATTTCTGACTGGTTCCTTTTATCATTTCCATTTCCATTTTTATGTTTTTTTTTTTTAATCTCTGTTAAAGTTCTCACTGAGTCCATCTACTCTTCCCCTAAGTTCATTGAGCATCTTTATAACCAGTGTTTTGAGCTCTGCATCTGTTAGATTGCTTGACTCCATTATTCCTGGATCTCTGTTCTGTTCTCTCATATGGTTTGTTTCTTTGTCTTCCCATTTTGGCTGCTTTTCTGCATCTGTTTCTATGTCCTAAGCAAAGCTCCTAAGTCTCCCAGTCTTATTGTCATGGCTTTGTGTAGTAGATGTCCAGCAGCACAGTCTCGAGAGGGGTTCAGTTGTAGGCCAATTTTAGCCCCAGCCTGTGTCTCTCTGGGGCCACCTGTTAAGATTCAGCAAGCAATCCACAGATGCTGTGCTTGTAGTTGTCTCAAGAGGCCACACCAGAAGCCGAGGCCTGCTGCCACCAATGTGAATCTAGACACTGCTCAGCAAGGGGCACCTGACTAAGCGAGGACACACCTGTATGTGGCTTGGGTGGAGCTGCGAGTTGGGGGAGGTGGAGTTTCAGGGAATTCTCTGGGTGGAGGGACCTCTGTTATCCAGTTTGAAGATTTCTCAGCTATGGCGGCACTGCATCTGCTCATTGGAGATGGGAGAGGGCTCAACAAAGGAATAATGGATACTGCCAGCACCTCTGCCTCAGAGAAACCTTGCCTCCAGCCCTCGCTCTGACAATTCAGTGTCCCCCAGTAAGTCTCTGGTGTCCCCCATAGACTACCAGGCATTGGTAGAGTGAGCAGGTCCATCACCACGAAAGTCTGCTTGCGGACACGGCCCCTGTAAGAGGCATCTGCAGCTGCCCGCTGCCACTGCCATAGCCTCTGTCCCACTCAGCCACTAAGGACCAGGCAACCTCGTGTCTTCACCCCCTCCTACCTTCTACTGTTGCAGGGTGTCGGGAGCCTTAAGCCTGCACCCGAAGATAATAACCACATCCTGTTGTCAAGAACAAACTCTGCTAGCTGTAACCTTTGGATAGCCACGGCACTGTGAAGCACCCGTCATTTCCCGTGTCCTTGTTCCCCATTCTGCCACCTGTAGAGCGGGAGCCTGCAACTGCTGGCACAGCCCACCTGTTTCTGACTAGCCAAGTAGAAGTCACCTCATCTGGTGGACGCCAATGAGCTTGTAACAAATGCTCTCTTCCCTGATCAGTCCCGCCCCTGCCCTCTCCACTTGAGTGTATAAATATAACCGCTCGAAAATAAAATTTGGAGGCTTGATCAGAACACTGTCTTGCCTCCATTCTTTTCTCCCGCCCATGTTTTCTTCAAGGTACTGTCCTCCTCGGGTTCTACGCAATAACTAGGTCCTGCAGGTGGGGACAAGTGGCGCCCAACGTGGGGCTCGAGGCACGGACCTTTACCAGACAGCGTAATTCGTGAAAGGCGTGCACGCACCTAGGACTGCCTTCCCGGCGGCTGCGACCCCCAGACGTCAGAACGGCGGGTAAGTCATTGCTGTCCCATTTTTAACATGGGCCAATCTATCTCCAGAGAGGAGTCTTTTGTCAAGGAGATCAAACGGTCTCTAAGGGAGAGAGGAGTAAGGGTTAAGAAAAAGGATTTGGTTAGTTTTTTCTGTTTTGTTGATGAAAAATGTCCGTGGTTCATTCTTAGCGGCCCAGATATTCATCCCTTGAGTTGGCAAAAAGTAGGAAAAGATTTAAATAGATTACTAGAAAAAGAGGGACCAAATGCTGTCCCCGTTAGTTGTCTCAGTTATTGGGGACTCATTCGAGACATCATTGAAGGGGCCGAAACTGATAGTAATAAGAGACAGCTGCTATCGGTAGCCACTGAAACGCTCAAACAGCTCTCTCGCCCCCTATCCGTTAAAGGTGGAGCTACCTCTTCCCCCTGTCCTTCTGTAGTCGTGGACGTAGAGCCCTCGCCTCCGTTCGGAGACCCTCTTCCCCAAATATACCCCATAATACCAAAACCCGGCCCTGAACCCCTTGATCCCGGAGATGCAACTGTTCTGGAGGACGAGGCCGCCAAATATCATGAGCCTGTTTGGCCTTCATCTCATACCTTTTTTGCTGCAGGGAGGCCTGCCACACGCCCCCCTCCTTACAACCCCCTCCATATCCCTCAGGCGGTTCTTGACCCCTTTTTGGAGACAAAGAAACAACTGCAACAACAAATTCAAAGCCTCAAAAGCGTCTTTACTTTACAGAGTGAATTGGCTAATTTACAATTAGAAGTCTCCGCTCTACAAAATTCTATTTTTTCGGGGCCTCAATCTAAGCCCCCTAAGGGACCCCAGGCCAAACCCTTTGTTTTCCCCATCATGACTCGATCCGGTACCAAACCCTCACAGGACCCGGATACAACTCAGGAGGCGTCTACTGACGCCCAAGAGGCCCCTAGAGCCAGCACACCTGATGACCCAGCTTATGACGATGTGGCACAATCTGAGGAAGAAAGGAAAGACCCACATAACGATTCTGAAAATGAGGGAGACTATCAGAACCTTTTGCCTACTGTAAAACGGATAAAATTTAAAACTGTCAAAGATTTACACAGTGCTATAAAGAGCTATGGCCTTACAGCTCCCTTTACCTTGTCCATACTTGAAAGTTTGCCTGGCGATGGCTTTCTGTTGCCGGGAGAATGGACAAGAGTGGCCCAATCTGTGCTGAGTAGGGGAGAGTTTTTAACTTGGAAAGCAGAATTTCTTGACAGGGGGGAAACTCAGGCAATGCGCAACCAGAAAAATCCCCGGTCTCCCATGGCCACCTGGACTGCTGATAAGATATATGGGAGGGGAGACTTTGCCTCTGAGCGTAAACGACACAGTTTGTCCGCTGGGATCCTTAGTCAAACAGCGGCCGCTGCTATCGGGGCCTGGAGAGCCATTCCTCCAAAAGGTTCGGTCACCA
>NW_024341966.1:0-340 GCF_902729225.1 Pteropus medius | reverse complement strand
TTTTTTTTTTTTTTTTTTTTTTTTTTTTTTTTTTTTTTTTTTTTTTTTTTTTTGGCTTCTTTTATCCATGGTAGAGGCTTTCTACAAGTACTTGGTGATCCTTGCTGCCTGTCTGTTTATAATTAAAAGTAAACACTAAAAAGCTGATATGTGTCATATCTCATTTCTTTATTAGCTCTCCATGCTCATATATTATAGTTCAGGTTTACAAATGTCAAATAATTTCATTGAAAATAGAGATTGTGTATTTTTTTATTATTATTATTTTTATGAAGTGAGTTTAATGAGGTTAATAGACTGGAAAGGTTTTACTTATATTATTTTAAAATAAAAAATTCTG